>NW_025763549.1:3000000-3459864 GCF_020744255.1 Microdochium trichocladiopsis
TCTAGTAATCTTTGGTGAATGATAAGGACGCAGACGTGTTTTGAGTTTTTCTGTTCCCAAAAGGCATTATATGAATTTGTAACATGCTATAGGTTACCACAGGTGTAAATTATGTACAGGTGTTATCTGTGTATAACTTAGTGTGCTCAGATTTGATGGTTGCCTATTCATCTACTCGCTATGCATAGTGTGCATAATTTCCGTCCGCTTCCGACTTCGGGGGTACAACAGTTGTGGTACCATGGCATCACTACGTGTGGAGACGTAGACTGAGCAGAGGCTGAGTAAACCTGAGCATGGCCTGATTGAGACTGAGCAGGCACTGAGCGACTCCATAAAAGGCGCTTACTATATTCGGTAATGAGTGTGATTCAGATTAGCCACCGAATACTTTCAGAACAGTTCGTTAAAACAGCTGCCACGATCTTTCTCCTGGGCGCCAAGACGAGCTGAACTCCATTGACAGCCTGGGGTTGGCCTTTGTGCAGGGATGATCGCACAGCTGACCTTGGCGGGCAGACCTGACCAGCGTGGCTGGCTGTGTGTGTAGACTACTGCACCCTTTGGTTCTTTGTGCCCAACGACCCTTGTCTTCGTCTCGGCGAGACGTGGGGTCATTTGCTTACGATCGGAAGTGGAGGGACCTATCGCGGCAACCGGAAGCACGACTTAGCCGTGCTTGTGCTTGCTCCTCCAGCTTAATGAACCATTACCCGCGAGCTACTGGTTCAAATTGATTCACAGCCTCTGGTGAGTAGTGCTACCATTCGTAGTGCCTGAACGTATACATGCGGCACTGAGTCAATGTTGCTGCGGGAATCCGCCAAGGTCAATATATTGGTCGGGGCGGGATACAGAAAGAGACCGCGCGTCAAGGGCTATGCGGGATGCTCGTGGTTAGCTCTCGTCTCTACAAGCTGAGGCCTTGGAGTGGTCCGTGTGGATTTGCCTGCCATTTCTTTCGGATCAATGCTTGACGCGCGTCATCAAGGACGACGTTATCGTCGACCTTTAGAACAAGACAGTCCGTATCCGTAAAAGTGGCTTCTTGAGCGGCGTCTTGTTGAGATTACGCGTGTGCATTGCCGACCTAGTCATGCTTGAAAGGGGTTCTTCGGTCGACATTGCATGAATGTTAGGGTGTCCTGATGACACAAGAGTGGCTACCAGCTCACACCCAGCACCGAGGGTGTCAATGAAGAGAGTCGGCCACGATTGTTGGCTTCACGGGAAGGGGCACGCACATCCAATGGCTCGATGCCACACTCGTCTGCGTCGTAGTGACGACAGTCGAAAAAGATGCACATTGCCATTGCATCAGCTCAGAACAGAGTGGGCGGGTCAGAGCAGCGTAAAGACAGGTGTGTCTGATGGGTGGCAACCCCTCGTATTTGGTGCAGTCCTATTATTCTGACGAGGCTGGTGCGTGATTGGTACTGTCCCTCGGAGAGGCGGCAGGACGACGCTTGATCACTCGGGTTTCCGTCACTGGGGTGGGGGACATGTAGAAGACGGGTAGTGGACCCGGTGACGTTCAAAGTGCACCTCTGCTTCGACGGTGGCCAGTGTCAGCCGGCAAGAGTGGATTGTCGACGCAGACACTGTGTCTAAGATCAATCGCGCATCAACCTTCCGAAGCCATTCCAGGGTTATCCGTGGACCGCAAGGAAGGGCGCAGCGGGCTCGGCGTCGGCCCCAGAATGGATCCTCTCCACTGCTGGACAGTGGACACTGGCCAACTCCACGTAAATATAAACAAGACCATTGCCGTTTAGCAAGGCTGCGCGCGCCGGCGCCACTCACTTGGGATGGGCTCCGTCTTGTTTGGGCCGGAACAAGCAGCCACAGAACATGCATGACCGGCACACCGCCCCTGGCCAGAGAGGTCTTTTGCTGCTGTTGGCCTCCCTCTCTGAAAATGCGTACCTTCAGCCAGTGCGGAGAGGGCGCTGTTGTCCAACCCATGCTGGCCCTGTCAGACACAGCCCTACCCCGCGGTGGCATCCCAGCCACGTGTCGGACTTGACGATTGCCAAGCCCAGAGTCCCAAGAGCTTATTCTCGGCACCAGACAGGATCCGTGGTCCGGTGCCGCGGAATCGCCTGTGTCGCAGCCGCACATCCGACGGCGAAGCGAGGACCGCGCGACATGAGTGGTTCTAGAACACGAGACGTGGACCTTTAGGTGCAGCGAATCGGAGACTCCTTTGGCGGGAGTTTGTGGACCAATTGTGCAGATTATTCACAGACTGTGTTAAAAAGTCTATCGTCGAAAGGGTGCTGATCAGTCGAACTGGGCTAGTACATTCTCGAGATGCCATCCATTACTGAAAGTGGTGGGGTGCCGAAGCCGACAGCTCTCGTCATGGAGCCGTCTCCCAGAGTCGGTCTAAAGCGAAAAGTGCAAAAGATACCTAGCGCAGGTCTTTAGGGCCTTGGAGTGAAGGCCGGTTCCTTGTTTGGGCTGTCTGTTATTAGTCAAGCGTAACGTCCCATTGGGGCAATGGCTGGAAAAGGCGGACTGGAGAGCAATGCGGAGCAGAGCGGCCGCTAAACGAGGCTCCCACCTGGAAAGTCCTGGGACCTTTTATTAGGCGGGTTGCTAGGGCTTCGTATTGGTGGTCGAGGCTAGCAGGGGTCTCGTGCAGCCCACATTACGGTGTGTAAGTGTGCGTGTCCCCCGACAGGGGATGTCCTTGGACTCCAAAGTTCGGCTGCGCCTTCGCTGACATGCAATTTTAAAATTGCCTCTGCGCGCCGCGTCTGTCTTGTTTGGTGCTATCGGGCCGCGCGAACTCGCCCTGCAGCTGCAATGGCAGTCTGATCTGATCTGATCTGACCCTGGCCGACGCATGACGATGATACGACCACGTCTTTGTAAACAAGCCGTCGCCGACTGGCTCGTATCCGATGGGTCCGAGTCATCGCCAAGTGGGCTTTGGCCGTGGTCAGCCAGAGTCGAGTCCCGCACTCCACCGTTTCTTGGAGGTTAGCCCAGTCCCTTTGCTATCTACTCTGGGTAGTTCAGCCCCAGGTCTGCCCTCGACGCCGCCAACACTCCAGCCCTGGCAGGTCCGACAGACGAGTGGGGACGAGTGACGAGAAAGGCACGGCTGAACCCCTGCTGGGCAGGCCCTGGGTCCAAATCAAGCCGCCCGCTGGCAGCCATCACCTCAAGGCTGGGGTGACCGCTAAGCCTGCGCCACCCATGCGACTAGTCAGCTGTAGCTGCATGCAACAATTCAAACACGAGCCCATCCCAGTCACAATTGAATTGTTGCCGGCCAGCCGTGATGGGACGGGATCTGCGAGTTACTTAAACCCGGCCAGGTCCCCCCCTTCCCGATGATTCTCTTGGCTGCTCCCCACCGCCGACCTCAGCATCGTCAGGATCACCAGTACTCGGTGCCAGTCTATCGTTTAATCCTAATCTAATTCTCGCCCATCATGAAGATCTCGACCGCCCTCGCCTCGGTGCTGTCCGTGGCGACCTTTGCCTCGGCGGCGCCCTCGGCCCCGACGCTCCCTTTCCCGCCAAAGTCGGAGCAGGCCCACGGCATGACGATTGAGCAGATCGCCGCGATCCCCAAGCCCCCGGCCCAGCCCGTGTCCGTCATGACCACCGAGGCCAACGGCGGGACCGTGTCCATCATGGCCGGCTGCCGCAGGAACATCCACATGCGCTGGGGCACCATGTCCGCCCAGCAGCGCACCAACTACGTCAATGCCATCAAGTGCCTCATGGGCCGCCCCCGCAGGGGCATCTGGAACGGCGCCCGCAGCCTCTACGACGAGATGGTCTACGTCCACAACCAGATGGTCAACCAGATCCACGGCTCCGACATTTTCCTCCCGTGGCACCGCTACTACCTGTACATGCTCAGGTCCTTCATGTCCACCGAGTGCGGCTTCAACGGCCCGTACGCCTGGTGGAAGGAGACCAACAACGTCGGCAACTTCGGTGCCTCCGACATCTTCAGCGCCCAGTGGTTCGGCGCCCTGCCCCAGGCCAGCGGCAACAACGGTTTCTGCATAACCAATGGCGTGAGTAATACGCCCCTGTGTGAATGAATGTATTCAATTGGCTTCTTTGCTGACCCTTTTGCTCGCAACTCAGGTCTTTGCCAACCTCATCAACCCCATCAGCGGCCAGTGCGTGGCCCGCGGTGAGAGGCGCGACATGAGCGCCAACGACAACATTGGCAACGAGGACTACGTCAACGGCCGCACCACCTACTCCGATATGCGCGCCTACCTCGAAGGCCTGAACCACGCCTATGGCCACCTTGCCATCGGCCCCACCATGTCCAGCCAGGCCCAGTCCCCTGCCGAGTAAGTCTTTGTTCCCGCCCCAGCGGGCGGCCCTTGTCTGTTTATCCGATGGAGAGAATCACAAACTGACAGCAAACAAAAAACCAGTCCCGTCTTCTTCCTCCACCACTCGTATGTCGACTGGACCTGGAAGCGCTGGCAGAACCAGGCCTCGTGGCGCTGGTCGAGCAGTAAGTCTTTGCATTCCCGTATCCACTGCTCATGCAGGCATTATGTCTTGGATGGATCTTGCCTGGCTGACATGGATTTCAATCAATCTAGTCTCTGGCTGCGCCGACAAGAACAGCCCCTGCACACCGCTCACCGTCAACACCCAGCTCACCTCGATGGGCCTGTTTCGCGCCATGACCGTCGGCGAGCTCCTCGACACCGAGGGCGACGTTGGCTGCTACACCTACGACAACCTCGTCTAAGCCTTTTCTTTCCTGGACTTGAATTCCCTGCAGCGGAAGGATATGACGGAGAAAGGAGGTGGCTTCATGACGACGATGTCTGGTGCTTATTCTTTGTAGATATTTGATTTCGACGAGAAACTTTATGATAATACATTACTTGTCGAAACACGATGCCTGTGTGAACTATGCTTCTCGGCATTCGCCGCTAAAACGAGACAGTGGTGATAATTCACTTTTGATGAATGAATCGGTATTCCTTCCAAGACGCTCGCGAATCATGTACGCACCCCACGAACCTACACCTTGCAAAGAGCCCGACGGGCAGGCAACGTTCGCTTCTCGAGCTGGGATTATGCGCCAATGGACATCCACCACGGCCATCTTCCTCGGAAGAATGCTCACTCTCGCGGAATCATTGGATTTCAAACAGCGGAACTACGCCCTCCCCTTAGGCCCAAGCCACTGATTATACTTTGCCAACGTCTAGTGTTGCACGTGCTGCCAAGACTTGGCCATTTTACCGCGACACAGACCTGCGCGTGTGCACGTCATTTGCCAAGACTCCAAATATGCAACTGGCTGACACAGTGCGTGCAAGGTCACAACCCTAAAAACATCCACCCATCCATATCGTGATCAAGGCCCATTACCATAGGTATGCAACAAGTGCGAGGGGGGGTATACTGGCGAGCACACCGTGTCAGCCAGTTGCAGCTCGTTCGGGCGGAAGATTGGTAATCCCTGGTATGGCATCAGGCGACATGTGCTTGGCCATCAGCAGTGACATGATATCTGGTCTGGCAGACGAGTTTCGCTGAGCGTTGAGCACAAACAATCCGCTGATTCTCGTGGCTATAAGAGTCGGGGACGCTCTCGACATGCGTTGAATTATCTTTTAGACATATTTCGACCCATCTCTTAGGCAAAGACCTACCGACTAACTCCGTGAACATGGCAAAGAAAATCATCACTGTCCTCGGCGTGACTGGCACACAGGTATGAGCGACTTTGCAAGCATCCAGTCTTCCCTCACACTAATCCCCAAGAATGAAGGGCGGCTCCGTCGCAGAACGGTTCCTCTCACACCCCGACTGGCTAGTCCGCGGCGTCACACGCAACCCGGGCTCTCCCAAAGCCAAAAACTGGGCATCTCGAGGCGTGCAACTCTTCCAGGGCGACTACGACGACGTGCAGTCCCTCAAGGCCGCGTTCCTGGGCGCCCACGCCATCTTCGCCGTCACCGACTGGGCGAGCAACCACGCCCGCGTGACCGCGGACGCGGCCCTGCAGGACAAGGCGAGAGCCGCCGGGCGCACGTTCGAAGAATACGCTGGCGACCTCGAGACCGCGCAGGGGATCAATGTCGCCACGGCGGCCGCGGAGCCTGTTGTCCTGCGCACGCTCGAGCGGTTTGTCTTCTCGACCCTGCCGGCCGTCCGGGACATTAGTCGCGGCGAGATCGTCCACTCGTGGGAGTTTGACTCCAAGGCCGCCGCGGAGAAGTATATGCGTGCATTACCCCCGCTGAGCCGCGTGCTGAGCACCGTCACCATGGGGATATTCCAGGAGACCTGGCGGGACATCCCCGCGTTCCGGCCGCGCAGGAGGCCCGACGGCACGTTTGAGCTGTTGCGGCTCAGAGCAGCGGCCGGGAGCCATGTCGCCGACCCTCTGGTCGTGGCTAGCCGGGACACGGGCGCATTTGTCGAGGCTCTGGTGCTGGACCACCCGACTGGCACGGACGTGCTGGGTGCCAGCGCGGTTTTGAGCAGGGAGGAGTATGCGGCGCTCTGGGGACGGACCTTGGGCGTTGAGGCGTCGGTCAGGGATGTCTCGGAGGACGAGTATCGCCGGTATGTCCCTGAGGATATACAGGTTACGTTGCTCGACGATCTCAAGTTCTTTGCCGAGTATGGGTATACAGGAGGGAATGCAAAGGTTAAACTACCCGGCGAGCTAGGGATCAAGACCACCCCACTGGAAGAGTATATCCGGGCCCAGGACTGGAGTTTGGTTCTGAGTGGGGAGATGTAGCATTTGTTGGTAATATAGCGGGCTGCAGATGACAAGGGATTCGGAACCAAGGGACCAGAGTCTACCGAATCAGTGATGGACTTTGAGGATTATTACTGGGCCGCCCAAGGCCTCTACCTTTCCTTCCCTTCTTTCGCGGTGATTATCAAGAACCGCAAGATTCCCTGCTTCGACAAGAACTGTTCTCCCTGAGACCGGTCTGGCTTGACTTGCTAGTAGCCAATAATCAAGCGTTGTACCTGGAGTATGTGAAATTTATCGCTCCTGACCTAAGACATCGTGCAGTCGGGAGGGCGCTCTACGGGATACAAGCCCTCGCACGGCATCCTCCTCCTCTTGTCGCTGGCGACATTAAGAACGACTGCTCCCAATGCCACTGCTACTGCCGTGATCCTCAATACACTAGATCGAACCTGACACTAGGAGAGATTCAAGCCTTCTTCTTTTTCACACTCACCCATTCCATCCCCGCAGCCCCCAGCGACGTCGAGCAAGCGAGGCCAACAGCCAGAAAAAAGACCATCGTCAGCACCGAGTTGAACACCTCCAACACCTTGGGCAGATCCTCGGCCGAGACGTGATTCTTGATATCCAAGAGTCCCATGCTCATAATGTCCTTTCCCGTGGTCGACGACCCGCTGAGGTCCACCCGGGACAGCTGGTCCTGCAGCCCACTAGTGAAGAGCGCCTGCGCGGCGGCCACAAAGACGGCCGGCCCGAGAAACTGCGCGAACAGAATGACCGCCACACCGATCGGGGCGTCGCGAGGAGGGAGCGTGGTTATAGCTGCGACTTGGGGGCCCTGGAAGCCGATGCCCACGCCGGCTGCGAAGAGGGTGAGGTATGCGAGGATTTGAGGAAGGGACATAGTTAGGTCGAGGGACGTCAATAGTCCGGCGCCGATAGGGGAGAGGATTGCAGTTAGGACCATAAAGGGCGTAAAGTACCCGAGCGCGCTAGTTAGGGAGGTTCCAATAAGAGTGGAAACGGCGAGGCCGGCGACGAAGGGGAGGCAGAGTAGGCCGGATTCGGTTGCAGATACGCCGCGGACTGCTTGGTAGTAGGTGGGCATCTGGAACGACGCAAAGATAGTGGCGTTAGTAAAATGGTGATTGAACGCTGGCATTGTGCGGTCGACCCGGGACTGTATGACTTACATAGTACTCGACTACAGCGCAACCCGAGTTGTTCGCAAAAGCGAACCACATCCCGTCGAGGACATTACGCTGGCGAATCACGCGGCCTGGAAGCAGTGCCTTGTCGCCTTTCTTACGCTCTTGCCACCAGAAAGCACCTCCAAGTACAACGGTCAACGCAAATAGAGCAGCCACGCGCGGATCTGCCCAGCCATAAGTCGACCCGCCCCACTGCACGGCAAGCAGCAGACAGGTGATCCCCGGCACGAAGAGCGCGGTCCCAACAAGGTCCAGCTCGCGAAGTTGGTCGGCCAGCTTGGCGTCACTACGGTCTTGGCTATTGTCGGACAGCGCGGCAGGTTCCTGAAAGGTGAAGAACATGAGCACGGAGCATGCCGCACCCAGAGGCAGGTTGATGAAGAAGCACCATCGCCAGGAGAGCGAATCGACCAGCACGCCGCCGAGCACGGGTCCTGCAGCCATGGCGATGCCTTCAATGGCCGCAGCGAGGCCGGCGTATGTGGGACGCTGTTGAGCTGGAAAACTGCGGCCGATAATGCTGCATGTTATGACGGCGTGTCAGTCATGAGGCCATTTGTGATGCGACGGCGTAACGCGAAGCACCATGCAGGCTGAAGGAGGCACCATACACGAAACAGCCAGAGAAGACACCAGCAGTTCCAACGCCGGCGATTGCGCGTCCGACAACGAGCATTGGCGAAGCAGCCGCCAGGCCAGACACGAGGGCACCAAGCTCGAGGATACACACGGACGCGAGGAAGATGGTTTTGACCGGGACAACGCGGTAGAGCTTGCCGTAGAAGAACTGCGTTGCGCATATTGCAAGGCGACTGTGGTTCTCTTGTCAGCAAATGCTAGGACGGTGTCGACATTTAAAGGAGATCTATGGCCGGGATACTGACAAGGATGACGAGTACCACGCAATGTCGGAGATGGTGTTGAACTCGCTCGTGATGGCCGGGATGGCGGAAGCAATCATGCTCAAGTCCTGAAGTGTTTGTCAATGTTGAGGTCATATTTGCAAAGGGGGGCCCTCTGGAACACCCCGGGACGAGGAGCCGCCTACCAGCCCAACAACAAGCAGCGCCATTGCCAATGCAAGTATGATACCTGCGAATCGAGAGCCTGTTGGCACGACTATCTCTGGCTCATGTTGTTCGTCACTAGCCAGGACCCGAAGCTCGATTGGCTCGCTTGGCCCGGAAGGCAGAGCCTGTCCCTGAGCGCCAGTCATTGTCGTGGTAACTGCGGTAGTACTCATAGTGGTAGGCTTGGAAACACAAGGACGAGGCGATGCAGAGACGAGTTTACCAAATAATGGTTCTTGTTAAGAAACGTCACCGCGCGGGGTGCCAGGTTTTGAGGAGCTTGTGCCCGCGTCAGACTCGGAGTCGGAGCACCGAAGCCGAGCTGCCCAGACTTTCTGAACCCCGGCTTCGGCATCGGACTAGCCACAACAACGTAAGGAGAACACTGCATTTAACGACCAGAAACACAGACACGCCAGGGCACATCATAATAGGAATAGATCGACATCGCCACATTAGACATGCAAAGTTTTATGGCGATGCCATCTTGCTCACTCAGCGCAGTATCGTCAATCTGTGGCCCATGGCAGGAAATCAAAAATTTATCTTTCCAGGACATCTAAATCTGGAATGGACGATCATGTAGAATTCGAAGCGACTGTGAGCATTGAAACAACGTTGAATCAGTAGATCTAAGTGGAGACGAATGAACGGGATCGAATAATGCAGTGAGACGACGAAGTCATGAAGATGATCTGACAAGAGGGATAGAGTATGTTGAATTGAGAGGAGAGAAAGAGAAGAAAGGAGCAAAGGAAACGGCCCGTTTCTCGTCTAATTAGGCCAGCCTGTTTCGCCCTCCTCGTACTCAGCTTGATTCCCTCGACATTGCAGTTCAATCGGGCTTCCATGATGTAGGTATCTCCTCGACACATCTCAAGTCCATGATGGGCTGTTCCCTTCGCCTGCGTCGCCAAGCATTGGTAGACATGATGATCTCTGGACAGCCTCGCAGCAAGAAACCCCAATTCCGCAGAAACGGTACACTCACCTCCCAACTCCTAGGATCCCACGGCTCTCCCCAGACCATGAAGCCGGCCCATTCCCTCTTCGGCCCGGAGGCCTCTAGGATATGGTCAAAGAGCTCGTCTTCCTCCTCGAGAGGCATACACCTGGTGGTAGCTAACATGTTGTCGCGCAGCCGAGGGAGCGGGAACAAATCCAGCCATGGATGATGAGGGGTGGTCAGCTGCATCTTTGTCGGTGCAAGACTTGGTGGCACGCATTGTTTCGTATACGTCGTGCAGTCTTCCAGCTGGCGTTCTCGATTCCCGCTGACATCGCGAGGGCCGAATGGCGACACAATTTCGCAGACGAGCCAATCAAATGAGAAGCCCAGCACCTCGGCGTTTCTCGTGAGCCCAGTCACAATGTTGAGCTGTATGAGCTGCAGGTAGTGATCGGCACGAGGGCAGCCAGCTGCATAGCTCGACAATGCCTGCCGCGCAAAGGCCTCGAGAAGTGCTCGCTGTTGAGCAATTGTGTCTTGCGAGGCATAGTTCAGCATTGGAACGATGCTTTCCGCCTCTGCGTCGGATGCAGGGGCGTTGCACGAGAGTTGGTTGAGATTTGGGCTGGATCGAATAGCAGCACTGCAATGAGTTGCAGAAGATTCGGATCTGGATTGGGAAGACCGCGTCGCTCTTTGTCTTTGCCTCGCTACAAGACTCATGTCAGGCCCAAGCAGTATAGCGGAGTCCGGTCAGCTACTCACAGAGACGCTTGTTGAGCCTATTCTGCAGCTTCTTCCGCTGCTTCTGGTCCGTGATGCCCGACCAATTCTCGCCATGGCGGCACATGCCGGCGGCGGTGTTCATGCATAGTCGAGTACTCATCTTCTTGGTGACCTTATCAGATATCAATGGAGGTCTTGAAACGCGCCTTGGGGGGATTCTGTGACGTGAGCCTAGGCATGGAGATTTGTCAGCCACGCACAGTGTGGACTATGAAAGCCTGGCCAACACTGACAATACGTGTAGCCATCACGGCATTTCCGACAACGGCAGTGCAAACATCAGACATATTACTACGTGCAGATCTCATATCCTTAGAGTTCCATCAACGCCGAATCTTGCTCGCCCAAATGCGGCAGAGAAAGATTGAGCAAACATGCATCAGGGCATGCCACTACCAGACAATTTGCGTGGCCCCTAAACTTCTGGATGGCTCTTGATCTTGTAATGAACAATACTTCTGATACTGCATCGTCCCCGCTTCTCCAGGCTCCTGCATGGCTGCGCTGAAAGGCCAGGGAGATCCTGCGGATGTCACCGTGTTCGACTAGTTGAGCACTCAGAAAAGTCGTCCGCATGGCGTATCTCACAGTCTGCACGCCGCTCGTCATTGCAAGCATGACATCGGCTCCCTGGAGGTAGATCATAGATTGTCCAAGTTGTCCCAGACGACCTGTAAGGTAGTCGCAACACTGTCGGCCAAGCTTCTGTTGGGCGTTCTCCCCCCCCCCCCCCCGCGGCGGGGCCGCCGGAAGCGTGTACTCGTGAATAGAATTCGCACTAGCGTACGCCACGCATGGCTTGGGATGTGGGAGCTGAGTCCGGGATGTGCTAAAGTCAGAGATGCGATGTGGTCAAAGCAGCTCTCAGGTCCTGCTCTTCATTTGGTTCACGTTGCCCTACCATCCAGCCTGGGCGCCAAAGGCCGAAATGAAGACCTCGCCCCGCGAAACGATCGTCGACATGCCAGCTGGCGGCCTCGCCTTCGTATTGGCACCAGAGCCTGGACAGAATTCGACAAATACTCCTCCTAGCCCGCCAAGGCTGGACGCAACTCATCCCTACACTGTCGCCGAGCGCATCGGGTCGTTGGTCGAAGCCGAGCTGACCACAAAAGAGCCACCAAAATGGCGCGCTCTGCTCAGCAAGATCAAACCGCTGAAACCAGGAGACCCCCAGCGTGTCCTGGTGGACCATATCGCTACAATCACCCCGGAACATCATCAGCTCGCGGTGCTCTTCGCCCACATGGTCTATATCCTACGACACCACGACGCAAGGAAAGCCGATATCAAAGACTATCTATCCTCGTGCTTCTGGACGGCCGTAAATAAGGCCTTCGGTGAGACCTTCCAGCGACAAGACGATTTCAAAGCTTTGGAACAATTCAGCAAGAACTTCGAAATCCACCGGGAAGACTACGGCTCCTCTGCACACAACGATCAGCCCTTGGCTTACGAGAATCAGATGGACGCTCTTGCCGCTTACGCTCAATATCAACCAGCGAACTTGGTCTTCAAGCTGATTTATCTACACGAGCTGACGGCCGCCTCTCCCTCCGCGGAAATCAAGGACCACAATCACTCAGAAGCGGAGACCAGAGGCAAGTCTGAAGCTGAGGCCGAGGCACGGGCCACAAGTATCTGCATGCGGCTCAGCCAAGAAGAGGCCTGGGCGAGATTCAATGCAGAGGCGTTCCTGCGGACAGGACCATCCTGGCAGTATTACTTCTTTCAGCACGGCATCGACCTGAATAAGGTCTGACCGCAGATAACATGTGTAACCATACTCTCCGTTCCATTTCACGCCGAAGGGGACTCTCGTATGAACCCGGTTGACATGTACCACCCTTTACACGTCTTTTCGCGTATGTAATCAATCTGGCATAAGTTGAAAGCCATCACCTGTTCTCAGTTATGCTCTCTCCTCGAGCAGAATGTCACAAGAGAGGCAAAGGCACACTGTACGTCCTTTTGCGAGCTCTGGTCCTTTCTCCCAATCTGCAGAGTCTAATGTGTAAGATGAAATTCAACACAAGCAGGATCAGGTAGCGAAGGCCTCATGCCACAACGTTTCCCATGCTCGACAGATGTAGGTCAACGACTTCACACAGCTCCATGATCACAATCCCTCGTCTTTGGGCTGCACCCGAGAATGGTGAAGTACAGTTTGGAGTACACGGAGTCGTATGCTGACGTTGGATCAAGTCCTATAACGATGACGTGAGACGGCTCCAGCCGTCTCCAGACCCTATACTCGCTGTGCGGACACTGACCCACAGGCGGATGATGTAGCACACCCCGGACAAATGAGCCGTTGTATAACACCGCGTTCCACCACAAGAGCCGTTGTAGGTCTGAATTCGGAGTAGCACGGTAGAGACGGAAGTCGGAGAATCCTGTTGTTGCAGGGAACATCATCCTTCAGTACAACACCACGTTCCTCTGCCGTAGCAGCCCAATGAGAAGCTCAACAATCCGAACTGCGGCCTGAGACTTCATCAAAAACACAGGCTATGCCAAGACTTGAAAAATTAAAAGGTGCCCCCGCATCAACCCAACATTCCCCTACGTCCGAGACTACGGCTTCTGGAATGGTCTCATAATGCTGAATGTACACGTATGTGACGCGGCACGTTAAGCTGAGCGTCTGCACGTTAACTTTGATGTGTATATAAGACAAGGGCACTGCCTCAAGACTGAGACTGCAATAAGACGATTAAGCTACTTCACCTTCGCCTCCAAGGAACAGTAGTCGACTCCACTACCTCTCAAAATGGTCGTTATCAAGTCTGTCCTCGCAATCGCCACTTTTGGCACCCTCGCCATTGCGACCGCCAACATCGGCGACCCTTGCGGCTGGGACCCCCAGCACCCTGTCAAGACCGACTGTGGTCCGGACGGCCAGCAATCAGTAAGTCTGCGAGACCCGCTTGAGGAAAAGAAAAACGTCAAGGGTGCCGACCGGCTGCTAAGGATCTTGTGCTAATGACATCATGTCTTTCTTCCAGCTCATCTGCCAGCCTGACAACAAGTGGCACCTGTCCCACACCTGCCCAAAGGGTGAGAGTGTCTGCCCTCCTGGCGGCGGCTTCTGTGTGAATCCCGTCCCCTACAAGGCCTAGAGTCCAGATCGAACAGGAAGGGGAAGGGTTTTGCGGGACTTTTGGTGTGCAGGCTGTGCACCCGGGCTTCAAATTTGACCGCCAAAATCTGTAGATTACTCGCTCTTCCATCAATAATTGTAAGCTTGGTGTGATGTAGGT
Source organism: Microdochium trichocladiopsis (assembly GCF_020744255.1). Taxonomy (NCBI): domain Eukaryota; kingdom Fungi; phylum Ascomycota; class Sordariomycetes; order Xylariales; family Microdochiaceae; genus Microdochium; species Microdochium trichocladiopsis. The sequence goes on from NW_025763549.1 coordinate 3,014,004, forward strand.
GCTTCAATGCATCAAAACGCCCAAGTGAAATTTTAGCCCAATGGCAATCACTAGTTGGTGCAGTTTGGCCAGACACTCTCAAGGGCAATCAAATGAACTGATTCTTACGACTCCTAAACGACAAAAGAAAAATGATTAGGGTATCCATGGGTGTACAAGCCATGATACAAATGACAAAAGAAAAACATGTTTCCCAACCCCAGCACTTCACTCACGTCGGTTGCCCATCTCTGAATACCGGCCAAGTGCTTCCGAAGCCTTTTTTCCTCAGTGCTCCATTCGTGTCCGTTATCGAAACACTGGCCAGCTACTTTCCAGCATACTTCTGATTCTCGTCGGGGTAACGTTTGCCTCTGCTCTCTTTCCCGGCTCTGATCATCGCTTCCTTCATCTGCACCTGCCTGTCTTCTGCAGCTTTCTTTCTGGCCGCCTCGGCCTCAGCTTCCTCAGCTTTCTTTCTTGCGTCTGCATTGGGCGTGTTTCGTGTGTTCTTGGCTGTGTCTCCCGCTGCGACGATAGCATCTTCGAAATCCAACTCTCTCTCGAGAGGGTTGTCACTCTTTCTGTTATCCGCCATTTTCTCGATCTGACGGCCCCTGGAAATATCAGTGACACAAACTATGCAACAATTACCTCAGGCCCGATGCCCGATCCCAGCCTGCCTCTAAGAAGCCGAATGAGAGACTGGTTGGGATTGTACCTGAGTTGTCGAAGCACGGATGTGATGCTATGCTCCCAGGACAACGCCGTGGGTGTGTTCAAATATGTCAGGGTTTCGAAATATGCGAGTTTGATTAGCCTGAGCTTTCTGAGTCGTTGCAAGAAAATCATGTTGAAGACAGAGCTTCGGGGGCCCCTATATAACTTGATCGGCTGCTGTGAGTATTTGAAGACATTTCTTCCAAAGTCGACGAACAAAGGGACTTGCGACAGCAAACCGCCAAAGACGCATTTGGCTGCAGAATTATGGAACACAGGAAGTGAAAGGATAGTCACAGCTGCAGCTACAGTGGACTGAACAGAGAATGTTTTGCGTAGCGTTGGTGTGCCTGCTCGGTGTGTTGCTCGTCATTCTTCCTCAGCGATAACATGGCTCAAAGAACGATACACGTGCAGGCCTCCCTCTAGAACCAAGAAAAAGGGCCACAAAGAGAAAACAGACTGGGTCGAGTAGCGCTGGCATTCACGGCGGTGATGTTGGCACTGCTCACATGGCTCGTACTCAAGGAATGTAGCCCTGTGAGTCTAGCGCAAAAGCTCTAGCCCCGGTGTGAGCTCAAAGACCTGGACTCGGAGCGAAGACTGAAGAAATTGCACGCCAAGGGGAACCGAGAGAGCCATAACGGACGGGGCATGTGGCTCGCCAAGTGCGGGCACATCCGCCTGTCATACTGCCGATGCTCAAAGAATGTGGCATCAAGAATGTGGTCCCAATACTCGAGCTGATTAGCCCAAGCACCAGATGTGGCTTGAAGCGTTGGTCCTGAACAGCTGGCTCCAACAACTTTGCCCAAAGGATCAAAGGCAGCAAGCTGGGCCTGGTGCACATTATGGAGTAGGCGCTATGGCTTGCCGGGTGGGGTCTCCGAAGCGATAATGTTGTCGAGAGGATTCATGTCAAAGAATTTGGCGACAGGAAGCGACAGGAATGGGTGGCGGTGGGTTCCTTGGCTTTTGTTGGCGAGCGTGCTGATCTTTGTTGGTTGTTGCAGGCAGTGCCAACGCATGATGGCCGCCTGCAGATGACATGGTTGTGCGTGCGGCCCATGACTCCGGGCCCCTGTCCACAACGGGCCGCTCGGTTGGCGGTTGCTAAATAAAGAACAGTCTCGCATTCCAGCCCAGACCAACAGGTCCTTTGAGATTGGGTGGACGAGGGGGCCGCATGGCTGAACCGTCCTTGTTCTCGCTCTCCATTCCAGGCACTGCCCAACGACCGACTCTTCACCATTTCCCCGCTGCCTTTTGCTGCCGCACCACCCGTCACCATACTGCCACCCACCACAAGTCTTTCACCAGCGTGCGCCGTGACAGATACGAAGCACTTACTACCACAAAAATGTACAGCGGCCGAGAAGATGCCGACAACCTCGTCTGGGACAAGAACGAGGAGGATGAAGACCGAGGATTGAAACGGCTCCGACTCAAAACCTTCTGTCGCAAGGTGGTCGGTCTTGTGGAGGAAAGGCTGGGCCTTCCGGCCACCCTCATCCCGCCATTGATTCCCGGCAGCTACAACGTTCACTATCGGATTCGTCAGGAAGGCACAAGTCCCGATCTCCTTGTCCGGCTGCCACGCCCGGCCGCGTTAGTGTTCCCAGAGCACAAAACACTTCACGAGGCAGCTGCAGCATCCCTAGTTGCAAGCTGCACGCAGCTACCCATCCCCCGGCAGCTATGTTACGCCCAGGAATCGCCGGTCGGCCCCTTCATCATCATGGAGTGGGTGGAGAACAAAGGCACTATATCGCGCAGACTGGCTCGACCGGACGAGGATCCTTTGGCGGCCCATGTACTCGACCCAGATGTAACCAGTGAGACGCTTGCCGCGCTCTGGTTGAAAGTAGCGCACTGCCTGCTGGAAATCTCCCACATCGCTCTGCCTAAGATTGGCTCCCTCCTCGAGACCAGCCACGGCGTATACGAGGTAGCGGACAGACCCATCTCGCACAATATGAACGACATGGTTGCTCTCGCAAACATCCCCCGCTCCATTCTGCCGCAGGAGGGCGAGACGTACGCGACCGCAGACGAATGGTACACGGCGCTGGCAGACATGCACATTGCACAGCTCGTCTTTCAGCACAACGATGTTGTCGAGTCTGAAGCCGACTGCCGCAACAAGTACGTTGCCCGCCAGGTCTTCCGGCGTCTAGCCAGAGAAGGGAAGCTGTCCATCTTTGGCTTTGCCGACGACAAGTGGTCCGCCCAGTCGGCAGCCAGAAGAGCAAAAGCTGCCACAGAGCTCGCCCCTGCACCATCTGGTGTCGACTCCTTCCGTCTCTGGGGCGACGACTTCCGGGCGGGCAACATACTTCTCAATGACTCGGACGAGATCGCCGCCCTCGTCGACTGGGAATTCGCGTACTCCGCCCCGACCCAGTTCATCCTCGATCCACCGTGGTGGCTGCTACTCCAGACGATCGAGTGGTGGTCCGATGGCATAGACAGCTGGGTTGAGACCTACGAGGAGCGCCTCGGGATGTGGCTGGCTGCCATGGAGCAGGCCGAGAGAGATGCTGATGACGCCCCGTCTGCGAAGCAGCAGGTTAGCCACTGTCTCGGTGCTGAGCGTCTGCCGGCCCCTTTGTCTAGGTATATGCGCGAGAGCTGGGAAACAGGGCGTTTCTTCCTTAACTATGCTGCGAGGAAGAGCTGGGCTTTTGACGCCTTGTACTGGAGGTACCTGGACGAGCGCTTCTTTGGCAAGCGCGAGGAGGGGACGGCGAAGGACGACCTCTGGAAGACAAGGATTCATCTGCTGAGTAGGAAGGAGAGAGAAGCGATGGAAGGCTTAGTGCAGCAGAAGATGGCGGACATGGAGGACAGGCGGATTGTTGATTGGGATCCAGCAGAAGCGAAGCGGCGCTTAGGCACATTTCTTTTGGTCAAGGACCCAGTATCGCATCGCTTGTAGCACGCACCTTCACATGGTACAGCGTCAATCTACCGACTGTACCAGTAAGCCAAATTATCGTCAAGTCTCCGCTGTGCTCACATTGGTGGCTCCGTCACGCGTCTTTTATCGTTTATGTCTCGGCAGGTCTCTTTCCGCTGATGACGCCATAGAGGCTAGGCAGGTCAAGTTGGGCAGCGTAAAGAGCTTACCCGTTGCATTCAGCCTATCAGAATATATAACTTTGTAAAAGGGGCACATTGGACGGCTTTCCATGCTGAGGAGGCTCGGGGCATTGAAACCAAGTGTGATCCTTTGACGCGTCTGACACTTTGAGAGCCCACGATGGCCTGTCCGAAGCAAAAGCTGATAGACGATTTTGAACTTAGCCGATACCCTTTCATTTATTGATGATATCCAACCGTTCACTGAGCAGCCGACGTAGTTGACCGGTCAGTTGTGCATACAGCTCCAAGAGCATGGTTCCAGGTCACCCACCAGCCAGCGTGGGGAGCGGAAAGTACTGGGCACAGTCGTACTGTTACTACCGATGTAAGATCCTCCCTATAATATTGCCCCTGCCTCGAGTGGAAAGCTCGTCTTTGTGCCGGCTTGTATTTCAGCCGACTTCTGGCAGGGGCCTTTTGTCCCCCTGAACGTGCAGTGCGTTTCGGTAGACACAATTGTAGATTCAGGAGGGGGAGCGGAGCCCCAGAAATCCAAAGCTGGGGGTGCTAAGCTTTGGGGCGTGGGGTCTTGGCAATGCTTGGTTTTAGCGGGAAAACGCGTGAACCAATCTCTGTGCCCATCAAGCCCACAGGGATGTACTAACAAAGCCGCGTGGTCGCATGTGAAACGACACAATGACCTACCTAATTCGGCCCTTATCGAATCACATGGGGAGATATGCAAACGTGCTAGGCCTGATACAACGACAATGCTACAACGTCGTTGAAGCTAGTATGAAAACCGCCAAGCGCTATCAAACTTCAGCACGCTATGCCCCGCCCCAGGTGCAAATGCCGACGACGGCCTTCCTAAAAAGGTAGGTTCGCTAGTTGACACAGGGTCGCTGCATTGACGATTGCCAAGGAACCTGACAGGTCACGGCACTGTCCGCAACCATTCATTGAGCACTGGAAAGTCTCCACAAAGATCTTCTTGCGCAAGGATAGACGACCGGCCTCCGTCGGCTCGCCCGATGGACTATACTCAACGCGCAAGACGATAGCCACCTTCTCACAAGGTATATATGACAGGCACTCAGTAACTTTGGCTCCCTCACCTGTACAGACTACCCATGGCACAGCAACAATGACACTCATCAAGACCCTCGTACTCGGCCTCGCCTGTGCCAATACGGCCAGCGCATGGGGAGTCCTCGGCCACGCGACAGTTGCCTACGTCGCCCAAAACTACGTCGACTCGGCGACGGCCACTTGGGCACAAGGTCTCCTCGGCGACACCTCTGACTCCTTTCTCGCCAAGATCGCCTCATGGGCGGACACCTACCGCACCACCACAGCCGGCAAATGGTCTGCGCCGCTGCACTTCATCGACGCAGAAGACAGCCCCCCGACCAGCTGCAACATCGACTACGACCGGGACTGTGGTTCGACGGGCTGCTCCATCTCCGCCGTGGCCAACTACACCTCGCGCATCAAGAACAGCAAGTTGTCCAAGACCGATCGCGCAGAGGCGCTCAAGTTCCTGACGCACTTCATCGGGGACATCACCCAGCCCTTGCACGACGAGGCGCTGGAGCGTGGGGGCAACGACATCACCGTCACCTTTGACGGCTACTCGACCGACAACCTGCACGCAATCTGGGACACCTACATCCCGCAGAAGGACGTCGGCGGCTCCGCCCTCACCGACGCGCAGACCTGGTCCCGCGAGCTCATCTCCGCCATCGACTCGGGCACATACGCCAGCACCAAAAAGTCCTGGATCTCCGGAGACGACATCGCCGATCCCGTCACGACGGCCACGCGCTGGGCCGCGGACGCCAACGCCCTCGTCTGCTCCGTCGTCATGCCCAAGGGTGTCGGGGCCCTTCAGAAGGGCGATCTCTACCCGGACTACTACAACAGCGTGTTGCCCACCATCGAGATGCAGATTGCCAAGGCTGGTTACCGCTTGGCGAACTGGCTGAATAAATTGCATGCTGCTTCAGTGTCTAAGAGTAAGAGGACCGAGAGGGATGAGGTCGAGGAACGTGTGGCGCTCGAGTTGGACGGGAGGGAGTTCCTACCTGCTCCAAGGCCTTTGAGCCATGCCAAGAAGATCAGGGAGCTTCATGGGTATGATTGTGGCCATGACCATCACTAGTCACTAGGCAGAGTGGTGTGTTGTGATTGGTGATCGTGGGGATGTGACAAGCGAGGCGCAAAGGGAGTTACTGGTCTGGTTGTGCTGTGATGTAGCTGAGTAGTGGCTGAGTGGATCTGTATGATGACCCGTCTGACACATTACGCAACCGTTCATTATTCAGATTAGCTAGCGGATGCCTGAATATTCCGGGATACTACAACGGGCGTTCCGCCTTGGTCCACGATACCTTTCTGCTGCTGACTCTAGCACAAAAGCAACATTGGTGAATGATTGTGCGATGTCGTGGGAAGGCACTGCCGTGACCAAATGTCCTGTTGAGTTGGGAAGCCTTGGGTCGTTTGGGAGCTGAGGGTCGTGTCCATGGGCAGCCTTGTGAGCGACATCGGGAGTTGAAGGGCCGGTAGAGCTGGGAACATTCGAGGGTTGCTCGGATCGATGATAGTCTGCCGTTATCGAGCACGACGACGATCTGCGTGAGGACCGAGGATTCGGAGCCAGCTGCGATCGCGGTATGCCTGCTCGTTCCAGCAACTGTTCGAGCTCTCGAACAGATGCACGCCAAATCTCATTTGTCTGTTCAAGCTCCTAGGTGTAGCCACGCGACTGCGGTTTGCCCGTGGCGCGATTTGTAACGGGACATTTCTGCTGAACCTTGGAGCATAATGAACATCTGTACAAGGCGGGTATCCATCCGAAGAAGCTGTTGGGTAGTGTTGGAACGTTGATGCGTGGGTTGAGGTGGCGCTTCCGCGCAGCGTAGAGGGTCTTCCATCGACGACGGATTATCTAGCAATCGTGGCGTGGTCAGCTTTGTTTGGTCAGTTGGCTTGGACTGGGACTTGAATGGGAGCGGCGGCACTCACACAGAACGCGATGAAGGCAGACAAGTCCAGCGTCAGCAAATGGCGAGCTCATGCTATTGCATGATGCATGCATAGTTCCGGGATTAGGGACCCGCCCGGACTCTCGCTACCGCGCTGGCCCCGAGACATGGTGTTAGCCATTGTAAAGGCCAACGATCGACAAGGTGTCGAAGCGGGACTACAGACTGTATGAGGAGTTGTGCGGGCCGTGCGTATCGGAATTGGGGGGTTGTCGGGATCCACGTACGGAGTCTTAGCCGAACCCGGGACGGAGGTAGCGAGTACGTAAAAGGGGTAGACAAGTTTTGAGTTCGGACCAACATTAGCCAGCTGAGACAGAGGGCGACGACTTACGCGAACGTGACCTGTATACAAAGATTGGCCAATCGGCAATTGCACCGGCAGCATTGCAACACCAGGATTGCGGGGTATGCCTGTCTAGTGGTGGTTTATCCTCGCTGTCGTCGATGTCACCTCACCACACCATCATGGCGGCCAGTCAGTCCAGACCGCATGGCACTATACTCACGACTGTCCCCACGAGTGCTTGATTTGTCACCCCTGCGACTCGAAAGCCGCGATTCCCCGCTCAGCCTCTTCTGTTCGCCTCCCATCCATCCTTGGTGGCGCTGTCCCTCCCGCACTGTCTACGCGCAAACCCTCTCATCTCACAGAGGCGCACGAATAGGCAGGCAGAGGAGAAAACAACAAGCTACTAGGAACCACGGATGGCCATAGCCTCGTCTCTGATGGTAGATATGGAGCTTCCAGCCGCTTCAGAGGATGAGTCCTTTGACTGCACCCTCTGTGGCATGGGCTTCCTCCGTCAGGATCACCTCACCCGCCATCTTGCTCTCCACAATGGACAGAGACCCTTTACGTGCGCCGTCTGTCATAGACAATTTTCCAGAGGGTCCGTGCCCCCATGTCCTACATCTTTGTGTAGTGGCTCCAGCGACTCTACTCAATGCTGACCCGACACAGAGACACGCTGGAGCGTCATCAAATCACCCATGGCGCAACACCGTCCGATCATCGAGCCTCCAAACCCAACGGACAACCCCGTGCCAGTAGGGCGTGTGCTTCTTGCCGCAGATCCAAGGAACGCTGCGACGGCCAAGAACCTTGCTCTCGATGTCGGCGCCATGACAAGTCCTGTCATTTTCTACCCCGTCGCACTCGCCAGGTGATATACGCCCCTGCCTGCCCTCGGCCACTAGACTAGATGCATCATCCACCTTGAAGAGACAGCGCAGAACGGATGCTAACCTTCTGCGTTCATGCACGCGGTTCCAGACATCCAAGTTCAAACAGCTCGGGTCATCCACTTTCTCGACAACCACGACCGATGGCAGCCACACGGCTTTTCAGATCCGAGGCAACCGTCCCACATCGCCAGAACAACCTTCGCTGCTTGTCACCGAGCCGAGAACTGTCCACAATAGCGACCATACAGAGAGCCTCGTCGCCATGGGTTCCAACTTTATCAATGCCGACATCTCCTTCGATATCGGTCATTCTGACTTGGACCAGGACTGGCATGACGTTTGCCATTTCCCCCGGCCCGGTGCTGCGGCGGACGGTTATATGCCTGCCATGTTATCCCTGGGATCTCAACGGACTTCCTCCTCAGTCGACGCTGCTGCCATTCCCGTCATGGCCGGGTTGAACTCCGCAGGCTCGTTGCAGCCACAGTGGTCTCCAGTTCCTGCAAACTCCGGAATCTTAGAGGCAGAACTGGAAAACTTCTGCCATGTCGAGAGCGTATCCCCGGAAGGTTATGACGACCTGAACCTTTGGGCACGCATGGTAGACACAACCTGGGTGCGCAGGTCCGGCAGTCCTGAATCGTCTGACTCTCTAGTCCTGCCACCCGCGGCAACTCTGACCGCTTTCATCCAGTTATATTTTGAAAAGTTCCATGAGACCATGCCAATTATTCATCGGCCTACTTTCAATCCAAATACTGCGCCATCTCTTCTAGTCCTTGCCGTAGCTAATATCGGACGGCGTTTTTCAAGGCTTGCAGAGACCTCCTCACAAGTGGTTGGCCTGGAAAACTGGGTTTATAATGCTGTCAAACGTCACGTACGTGTACCCCCTCTTTCATAGCACGTTTCCCCGCTTTCAGCATCTCTTTCCGTCATCATCATCATCATCTCGGGTAGCATAGATGTTCCCACGACACTTCTGATCCCTGTCCTCTTCTTTCACTTTGAGACTTTCCCAGCGGCAAAATTCGCGTACTAACAGGACGCTCTCACCGACTTGCTAATAGACGAAAATATTTGAAACAAGTGAAAGTATTCCGCTGTGGCTGGCCCAGGCGGTGCTCTTGTCTCATATGGCCACGTCCTTCTCGGATGATCGCACCGCCGTTGAACGGAGTCACATGACACGGGGCGTACTAGATGTTGTCTTGCGCAAGCTCGAACAATCTCGGACAGCAGCCGAGGTACGCCTCCTCGATGTGGCTGAAGGTCCGGATGATGAGCAGGGACTATGGGCAGCCTGGACTCATTACGAGGCTATACGGCGCACTGCATACGGGTTGTGGGTAAGTATAGACCACAACACACTCCATCGTATTTGTGATTTGATGCATGCGCTACCTGTCATGGGAAATCACTAACCGCTTTCGCACATATAGCTCTTCGATAGTCAGTGCTGCCTTTTGTTCGATCTCACACCGGCGGTCCCAACTGAAGCACTTGATATACCGCTACCCTGCCATGAGAAGCTATGGGAAAAGTCCAGCGCTGCTTCTTGGGAATTGCAATGGACCGGTATGTCATGGCGCTTCCAAGTCATACTCTTCCCTTTTTCTTCATTTCCCTCCCACTGAGCCCACCACATATAGGTCTGTCTGAGAGACAACTGTCGCTAACATGTGTAATTCTTTTCTTAGGATCCACAAAGCAATTGCCTACCTTGAGGGAAGAGCTTCAATCATTCTATGATTGCAAGCCTGTCGGCGGACACATTGGTGCCTGTTCATTCATGATAATCCTCTTCGGCTTTTTCCGAGACTTGCTCGTTTTACGCCAAATCGAGAGCCACGGCTTGCTTGGCGTGATAAATATGCACGGAAAGCATGTCACACGCCGGGAAACATGTTCCTCGTCCCTGTGGAAGCTACTGGATCCGAGCAAGCGGGCAGGAGGTTCATGGAATCGAGCAAATGCTGTGACAGCCCAGTTCTATCACATCATTAGGGTCGTGCAGGAAGTCTGTTTAAAGGATCTCCTGGCTTTCACAGGCTGGCGAGTGGCGCGATCAACACAAGCGGAAACAAGTCAGCGACTGAGGACTTGGGTCTCGGAGAATGGTGAATGCGCACGAAAGGTAGTCCTACACGCCGGTACTATTTTCCAACAGTGCTGGAGCCGTTCGACTGAGGGCTATCAAGAACCAAGCGCTATCCTCATTGCGTCTATTGCTCTCTGGGTTTACAACAGCTCTTTGCCTTATTGTTCTTGGGTCGCAGCATCACCAACACAACTGCAAACATCAAGGACAATTCATCGCCACGATGAGGCACTTGACTCAGCCTCAACACTCCTAGCCACCTCGACATCACTTCCATCAATACGAGCAGAATCACCACAAACTGAGCTGACGGCGCAACCCCGAAGCGTCACGGTGTGTCTGCACAGTGGCGGCGACGACCACGATGACGACTATGCCCAGGACTGGGTGCGTAGCGGCCGGCAGATACGGCCCATGGTTGTCAGTGTGGGTGACATCAATGCCCCGGGCGCATATTTGAATGCTGTGAGAAACAGCGTAGTATTTCTAGAAGCACACAGGGAGTGGAAGATCAGTCAGCTTTTTGCCAGTGTGCAGAAGGACCTCCTCACAGCATTCGAAAGCAATCACGCGCTCAGTACCAGATGAGGGGATTTGCTATACCCTTTTTCACCCTCCTGTATTCGTATTTTCCTCTTTTTCTCTTATTTCCACTATTTTGCCCTGTATATACTTCAGTCATCACTTCCCCTTCCTTGCCTTGTGAAGGAAATCAGATGTTGAAAGTAGTGTTTCTATAAGGTAATGAGTCTTTGGGGACCTTGGCTCTTCTATTACTGGGACATCGTAAATTCTATATAAATCCCGTTCTTCCCCCTTCTCAACGTGTAGAATCATATGAAAATTGAGCAATGGATAGGCATACAGTGTGACCTATATATTCATGTTAATCGAGAAGACTACCATCCATCTCCTCCTCGTGTAGCTACGTTAATAGACAACGGTTGCATGTGTTATTCCTTCTATTTTGACTATTGTGTGTTTTTCCTTTTTTTTTATCCTTTTTCCTTTTTATACGTTTCCCCTTAACCCTTGATAATAACCGAAACCAGATATCCAACTATTGCTCCTGGTATTCTTCTTTCCTCTTCTTCCACCTTACTCACGCTCCACTTCCATTGAAGTCCCAGACATATCCGCATGGGAGTCTAGTCACGCCGGGAAACTCTCACATAGAGCCCCTCAGGGAACTCGACAGTGAAGTTATCTACGCTGCGCGGCGGTGTGAATCCTGAAGGGAGTTCGAGAGTGAAGTTCCGGAACAGCGTTGCCAGTACAATGGTCATTTCAAAAGGGACCAGGCTGCAGTGGAGATTGGAAAGTTAGATCAATGTTTTATGCGGGTTTCCCCTTGTGCTTATTCGCATAGGGAGACGAAAGGATGGTTATGGGACGAAGAAAGCATGCGAACGATGCGTTCGCATGGCGTAAAGTATAGAGGAAAACAAAAAATGCGCAAAGAAAAAAGAAATCAACTCTTCAAATGAACTTACTTCATGCCAAGGCACATTCTTGCGCCCTTGCCAAACGCGCAAGAGTATTCATCCAGGCGTTTCGCGTCATCGGCCAGCCATCGGTTGGGGTTGAAGTACCGAGCGTCAGGACCCCAAAAGTCAGTGTCCATATGCATAGTGTACGCAGAGATGGACACAATTGTCTGGGGAAAGCAGAAAAAGTAGATCCTCGTTAGTGTTGCGCATTACCGAGGCGCGTGTTTCTCATTATGACCTCGAATCTCTCGTCTTTTCTAGCAAGAGTTGAGTTGGGAGCTGGGAGTGTTTGTGAGGTTGCGGCGGGGGGCGGGGTGATGGTGGTGCTTGGGAGGCAGGGAAGAGTATCCCATCGTCTTTGAGGAAAGAACTTACTCCTGGGGGAACGACCTCTCCGTCCACGACGAAAGGCGTACCGTCGTCGGGTACGTAGCGAGGGAGACGGCCAGGCACTGCCTTGGCGTGGCGGATGCCTTCCTTGACACACGAAGACTGTAGTGATGAAGACAAAACGTCATAACTGATTAGTGAATGGGCCCACGGCAATCTCGCTAGAGTAGGACGTGGGTAATGCGCGAGTCGCTTCACAACTTTTCCATCGCCCATCACCTCTCCTCCTTCTCACCAAGGAAGTATAGGGAAGAGGTTGACGTAGTCTCAGTAAGGCGTCACGGAGGAGGAGAACGAACCAGAAAGGGGAGTTTTTCCAGTTCCTGACCAGCAGGGAAATTGTGCTTGTCGGGAATAGCGGCATCAAGCTCGTCAACCAGTGTCTTCAAATATGTAGGATTGCTGAGGAGCTCGAGGATCGTGGTCGTCAGGGAGGTCGCGCTTGTGTCGGAACCAGCGATGAGCAAGTCCAGTGATTCGGCAACGAGAGCGTCCAGGTCGAGTGTTTGAAGGTTATCTAGAACGATGGGGTACCCGAGATGAGCCGCCTTGCCCTGCTCGCTGACCGTGTGATACCGTTGAATCGCAGCTCGTGAGAACTATGAAGGATAGAGCCAGGTTACGTGTCAGTCGTGGGAGCATATGCTTATGAAACTGGTTTGCCAAAATCAAAGAAACAAGGGCAAGAGTAAAAGTCAAAAAACAAAAAGGAAGGAAACAGAACGAAACAGGGAATGACTACTTACACTAATCATGTCGTCAATTGCGCCAATGTTTTCGTCCATCATCTTGATCAACCAAGCTGGAAGGGTCTTTGCTATCGTTCGCGCCAAAGGATACCGCTGCATCGTGCCAACACTCTCAGCACCAACGGAAAAGGCTTGCAGAAATCGAGATGAGAAACTTATTGGCTGCTCCTCAATCATGTTCCCACTGTCGGCAAACGCAAACTCCATGATGACAGTAGTAGTGATCAGCCTGCATGGTTTTCGTTTCTCCAGTATTAGCAAAATTTCGAAAACGGACCTTGTGATATCCCATATGTGTGATGTTTCTTCGCGCCACCTACGCAGGGTCGAGCAACCCAAATGAAAGCAGGGATAACGAGGAAGGTCTAACCTCATGGCGCCGTAGATGTCGATCAGCTGATGGTCGCAGAGCCTGTCAATCTTTCTGAGCAGCGAGTTCTGACTGTCGAAGATGAGCTTCTCCAATTTGAGCACGCTCGCTTTAGAGAACAGATTGTTGAGCATGCGTCGACGCTCACGATGAGTGTGGGGGTTGGTATCTGTGAAGGCGGTTGGAGAAAGGGCCATGAAGCCCAGGTAGAATTGATCAACCTTGGGAAACGGATTCGCCTGTTTGTAGATAACCTTGTACAAGGTTGGGTCCGTGATGTGCAGCTCATCAGGGGCGATGCGCAGGGCACGGGTTTCTAGGGTTCAGAAATGTTAGTCCTGTATTTGGTTGCTTTGTCTGGTAAGGTCCAACAGGACACAAGCCGCAGGCTCAGGATGGAGCCAGTGTGCGCGCACAACTACTCACTGTATTTTTTGTGGAGCTGTTCATATATGCTCTCAGGATAATCCGTCAACGTTTGACGATAGACCCAATCGTGCGACCATGCCGCTTCCTTGGGACCAGGGAATTTCGACAGAGGATGTAGGTGGACGCGGTAGATGCCCCGGATCGTCCAAAAGGTGACGACAACAGCAGCTGCGGCTGAGATTGCGATGGGAACGCGCGTCCAAGCTGGGAGGTTCCCGGTCAAATCGTCCAGCAAGGCGACCATTTGGTGCCAGCCGTTCACACAAAGCTCGTGGATGGGCATTGCGACGAAGCGTGTGCTACAGTACGGAAGAGACGAAGATGCCGGGTGAGGGACGAGCGTCGGACGAAGCTCGAGAGAACACAAAGAACAGAGGTGAAGAGGGTGACGAAGACTGAGATGAGTGCTGAGATTTGGAATGAGAGGTAGATCATGAAGGAGGAGAGAGTGTCGTTCCAGATCAGAGCTGGCGTAGCATGTATAAGGCTCAGGCACAGCACATGCGATGACGCTTGTGGACCGAGACGTCGTCGACCCTGGATTTATGACTTGCTGATCGAAGCCTGGTCCTGTAGCGCATGGGTTGCTGTGTTGTGCTGCGCACGGGCTGGACACAGCTACAACTAAGCTGGCACAGACGCCACCCCCGGCCTCTACAGGGCGACGAAACAAAAGTCCAACGCGCGGGCGGCGGACAGAGCTGCGAGTCCGCTAGCGTGCAGCCCGGCTCCTCGATTTGTGGCTCTCGAAGCCACGGACTCAAGCTCGATCTGAGCTCTGTCGCTGCCGCGCTACCAACCAGGTCCCGTGCCCGGCAGGCCAACCCATTTCGGGGTTTGAAAGCAGGCGCAGATATGGTGACGCCAATGACTGGCTGACCATTTGCTTTAGTCATCTTTGTCTGTGGACAGCTGATCCGACCCATGCAGCTATTGGTTCCTGCTGCAAGGCTAGCTGAATTCGACACTCGCCGCCTTGCCCCAGAAACTTGCGGGGAAGATGCGACGCCACATCGTGGGGTAGTTGCGGGAAATCGCTACGGCGGTCGAGAGCAGGACCGGCTCCGCGAATTATGGATAATACAGAGAGGCGTCAGGAGGGCGTCCGTAAGGGCGGGGCCGGTGCAGCCGCGAGGAGCCGGTTCCGTGGTCCGAGACCCTGACGGAGCCCAGCGTGCCGAGCGCGCAAATCGTCCTATCCCACTGACCAAGCCAGACTACGCGTGCGGTGAGTGGATGGCCACTGGCCTACCGAGGCAGCGCGAATGGCTCCGGCGTGCCGTGTCAAGTGCAAGCCTGAACCCTGCTCGTCGTGACGTGTAGCCAGTGAGACTAGGAATATCTCCATCCGACTCAAGGACTTTGAGACACGGACAAAGACTGGCAGGCACAGACGCGGTGCGGCTCACCTGTGCACACCATATTTCTATTCTTGTTTCTTCCCTTCCACAAAAACACTTTGTCCCTCCACAGTGCTCTCCCAAAACCCACCAGCCACTGCAACCCCTCAACCCCTCCTACACACGGCAGAACACACGGGAAAAACACACAACATCAACACAATCCATGGCGTCTTTCCGCGTCATCATTGTCGGCGGTGGCCTTGCCGGCGCGCTTCTCGCCAACGGTCTGCTGAACAACGGTGTCGAAGTGGACATTTACGAGCGTGATACCGCCGATTCGAAGCGCGAGGGATATCAGATCCGCCTCGGTGCCGCTGCCGACACGGGCTTCGACGTCTGTCTCCAGGACGACGTCAAGAGAGCCATCCATGAGAAATTTGGGCAGTCTGCAGGGACAGGCAGCACGGCACCCACCGTCAGCAACTCACGCCTGGACACGCTGCTCGACCTGACAAAGTTCCCCAACTACTCCAAGTCCTCAGCCATCAACCGTGTGGTGCTCCGAGACATACTGCTCGGGCCGATCAAGGCTGCTGGCCGTGTGCATTACGACAAAGCTTTCAGCAAGTACACCATTATTCAAGGCTCACAGGGCCTCGAGAAAGTCCGGGTGCACTTTGCGGATGGCTCTGTCGAGACCTGTGATATCCTTGTTGGCGCTGATGGCAGCAGATCAAGAGTGCGTCACTTCCACACCCGTCGTTACCCCAGCGCCATGATTGTGTATTCAGACAGTACTGTTCGAATGAGGTTGGCTAACTACGCGGGATGTGTGTGCTTGAACAGGTAAATCATCAATTGGGAGCGAGAAACTTGGTCGACGTTAATTCCCACGTGTCGTTTGTCAACAAGGGCAGCTTGACGCAGGATATCATTTCCGCGCTGCCTGCAAGACTCCAGGCTGGGCCGCTCCTAGTATTCACCAAGGACATCACGCTCTTTTATGCTCGTAAGTGCAACAGCAAATTAACCCAATCGTTCCTCTCGCGCTTTTGATCCATCAAGATTTCACTGACACGAAACTATATAGTATACCTACCAAGCGCAGATGGCGGTGCTGCCGCAGCGGCGAAGTTATCCAAAATGCAAGTCGATCTGAACCAGGGCTCATTCTATTGGGGCATGACGGTGAAGAAAGACAGATTGGGAGGCAAGAAGATCGAGGACAACCTTAAATTCTGTTTGGAGCAAGTCAAAGATTGGAATCCGGCATAGTGAGTTCCCGCGAATTTATTTTTCTTCTTCTTCTTTCGCCTCCTTTTGTGTCCCTCCTTTTGGGTTGCGATAAGCAGCTACTCTCTCCATTCATTGAAACAGGTGGGCTGACAAGAGCACGGTCTCTCCCACGCCCAAAAAATAGCACCGACATGATCAGAATTGGCGCAGAACAAAATGACAGTATTGTCGCAATCCCCCTCCGCGCATCCAATGCCGTCTCCAAGAAGTGGCGCCAGAATGCCAAAAAGACGGCACGTGCCGACGCAACCACAGGCCACGAGAGAGTGTGGATCATGGGTGATGCTATCCATGCCATGCAGCCCAACCGGTATGTTCTCCGCCGCGCTGCTAAGCAACAGCCATTCTGCGCCGCAGGACCACGGCTATAATATACACTTACTAACACTTTGGGTGGCTCACGTGCGTAGTGGTATGGGAGGCAATCAGGCCATGCAGGACGCTGGCGAGATGCTGCCAGAGCTACTTCACCTGGCAGACCTGTCGAGATCCGGTAAAGGGCCAACGTCGGCTGAGATCACCGCTGCACTTACCCGATTCGAGGACGAGATGATTGATCGCGCCTTCACTTGGGTGAAGAAAAGCGGTGGCACTTCCGTACCGGTAAGTATTTAGACCTCTCTCTCTCGTCTCTTGTGCATAACACCCCTTCCTAGTGTTGCGGGGATGTATTTCGCGATTAGATCATACTTACTAACCCTGGAATTACTTGTTCTCACCATCAAGTCGCTCGATCTGGACGGACCCTTGGGAACCCTCCTCAAGTTTGTCGGGATGTTAGTATCGGTGTACAGCGTTTTCCACCGAGCTGTGTGGTCTGGCGCTTCATCGAAAGCCAAGTTGGCGTAATGGGAGTAATGCTGAAGCACGGAAGCTTGGATGAGGTAGATAGGGAGTAGGGCGCCTATCAGAGGTTATGTTCTTGGACTAGTCATTGGGAGGGAAATCGCACGACCGCTTTGGTGTCAGCTGAATGCAAGGCGTTACAGTTGCTGCCCTGCAGGACAGATAAAGCCTACGTCAAAGCAGAAATAGAAGCACCGTTTTCTCCCGACGTTTGGGTTATATTTATGGAAGGAAACACTTGTGACGACCTAGAGCACTAGGTGATTGTTTGGGCAAAGAGGCTGCAGCAACAAGGCTGCATATTCGGGTCAAGTCTAGCGCAGATGGCGAAGGCCGGACAGCACGGCCACATCAGGTAATCAGTCGATTCTTGGCAATCGGCTTTGCGACAGCTGGAGGTCGAACATGCGATCGTAAGTTGTCGGAAGAAGACAGGAACATGCTGAAAGACAAAGGATATTATGCGAAGGATCTCCCATAGCTCATATAGCCACCCCTTTATACTTCAACGATGAACACGGCACAATGAGCTGTATGGTTGGAATCGGACTCAGGTTCGTGAAGCATGGCAGAGCCAACCTGGCCGTAGAAGTAAACCCCATACGGCAGTTTTAAGCGATCATCTTAGCACGTCAGAATGTTGCAGAATTATGGAGAGAGGGTGCTTGCAATCTATTGCTGTGGTGACAATTATCGACAAGGTTGGTGATGAAGGTGGTGATGACCACTCTACAGGCGCCGGGATGAAGCTGTTGATACTGTAGTCACCTTACATATCCGCCCTGACCTCCCTTCGCCGTCCGCCCTAGACTTGGCCCAATCATGCGGCCTTGTTTGCGCAGCCCGTCTGTCCAAACAATCCCCTGTTGGTTCAGGTCGTCACCACCCCCAACCCAGCCAATCAGAACGGGAAGAAGACGGCTAGAGTGTGAATGGGACCGTAGGTTCCAGATATTGCACTCGGGACTTGGTTTCCTTGTGAATCCTCTCATCGGCACCCTTTGTGTCAATGTAAAAAGGTCGTAAGGAGCTGTTAAGTACGTGTTATAACAGTCACTGCTAAAAAGCAAGAAGGGAGAGAGAGAGAAAAGAGGAAACAAACAATAGCAAAGAAAGAGAAGGGGGGGGGGGGGGGGGGCAAGTGAAGGCGAGGTAACGAGGGAGTTTGATTGAACACCAGAGAGAAAAACAGGTCAAAGGAAAAAGAAAATGCCGGGGACAAAGAACTCACCATTGATCATGCAGACACCATATAACAGTGGCTGGCTCGCCAAGCCAGTTGAGTTGCTTGACCTGAAAGTCGGCCGCCGAGCCATCAAACGGTCTTCCGTCCAAGTTGGCCCGTCCGGCTAGGGCCAGAACCGCGATGTCGGGCTTGGGCTCGATGCGTTTCATGACTCCTTCGTAGGCGCCCATGTGGGCACTCCAGAGCATCGTCTTGCCAGGTCCGATGAGGAAGTTGTAGGCCATCTGGCCGCCATCAAAGTGCGAATACAAGTGCTTCTCGCGATCATTGCAGTACTCGATGGTGGACCGGACAGATTCGTCTTGCTGCTCAGGGGGTATCAGCTCCCCAAGCCGCATGATGCCCCATTTCATGCCGTTGGTAATGTCCACCGTGCATGTGTACGGGCCGGTTTGGCCGGTGTAGTCGGTCAGCGAGTCAATATACTCGGGCGGGTGGCCGTCAACCATGGGCATGAAACAATGCAGCGCAGGCCAGCAGTGCACGTCCATGGCGGCGAACTTGTCGGCCGGCCGGGGGGGTGCACCCGGCATGGCCGGAGCGACTTCGATCTCCCCCATAATGGCCTTTTCACGGTCTGCCTTGAGGAATAGAGGGATCCTCTCGCCGCCAGCGACTGGGATGAGCTGATTCTCGGGAACATCGCGGCTGCGGAGGAGGCTGATGGCCTCGCCGTTGGCAATCACAATAGCGCCCGTCTTTTTGGCGATGATGTCGGCGCCGGGGAGACTGGATGAGAGAGTGGAGTCGTGATTAGCCAACAAGAAACGGGGGCAGCGATGGAGTTAAGTAAGGGTGCAGATCCTACTGATCAAAGTGGGCATGAGAGATGAAAATGTAGTCGGCCTCTTCTACATCCTCGGGTCGCATGTATTTGGCCAGCACCGAGGGTCTATCGAGGTATGTGTCGAGCCAGATGGTCAAACCATTGGCCTTGAAGCGGTAGGTGGTGGTGCCTGGAGCGACGACTCTGTGTGGTCAGAACCAGGATACCTTACACATGGTGCACACAGCGCGGGCAGGGCTCGGGCAGCGTACCGAAATACTCCAAAATGGCAGCCATTGTGTGTACGTCAGACGAAGACTGTAGACGTCTGGTCAATGTGAGCAGACCTGTGTAGCAGACGGGTTCGTTTTAAGCTAGCGACACACCCGCCACCAACTGCCGGCCCCCAGACACTACGAAGCTTGTCCGTGGTCCCCCGCATTGTCGGGACGGTGTTCGGCGCCGGCGGAGGCCTAGCACGGCCGTGCCCCACCTCCGGCTCCTTGGGGCCCGCTGTGGGGCCATTGAGGAGCCGGGCGGACACGCACATAGTCGGGCCGCTGTGGGGTTGGGTGGGGGGCGCAGCTGTCCCGCATGTCAGGTCGCCTGGAAGCGGTGGGAGGCAGGGCACGGCGGCAGGCCATCTCGGCAGTGCGGGTCCTGCTGGTGACAGGTGGTGTGTGCGATTGGTTCCAAGAAGGTATTGGGCATCACAGGTTGTGGACTAGACTGTGTCAATTCTCTGGAATGTCGAGGTGGTCTCTGGGATTCCTGGCAGATAAGTGCACCGTCTTCGCCTCAAGTACCGCTTCGCACGCGAACTCTGGCATGCATTGTTCCTCCAGAGCGCAATTGCACTTCCACGTCCATGGGCCTCAACTGCGCCGCGCGTGTGCCTCGCTGAGCAGAGACTGCTCGTAGCAAGGAGCACAAGTCGGCAGCTGATCCAAGTCATGAAGTGCACATGCTACGGTGGAATCCCAGTGACCGAGCACGATGAGTTTAGACCCGGCATACTCCTGCGCGTATGGAGCATTCCGTTGGCCATTACATGGCGTTGGTTTCGTGGCCTCCACAGCTGAAATTGGTCTATGTAAAGTTATGTGGTGTGGCAAGAAAAAAGAGAGAGTTTGCCTGTGATCAAATGCAAATCCACAATGCTTTCATCTCCAGTCCGCCAGGCTCACCATGTGCGCGCTTGAATGCATCCTTTCCAGTCCTGATGATGTTCGCCACTGAGTCCGGGAGCAGCTTGATTGCGTCAAGTCTTCCATGCTCAGCTGCACCTTCTAATGCGATTCTTCCATCCTATGTCGGGACTTTGACCATTCACCTAAGCCAAACATAGGCCAGACTTGAACCCCTATACCAGCTTGAGCCAGACTTTGGCTCCATCGACCCCTATCTCCAGAGTACGTACTGTAGTAACATCAGTTTTTCTTACTCCTCGGACTGCAAGCCACACACTCTAGCGTGCCTCGAGGATCTTGGAATACGACTGGGATTTCTCAATACGCAAGGGATAAAGACAGAATTCCCAGGGTAACTGTCCTATGGTATTCAGTCACTACTAGAAAACTGGACAGTCGCGACCGAAACTTGCAACGCGCGCCTAAATCGACATACTATGTTTGAAATACCTCCCCAAGACCCCCTCCAGATCATGCAGCTGGTGGAACTTGCGTACCATCTTTGCGAATAGGTGCGACGAGAAGGAGAACCGGGCCTCCAAGAGAGTGCACACCGACATCCTTGGGCATAACCATAGCTATCGGCCATCTGAGACGAGCGACTGTTTCGGACTTCTTGTTGGTCGTGTTCTGGCGGAAAAATCGCACTGAGGTATCTCCAGAGCTCCCGCCATCCCGCCCCTGTGACTTGTACTGGGCGATCACACCTACAATCGCGCCCACAGCATCATCTGGGCATCTATATGCTGCACTATTGACATATAGCAAGTGTGGCCTCCACGTGTGTCCAGGGTTAAAGACCTCTCTGAGTTTCGGCAGCGTTGCCTCGGTGAATTTGAACCACCCGTTGTCGAGAGCGGGCTTCCAGTGGACTACTGTGAGCTCGATGTTCCGCAATTGTTCTTCCGCCGTACGCCCTCTCCCGTATCTGACACGTGTAACCTTGCATGGGGAGCAGGGCTGCCCAGGCAGGTCCTTAGCTCTTTGCGCCAAGATTTCCAAAGCTGGGCAGGTCAGCGTATCGATCATGTATATACTGTGAGAATCAATAGGCATTGGCCGCTTCCAGCATGTTTCGTGCGTGTCGCCTTCGGGCTCCCAATGTGCATCACTCGCTTCCTGGAGCTCCGTGATCTCATATTGTGGAGGCGGTTGGAAGATATATTCTTGTTCTGCCGCAGCTGAACCTGTGGCTCCAGTCTTCAGAGTGGAGGCGTTGGGCATCCTCGAGGTTGTCTTGAATGCGTCGAGCGCAGTATGGCTACGTGGTAGAGTTGCCTTTCTGACTCTGGAGAGCTTGGAGGCGGTGGCATCGCTCACTGGATGGCCTTCAGGATTGATGGGGGGGGGCAGCGCCAGGCAGTGTGCCAACTGCGGTCTCCCGCATCGTTGAGTGATCGTCAAAGACAATCCTGCTGTCAAGCTCGGGCGGCTCCACTGCGACCCCGTTGGTTCCAGGGATGCGCGTACGGTGTCCTTCAGAAGACGCCACAATTATGCTGGAGATGGACATTCCTGTCTGATTCTGGCGGTCCGTTTCACTGCACTCGTCATTGGCCATAGAAGAGGATTCCAGCCTGGGTCGCTTGATCGGACGCCGTGGGTCCTGGTCTTGGGATGCTGAGGCGACGGTCTCTACGCTGCCGCCGCTGTCAGCGAATTCGTATTGTATGAAACTCGCTCGGACCGTGTGGTGGATGTTGCTGAAAATGTGCTTCATGTATTCCTTATGGTCTTCCAGCCCATCTTGATATTGCAGCATTTCATATCCTCGATCAGCTTTTCGAGTTCGCCTCCACCCTTTTTCGCCAAATTCTTATAGCTTGTACTGTTTAGTCAAGTATTGTCTCTGTTCTCGGGGGCAAAAAACCTACAACTTCGGTGCCTGATGCGGAAGGCGGAGAAGGACAGTGTAATCCTCGTCAAACGCCTTCACGACACGGTCGAAGGACATGCCGGTCCATTTCCTGCCTTCCCAAGATTTCTCGACGTCGCCGTCGGTCAATTCCGCAATGCGTTCTTGTAGCTCCTTCCGTTGTTGAAGGGTTAGATCTACATTGAGTCTGTAGAACGCCAGAAAGTAGAACCTGGAGAAGATGTTGCTGATCTCATAGCTGGTCAAGAGCATATACAATTGAACTCCGTATGCTTCATGGCCCAGGTCGCAGGTGCGACGTGTGCAAAGTGCCGAGAGATCGTTGCTGTTGGTCTTCAGCAGAGTTAGAGCCTCAATCGCCTTACCTAGCTTGGCTGGCTTATACACCAGGGGGCTAGCCTCCCCGCCTCTTCCTTTTCCACCTCTTCTCTTTCCACCTCGTCCCCTTCCACCCCGTCCCCTTCCACCTCGTCCCTTTTCAGCGTCTCTACAAGAGTCTGCACTCTTGGCGATCGACGCTTGAGATGCAGCGCTCTGTTCATCCGTGGGTTCACTCCTGTCCGCTTCCGGGTTTGCGTGCGCTTCGATGGATGTGGCAGCTATGGAGCCCAGGGAAGGTGGCTCTGCTGCTGGCCCTGAACGGGGCTCCGCTGCAGGGTATTTCGATTGTGGTCCTGCTATCGCAGACCTGCTGGACAGTTGGTGGTTTTGGGTCGTCTTGCCTGGATCCGTGGACTCGGCGGATGGGCTGCCAGACGATGATAGGGCTCGAGACGGTCTTACCGCGCTGCTCGAAGCAGCCCCAATCGGGCGGCATGAGCTCTGCTCATCCGCCGCCTGTTCTTGTAGCTGATGCGAAAGACATTGCCTAGCCTATTGTTCGTGAGAACCTCAACCAGCGAGACTGATCAACTTTCATACGCACCTCGTTGCCTTGCAATACCCGCTCGATGTTGCTGAGCCACGGTCCGGGGCCATTTAGCGCAGCTTGCACTAAATTTCTGACTGCCTGGCAGCATTGTGCTTCGTCCGACTGCATGTTGAGCTCCGTACGACTGGAGAGTTGAGGGGTAATGTTGAAGAAGACTGGCAGGTTGACCATCGGTGAGCAAGTTTAACAGCACATGCATGCATGCAGGGGCGTCTCAGCCCCCAAATTGGCGCGCTAACCCCTTTCGCTCAGTTTTGGCCATGTTTTGGCCAAAACTGAGCGAAAAGGGTTAGGCGCCACCTCCCTTGGCCTGGCAGCGACTTCTCGCAACACTCTACTTGCTGGATAAGCAACCACACCTCCCTCACGAGACACAGCGACCCAAGGGGGTGCATCACAGCGTTTTGGACAAAGCTCGAGCGCAGTTTCATAGCCACTGAGCAGAACAATAATCATGCATGTCAAACATATGCTGCACTATCCTCACCTCGATGACTTATTGCCAGTGCTGGGGACACCAAAAGAGAAGGCTTGATGCGTCCTCGCATGACGTGCCGCTCTCCTGGTCCCGTTGACCATCTCGTGGATACAGGATCACTCTCATGAAGGGGGCACGCCACATTTGATTTGCTATCAACCACTGGACCGTGTAGCCCAGCGCTCAGATACTAAGATTGACGTGTCATGGACCGGCCTCGAGCGGGTGAAGAGGCACCGAATTGCACGGTGCGGAGTTGTGTCAATGGTTCAAGGGCCTATGCAGTGTGCAAAAGCGAAAGACATGCGTTTTTGCCATGGCTAAATGACGTTATGCAGTCCGCCCCTGTACATGAGCCGGTGGGGATTGGAAAGCTATAGATAGTCGACTGGCAACCGACGCAAATGCGGACGCAGCCACCACCTCCACCTCCGTCAACGTAGTCTTTGCCTGTCTTTTTTGGCCACATGAATATATCGCTGTGGACTTGCCCAGAGTAGACAGAGATGCACCTGGTAGATATCATCTCGCACAAGGTGCTAGGCCAGTCATCGATTGCGAACGGGCAGCAGCACGGCCCTGGCGCGCTTCAGGGCGTTTAGGATCGAGCTCATGCTTCAGTCCTTAGGTAGTCAGTTAGCCAGGACGAGGACTACATTTTATCGGCCGCGTAGGGGTGAAGATTACCTCGTGACTCTAGCTGCACGTAATCTTTAACAACGGAAGGGAGAGCCGCCGGTCTAGACTAACCGCGACAGAGGAGGTAAACGAAAGCTCAATCGTTATGTTCTACAGAATCGCTTAAGCCCCAACATAGCGAAATGGACCCCTGTGATAGACCCCCGCGCGCCCGGTTATACCTATGCCCTGTTCTCCTTCGCTACTATAAGTACCTAATTCGACCTCTGTCCCTCTTCCCCGTATCCAGCTTTACATGTATGGGCTCTAACGCGGCCTCGTGATTATCCACTCCTAAGCTAGTTTCGGGACCGTCCAGTAATCCGCTATTTCTGTTAGTTAAGTCTATTCTTGGGCTATGGAAGCTAATGTAACTTACGATAAACCTTATTACCCCTAGGAGATAGTTAGTAATAGAGAAGCTGGGTTAGGATGAACGTACTGACCTCCACTCTATATATGGGACGTTAGGCTAGCACTTCTTATACGCGTGTTCGTAGACGTGGCACTAGCGCTATATGGGAAACCGGAAGTGGCCGTAATAATATTGGATCTGTTACCGATTAGCTTCTAATTGATCTTGGTTATACCGAGACAGGTATAGGCATCTGGATATAATTACACATGTTGACTAGGATGGGAACACTATCGTAAGAGGTGCTACGAGATGCTGCGAGATGAGCTTCCAGAGGGACGCCCAGATGCGCACCTTGGATTCTTTTACTACTATAGGGTCGGGAGATAACGGGACGGGTTTATATATACCCAGCTGAATCTGCGACGTTCCACGCTGTCTAGGAGATGCCGGAGGTCGATAGCTGATTTGAAGCGAGCTGGGTTAATGCTTATGTCGACGCTGATACTAGGGAACATCCTATATCCGATACGGGTCAGACCTGTACCCCTCTTTTCCCGCAGGGGTTATGGAGTGGAAAACCAGCCTTTACTGCTTCTACGAGCCGACCGAGGAGGGCAAGGGGTATTGGGTGGAGCACGGCACCATTACCACAGGCATCCCTGGCAATGAGTGAGCGCAAATAATGTAATTCTAGAGGGGCTTTTATAGAGGCTTCTATCCAGCGAATGAGGCACGGTCCTTCTAGAATACGCATTCGATATATCTTAGCCTATTCGCTAGTTACATATGCGATATTGACTAAGACGACTATATAAGACGGCATCCTGCAAGCGTAGCGAGAGACTGATGTGAACTTCTCTCGAGATATCCGGGGGTGCTTATATGCAAAGACTAGCAAGTGAAGTGCTCCGCCAAACGACGTGACTGTGGAGATCGTTATTGGAATAAGAAAGCGCCCATCCTCACGGCAGGTCCACTGCAGGATCCGGCCCAAGAGTCATTTCCTGCTTGTTCCGGGATCCAGCGAGAGGAAACCTGGAGGAGGAGTCGATTTTACCAGCAACATGTATCGCTGCTTTTTCTGCTGCCCGCCCGGCCTCTGCCATACATGATGCATGCAGTTCAGGGGAAGGTCTCCCTGTCCAGATGCAAGCCGCCGCCATCCATGTCCTGCGGTGTGCTCTGATCTGCCCAATCATCGGTTTCGTCCGGATTCTGGTTTCGCCAATGACCCCACTACGGAACACAGCCCCTGGCTCGGTAATGCATGACCAGATTCTGGTGCTGGGATCAAGTGCCTGCTCGAGATGTTGGGTTCGAAAGCCCAATTCTGGTCATATAATCGTCCACGGCTGCGGCGCCACCACGCAACATCTCTCAACCCGTGCGTTCACCCAACAGTAGCATCATCGTCTGCAGGTGCATTACTACCCGACTGTCCTCAAGCTCTGAGCCGAATCTTTGGGCGCACGATTCTAGCAAGACCTATGGCAAGCACTGTGTTGATCCATGTCTGTCGTTTGGTGAGATGAAAATATCCCAAAACCACACCGACATGTGCCTCTGGCTATCAAGTACCT
Organism: Microdochium trichocladiopsis; assembly: GCF_020744255.1. Lineage (NCBI taxonomy): Eukaryota > Fungi > Ascomycota > Sordariomycetes > Xylariales > Microdochiaceae > Microdochium > Microdochium trichocladiopsis. Next base: position 3,040,142 of record NW_025763549.1, read on the forward strand.
TCTATGCGCGGGGTATGTTGGACTGCAACTTCACCGAAAATCCAACGTGACGGGGATACAAGCTACTTAACGATGATATCTGGGATGTACGCGAGTGGCATGACATTTGATGCAGAACCATGCAGGTCATGGACTTCCCTGGGGGCTAGTTCAGGGTTGCCAATTTCGGGCTTGTCTACCCCGTCGATCCCGCCCGTTGGTGCGGCCATTGTGCTTACCAGGTGTCATGGCCAGAATTTGGCACGCTTCTCCCGTTTGAATGATTCCAGATTCTGGTAGACAACTGAGCCGTTCATATGTGGCGAGCTTGGTTTAAGCACTATAAATACCACTGTCAAGTCCCCCTCCGAAATGCCTCCCGGCTTCCCTCCTTCCAAGTGCCTCGTCCCCCTACACACGCTTGGTCACTCTCCTCCCGAATCTTTTCAAGCGCCCCTAGAACCTGACAGCGTATCCCAGTCCAATAACCCCTCCTCTTTTGCTTCTTCCAGTATGAGACTTTCCGCGCCATTCAATGAGCCAGGATCTAGTCGCCACGGCCAGAGTCAATGGACGCACCGTTCGGACGTGACTCGCGAAACGCCCGACGGGGAGGTGCCTGCCTCACTCCAAGAGAATTCTGAATCCAGCTTTGCCCTGTCCGCAGCAGAGGCAGTTGTTTTCAACCAGCCCATCATTGACAACACCTCACATGACATTACTCAACCACCTCACCCACACAACCGCCCCGGAAGCGCATCTACACACGAGGATGACCTTACCATTGATAGCCTGACTCAAGGTCAAGCTCGCTCCACGTCGTTCTATACCGGTACCGACACCAGCGGGCATGGGAACTATCCCTTCATCACAAACAGTACCTCTCACTTCTTAGACTTCCATGTCAATGGAGACAACGGATATACAGCCTACAGAGCTGACTTTCCCTACCTGTTGAATACAAACAACAGCACGCACGCCCATCTGTGCACCACAGTAGCCTGCACCGACCCAGGCTGCTACACCCATACCAACCTCTCCCTGCTGCAAGAGCATTATTTGATTGGTATTGGTTCCATCTTCGCCCATATCGATCACGAGGGACAGACATACAATGATGACATCTCTATCGATGGTGATCACGAGAGACAGTCAAATCGCGCTCAGCCAAATCTCTGGGACAATGATGGCATGGATCAGGCGAAGTGATAGACCCTAGAACGTAAGCTTAGCTCCTGTCTACCGCGACTGGTACGGCGCTGGAGGCTGGTCTCGTTCCTGACAAGGCGCTCTGACTGGATGGATCACAGAATCTTCGCATCCCGGCATCAGCGAAACTTGCTATACTTTCGGTTGCAGGGGCTTTTAGTGGACATTGGAGCCGTCCGAGGCTATCGTTCCGAAGCAGGGATCCAAGGGTAAATGATCCCGCGTCGTCCTCGACTGTTTAGGCCGCAGTATGTATCAACAATTCCTGCTTGATGTAAGTACCCTGGCGACGATTGAAGCCTCTTATTGTGTGCCAGTCATAACGAGGATTGAACTCATTCAACTCAGGTGGATCATGTTCTGGTCGGATTTGTGGATTCATCGGGATTGAAAGGGGGATTCCTCATGTCACTCTAAGCCAGTGGAGTAGGTTTGCACGCGCAAGTTACAATGAAGCTTCAAAACAATGACCGGCTTGGACTTTCACTATCCTCCTTTCAACATGACGGGAGACCATCCTCGCAGATCAAGCTGTACACTTTGTTGCATGTTACTTGTGAGTCGTTCTCCCTAAATTACAAGGCTTCAAAGTGGCATTCGTATTGCCATTTTTGGCGTATGTATTGATTAGCTCTGCAATGCTGACATCAACAAATGCGAGGGAGTTCACTCGCGTAGCAGTGAAGTTGTGTTTCTTGTGCATGAATTTGTCGACTGCCTCCTGCATCCAATTCTGATCGCAGTATAGTCTCTCAATCTCTTGTTGATGTATTTCTCACACCGATTTAGTAGTGCGATTAGTGGCGGCTGCCATGGTGACAAGCTATGTTGGAGATGCTTTTCCGAGCTGGATCAAAGACTGAATGCGGTGGATGACTCGAGACGTGGCGGACCCACCAAGCTGGCGTCGAGCGGACAAGTGGGCGTGGAGAGGACAACTGGGCGTCGAGCGAACAAGCCGGCGTCAAGAGGACAAGCATGGACCAAATTCTGGCTGCAGTGTGGTGCTGTCTGGCTCGGCTGAACTTACAGGCGCCCCCTCCCCCCCCCGGCGGCCTCTCCCCCCTGGTCAACCAAATTCTGGTTGCCCAGATTCTGGCTCCCCGCCGTCCGGACTGGGCGCCGTCCCTAGGTATGCGTGCTGCAGGGCCCTGGGCCGCAGGCTCCACTTGAGGGCCCGAAGGATGGGGGAATTGACGATGGATGATGATTCCATGTCGCTGGCGACGACCCGCGATGCACTGTGCCATTGGCTGGCAGCCAGGGCAGGCCCAGTCGTGCCACGCCGTGCCATGCCATGCCATGCAAGGCAATGTGGGCAGGCAGGCATGACCATGGTGGTGCAGCTGCCCCGCCCTTCCGCAGGGCCGTGTGCTCTTCTCGTCTTTGTCAGTCGTCGAGTTTGCCCAAGCTGTGGCCTGGTTGTGCGTTGCTCTGCCGCTTTCGTATTGGGCGGTGTGGCTCCACCAGGCTGGCCATCTTTGATTAGCGTCCAGTCGCATGCCAGTAGGAGCTTTGGCGGCTCTTATCCCCTTGTCTTTGAACCGTTCCATGCCCAGCACGGGCAGTTTGCAGATTCTGGCCATGAAATTGTATGTACCATTCACAGGCGAGGTTGGCCGATTCTATTCGAAACGCAGCCGCCCGTCGCGCAACCGCATTCTAGTCTAAATTTACCGGACCCTATTTCTCGTTGTCAACAACGAGAATTGTGCCCAATGCGCTTTATTGGAATGGCCAGTAAATACTGTTGGCCGCCCGCTGAATCAAACCCAACTCCATGCGCGTAATGATGGGCGCGCGCGAACCGTGCTAGGTCAGTCCATTTGCCGAGGGCTAATGTGCTCAGGATGGGAGATGAGAAGGTGGCAGGCGGATTTGCGATGTACACCCCTGTCTCTGGCTGCTCTCGTGCACTGTTTCGCAACCAGCATGAACAGAGTCCGGACTGACCGGTCACGGTTCCATTGCGTTGGAAGAGAAGATCTGAGCATAATTGCACGTAGTGGTTGTTCCTACATATAGGCTGCTGAGCCACTGACAAGGGTGCAGGCTTGGTGACAATGGGTGCCGAGGGCAGCCAACACTTGTTGAGGGAGTGACGGGGCCTCGCGGGGCGGAGCGGGTCGGCGCACTTGTGCGGTGCTAGCGCACATGGGGCACCTAGTTGCCTTGGTGCACGAGGTGGTGATTATGCTGAAAGGTTACCAGGCGGCTCTGTCGAGCTTGTCAAGCTGCACCCTGCAGTGTACAAGGGTTAGTCCTAGCGCCCTCGCCTCGTTCTCGAAGGTCGCCTCGTTCTCGAAGGTTGCCTTGTCTTGGAGGTGGGGATGGTTCCGACATAGTTGAAGAGGTGGTACGTCCCCTGGTGCGCGCACCACCTTACCTACGCTAGTAGGTAGGTAGCGTACCGACATTGCTCGGAACGCACCGATATTGCCCACCGACATATGCACCCGACTGTTCAACAACCTGAACCATCCACCATTCGCGGCGTGGCATATTTGACATGTCCTGACAATGAAAAGCCCAGCTACCTTCCGAGCCAAATCCTAGCCTTTTGCTCATATATATCGCGAGTGCCCAACATGTCCAGCTTTCTCAAAGCCTCCTCAGTGCTCGCCGACCATCAACACAACGTCCCCTGAAGACCCCATACACGCACTTGCAAGATTTTGACACATGCTTCAACCTACTTGCCCACAACATCTCAGTATGAGTGCATCACATATGAGAAATGACCCAACATGTCGCACGTCGAAGGCCTGCTATTCAGCTCGAACAGCGCGCCGCCGCCAGAACCCTTCTGACTCACAGAATGCGGCCAGCAGAGAAGTCACTATTTCAGATTCCCTTGCAGCAACTACTAGCCTCCTTCATGACCTTGTCGTAACGGAGCATCATCTCTCGCGGGTTGACTCCCGGGGCAGTACGTACGCACTCAGTACGGTCGACCACCATACCTCCTCGCACGAACAAGGTCTAACCACCGCGAACGATCCTGCCACTACACAAGCCTCCTCCCTCGACAACCCTCTCCATTATCCCTACCAAGCCTACAGCCCCGACGACTACCCGTTCCTTCAGGATGGCGCGTCCTCATACAACCCCTTCTGCACCGCATTCCCCTGCCTCGACCTAACCTGCTACACTCACCCACCCTCGACCACGATGCTGCAAGAGTACTACATTACCGGCGCTGGGGCGTGCTTCGAGGACGCCAACATCACCACCGATGATGGCCATGACACTCACTCGAGCGTCTACGACCCAAATATATACATAGCAAACGGGGACGAACAGCAGGGCGATGATGCGGCCGGACACTGAAGCAAAGTTGGTGCACAAGAGGGTGAAGTTGTACGATTGGTGTCGAAGGTAAGCCATTCTCCCATGCACGTACTACCCTACCGACAGACTGACGGTAGCAACAGTGGTTGGATATCGAAGGAGCATCGCGAGAAACTGGGTCACCGGTACCCGTCGTGCTGCGGTGTACGCTGCTGAAGCACCTGTTGGGCGTCTGGTAGAAGAGCAATTGAGTTCCACTTTTGCTGGCCCACCCACCACACACCAAAGGAGTGGAACAGCATTGTGTCCCCACTCCCTACGACGTCAGACTCGGGACTTAAAACGGACAACTAAACTCTATTGCGACCTCCATAGACTCAATTCTATCTTTCTATATAATCAATTCAGACCCCCCAAACGCTGTAAAATGGAGACAGACACATGTTACAAATTGACCCCACCACCTCCTCCTCCGAGCCCAGTGTTGCTGTTCCCACCTGTGCTGTTGTTGTCAAGTGCAACAGATGACCAGTCCGCCAGGCTCTGCCAGAATCCGACCTCGTAGTCCCACGTGTCGAGATCAAACTGTGACAACAGCATCGGATCATGCTGCTGCTGCTGCTGCTGCTGCTGGTGCTGTTGCAAGTTCTGATCCGCACCATGCCCTGCCTCTCCTGGTGCGGCCATGGTCGCTTGGTTGAACGAAGAGAGCCGCTGTCCTTGATCGCTTATTCCATCGTCGTTACCAGCAGCGCGGCGGAAAAATGGGAGCTGCTGGTCATGTGGTTGGCTCGTTTCACCGACAGCAATGGATCCTCCGTCAGGGCCGTGGTTATAAGTTTGGTGCTGTGCCTGGTTGTGCTGAAGACGCGCACGTTTCGCACGGGTCCCGTGGTAGTTATCACTCTGCACCACGCCGTCGTGCTGCAGTCCACCACCCGCGTCCTTCTGGACCAGTACTTGATCGCGGCGCTGCCGTCCTCCATGATTCGAGGCGAGATACCCATGACCGCCGCCACCACCGCCCATGAGCTGCACAGAGTTCAAGAACCCCTGAATCGTCTCCGTCGCCGTCGACACCAGACCATAGTTGGGCTCGTCGGGCTTGGCGAGCGTGCCGGTCTCCAGCTCCGCGACGAGAACGATGAGCAGGCGGAGGACTTTACTCTGGTTAACTGGCGGTGCCGGCGCGGGTTGTGTTGCATCGTTCATTGTGGTGGTGGTGGGAGCAGACTTGTGCCGGCGGATAATGGCCAGCAGCAGGATGCCCACTGCGGGGAGGCCGTAGTATGTCACCTGCAGCGGTCATATCACAGGCCATGTCAGCAATCCAGCTTCCTCGCGGCGAGCACAAAAGTGCGTGTTGGGAGGGCCTTGACACACCTTCCATGACAGATTGGTCCCCGAGTTGGTCAGCTGGTCCCTCACCAGCACAATGTCCACCACCAGCTCCAGGATCCCCTCAGAGATCTCGACCATGCTGGCGTCCGGCTCGGCAAAGGAGTTCATGAACAGTAGACGCAGGAGGAACAGCACGTGGAGGTAGTCCAGGCGCACGCTGGCGATAAAGTCGCGCTGGAAGGCCGTCGTGCATTGCGTCGTTGGGGGGCCGATGCTGTCGACTACGCCTCCCGGGGTAGCTGGTGTTGGCGTGGCTGTGGCTGAGGGGCCAGCGGCTAGGTGCTGCTTGAGTGAGTTGTTTTCGAGCTTGAAGTGTGCGGGCAGAGCAGCCCATTGGGCTTGTGCGCGTGCTTGTGTGGCTCTGTGATTCAAGTGATTGATTAGCGCTGTGTCCCACGGTTGCAAGTGAGACTAACACGAGAATGCTTCATATCCTCGGGCAGGAAGATTGTAGCGAGAGAAAGATCCTACCTTGCTCTTGGTAGGCAGTCTGGCGCCTTCCTATCGTTCAGAAGCTCCAATATCTCCTCCTTGAGAGCTGCACACATGGCTGACCAGCGGGCAAACGCACGGTACGTGATAGCCGTGTCGGTCTTCCACGAGAACGATGTCCGCGAAGCCTCAAAGTCGATATCAGCGCTCAGTTGGTCACCGTGATTCGATAGGCTGTCATCAGCACCAGCACCGCCATGTTCGAGATGTTCATAGAACAGCGGACTCTGGAAGTAACAGAACCGCCGGCTGATTCGTGGGGGGCGGCCGAGGAAGATGGCGACGTTCTTGTCCGCCGAGTAACTGTAGGCGAATGCGGTGCGGCGGAACTCGGCTAGGAAGAAGGGGACCTCTGGGGTTTTGGTCTCGATCTTTTGGTGGTAGCCCAGGGCGGAGAGTGATGCGATGCAGTCGCCCAGGCGGCGCCAAGCATCGTAGCCTGGTAACATGTTAGATTTCGCCAGCACGTTGTACCCGCTCAACAAGACAGAGACAATACTTACTCTGATCGCCGTCCACGTTTGAATGCAGAATAAAGTTTTCCACTTGCAACATGAGCTGCAGGTCGTTCATGCAGTCCAGTGTAAGACAATACTCGAGACACTTGTCACTCATCTGAGTGGCAAATTTGCGCAGGCTCATCTGTCCGGCGCTGTCCTTGTACAGTGGCGGCAGGAAAGGCACGTCAAAGGTGGCCCTCCCGACGGCGGTAAAGAAGAGTCCCCAGGTCTCCCATCGGGTATTGGCCGCGGTGAACTGCCGCGAGAATGCATCTGCGCTGGTGGCCTGGGACGAGTCCAGGGGCCTCGCGGTGTTGGTGAAGAGCTGTTCCGACAAGGCGAGGCGGGCAGTCTCATCAGCACCGAGCTGTGATGTGGGTAACGTGGTGACACTCTCGGTGCAGTGCGGTACGATGGGCTCGGCGAGGAAGAGGTTGATGCCTTTCTCAAGCCAGAATGTGACGAGCAGCCTGAGTGAGTCGAGGCCGTAGGCAGTCACCATGTGCATCAATGTGTCAGCCCCACGATGGACGAGCTGACTGCTAGGTGCCCTCCTATGGGCAGCCTGGGGGCCAGGAGTTGAGAATGTCCGTTCCAGACGTGCCGGTCGAGATGGGGAAGGAGGGGATTCCTCAAGCCCATCTGTGGGGATGTGGTTAAAGAGCGTGGCATGGCTGGAGAAGCCTTGATACCCGGGGTTCGGGTACGGACTGGGCCCGGGCGGTGGTGCAGAGGACGGGATGCGAGATGCCGGGGACGAGGCCGTGCTTGAGCCTATGCTCGGCCTATAAGTCTGATGTTTAGTCGTTTGTGATTAGGTAAGCCAGGGTGTATTCATCGGATTCAAAGCACGGACCTCGTCTCTAGCAGGGGCCGGGATTGGCGGCGCCGTTTGAAAGGGGTTGCGCGATAGGTGCACTCGCCATGCCGGCCTCGCGCTCGGCACCGGGTGCAGACGGGGCGGAGATGGTCACAGGCGAGCTTGGAGGTCCGGCACGGATCACAGGCGGCCTGCCTGGCGGCCATGGCTGGCAGTGGTCGGTGTTGTGGAGTGGAGGGGATGGTGTGATCGGAGTGATGGAGAAGGAGGGGACGTGGCATTGTCGGATCGGAGAGAAGGAGAAGAAAGACGACGACCAAGGCCTTGTGGGGCGGCGAGTGTCCGTGTCCCCACTCCGATAAGCCGGGAGCAGATGTGGGTCCGGTCGGAGAATGCGGAGACAATGCGGGGGGCCGAGGCCCAGCAGCCCTCGTCTACGTACATACTTTACGCACACGTATGTGTAGCTCCAAGTGACCCCTCACGTCAGCCCTCGCCATGTCGCCTCGAAGCCAAACCGCGACATGAAGAGCAATTGACGTCCTTATATTGCTCCTCGCTGCCTCCTGGCTCGTCGAGACGTCGTGTCCAAAAACTCCTACTCACCAAAACAGCGTCAGCACAACCACCAACCATGGGCTCTTCCTCACCACCATCCATCAAGCTCGCCGAGTATCTCTTCACCCGGCTGCGCCAGCTGGGCGTCGACTCCATCTTTGGCGTCCCCGGCGACTACAACCTGCGCCTCCTCGACTATGTCGAACCCTCCGGCCTGCACTGGGTCGGCAACTGCAACGAGCTCAATGCCGCCTACGCCGCCGACGGGTATGCCCGCGTCAAAGGCCTGGGCGCTGTCATTACCACCTTTGGTGTTGGCGAGCTCTCCGCCATTAATGGCATCGCGGGTGCCTATGCCGAGCGCGCCGCCCTAATCCACATCGTAGGCACCCCGCCCCGGGACTCCCAGCAGAGCAGGCGGCTCGTCCACCACACCTTCGCCGATGGCGAGTACCGCCGGTTCGCGGCTGCCCATGCCAATGTCACTGTGGCTCAGGCGAGCATCGAGGACCTCACCATGGCCCCCTCGCAGATCGACAGGGTCATCGAGCAGGCGCTGTACCACAGCCGGCCGGTCTACCTACAGGTGCCTGATGACATGATCGACATGAAGGTGTCGACAGCGAACTTGACTGCCATACCAACACTCAGAGTCCCCGAGCTAGCAGAAGGTGACCATGAGGAGAAGATTCTCTCGGAAATTGTGGATCGGATACACGCCGCGAAGCAACCCGTCCTGCTCGTGGACGGCGAGATCCGGGGTCTCAACGTCGTCTCACAAATCAACCAGCTCGTTGAGGCCACAAAATGGCCTACATGGACAGCAGGATTCGCACGGGGCATGGTCAACGAGAACCTCGACAACGTTTATAGCCTGTATGCCGCGAAGTACGGCACCGAGGCGGAGAAGGCATACTTCGAGAGCGCAGACCTGGTGCTGCATTTCGGCCCTCACCTGACCAACACAAACACGTTTCTGTTCACCACGATCCCCAAACCAGAAGCCACCATCGCGTTTCCTCGGAACGGAGTGGAGTACGGCGGGAAGCTGTACCGGGATGTCTCGACGCGGCGATTCCTCGACAAGCTGCTATCCAAACTGGACTTCAGCCAGACCGTAAAAGTGCAGTCCCCGCCACCAAAGTCAAAGTCGAAACCCGCCTCCGCCTCGTCCACAGCAGCAGCCCTCCCCGACTCCGGCGCCATCGTGCAGCAGAACTTCTTCCCGCTCATCAGCACCATGTTCCAGACCGGCGACATGATCCTCACCGAGACCGGCACCGCAGCATACGGCGGCCGCCTGCTCTCCCTCCCTGCAGACTGCCGGTTCTTCACGTGCGTGACCTGGTTGTCCATCGGGTACATGCTGCCCGCGACGCTCGGCGCGGCCGTGGCATACCGCGAGGTCCTGTCCAGCTCGTCCTCGTCCTCATCCTCGTCCTCGGGTGCCGGCTCGGCGAGGAGACGACACAGCGGCCGCGCGACGCTCTTCATAGGCGACGGCTCCTTCCAGATGACTGCGCAGGAGGTCAGCACCATCATCCGCGAGAAGCTCCCCGTGACCATCATCCTGCTCAACAACAACGGGTACACGATCGAGCGGGCGATCCACGGGCGGACGCAGGGGTACAACGACATTGCCAAGTGGAAACACGAGTATGTCCTGGGCCTGTTCGGGCAGAGCGAGGAGCAGCGGCAGCGGAATTACACCAGGGTGCGCAACTGGGGGGAGCTGAGGACTGCGATGGACAAGGTGAGAGTCGGGGAGGACAAGGAGGATGATGGCGAGGTCAAGCTTGTAGAGGTGTTTATGGACCAGGAGGATTGTATTGGTGCGTTGAGGGATCTGATGGATCGGCAGATCAAGGAGGCTGCGTTGACGAAGGGGGCATAAAGGTCGGTGGGGCGGACAATTAGACACCGATGTTAATGGATGATTTCTGGTTGTTGCAAACGAGCGCCTTGACAAGGTAGTCTTATCGATTGGAATTTCGGTCGGCCCAATGCCAAAAAGAACATCTCAAAACCTGGTTCAGTGATTGCGGGTGTGGGAGCTGCTGGCCCTGATGGCGGGCGGTCAAGCTTTAGATAAGACGACATACCGAGAATTGTGCTTGTGTTGAAAAAACCCGAAACCGTCGACACTAGCAGCCTTTACACGCATAACGCGCAAAGGGTGAGTTGGCGTATTTTGGAGGACCAAAACTCTCTCATTCCCATACTATGAGGCTGGTGTCCTAAGTTTTACTAGAGAGAGGCGGACGCGTCAAGCCGGAATGCGATGGAAACAAGTGATATCATGTCATTATTCGTTATAGTGAACTATTCGTTATAGTGAACTATGGACGCTCAATTGGATGCAAAAAGCAGCTTTTCTTTCCGGCGTCTCCTGCCCTTTTCCAAATTCGAGCCTAGGGAAAGTGCCGCCTCACAACCTCGGCGAATCTTCTCGCACCCTCCGCAAGCTCAGCCTCATTGGCAGCGGCGAACGTCATGCGGATGTAAACCTCGTGCTTGTCCTTCTCACCGAGCTGGAACAAGCCGCCCCGAGTGACCTGGACACCATTGTCCAGGGAGTCGACGACGAGCTGGGCCTCGAAAGCGGCACGCCAAGCACGCAGCTTAGCCGCAACCACTTCCTTCTCGGAACTGTCCCGCTCAGCTTCCCTCATCAGCTCAACGTACGCCGCGTGCCCGCTGACATCGATGTTGATCCACAAGAACATTCCCTGTTCCGGCACGCGGAAGGTGCACACCCCCTTCCTCGTTGCCAAGTCTTGCCCGTTGGCCATGGGGAGCTCTCTCAAGCAAACACCCACCACGGCGTCCCTTCGCCTACGGTACGTTTTTGCCAGCTCCTCTCTCCACCGCTTGAACCCGGGCTCGCCCCACTGCCGACACAGCAGGTTATACAGCAGCAGCTGGGTCACGCCGCTCACAATCCCACACGTGTTCTCCGTGTAGGCGAGAAACTTGGTGATGATCTGGTCCGAGGCGGTGACCCAGCCAGCTCGCAGGCCCGGCGCCATTATCTTGGAGAAAGAGTCGAGGCGGATGACACGACCCTCTGTGTCCAGAGACAGATACGACGTAGGGAGCTCGTACGCCGCCGCAACACCGTTCGCCGGGCCGTCGTTGTCACCGACACCATCACCACCATGGTACGCGCCCATCTGCAGATACACGTACGGGTCGTCCTCGATGATGATGAGCCCGTGCCGCTGCGCGACGGCGTAAATCTCCCTCCGCCGGGCAAGGGGCTGGGTGATGCCCGTCGGGTTCTGGCCCGTGGGGATGGTGTACAGCACTCTCGGCTTGCGCACCCCGTGGCCGTCCCGCGCCGCCGCAGCATCCCAGCTCGAGAGCATCTCCTCCAGCAGGTCCGCCCGCAAGCCGTCGTCGTCCATGCCCACCGCGACAGGTCGCAGGCCGATCAGAGCCGACGCCTCCATGAAGCCCGGGTACGTCTTCTCCTCGACGAGCACGGCGTCGCCGCGGTTGCAGAAGATGCGCAGCGAGATCTCGATGCCCGCGGTGGACCCCGTGGACAGGCACGTGCGCCAGCCGCGGTACTGCGGGCTGTGCGTGGCGCCGACGTGGGAGGTCAGGAAGGAGACTAGCTCTGTGACTCCCGGCGTGGGGCCGTACGTGAATGCCTCGTTGGAGATGACCTCTAGTGGTCTGTCTGTACGATGGAGGGAAGAGGAGTGGGCTGTGTGCTCATCCTGGAGGACTGGGGCTGAGGGGATCGGCGCGGGCGCTTCCAGCCCGCTGAAGTAGCTGCTCACGTCGCCGTTCTTCCACGGGTACAGCTCCGCCGAGGGACGGCCGATGCCGAGGGGGATGAAGTCGTGCCGGGACTGTATGGCCGTTGCCTTGAGGGCGGAGCCGGTGAAGGTGGATGACTCTGTGCTGAAGAGGTCGGTGACGGAGATTGGTTGTGGGATGGTTGAGGCGGTGGCTTTCTTGGGCAGTGTGCTCCCCACAGAGGAGGTCTCTGGGATTTGGCTGATGCTAGGGGCCATTGTGATGTAGGCTCTGATAACTTGATCTCGGGTTTGTACCAGTCTGTGTGAGATTTGAAGACTGCTTTGGTGGGCTGGGGTGATCGTGCTGAAGACGAGCTCAACAAAATTGGGGAGGTCTTTGTGATAAGATGTCACCATGAAAGTGATGTGGCCGTGCCACACTGGGTGCGAAGTGGACCTGATATAATGTAAAACAGATAAGAAAGACAAAAGTCTAGTGTTCCACACTGTCCCGTCTCTCCGACTTACACCACATCTTGCCGGATCGGGCCATCGTCTCGGAGTAGATAAGGAGGGGTCTCGGAGACAGAGATCCCCTATCTCGGCGTGTTGTCAAGCCTCTGATTTGTCCGGCCACTGGATGCCCCACTCCGGCGTCGGCACGGGCTTGACGACCAGGCGGTGATGCCTTTGCCAGCTTGATCGTTGCATGCACAAAGTCAGGTGACACTTTCTGTGACATGCACGCTGAGAGTCATGAAGTTTAGGGTTTGAGACAAGGTGTGGTCTGTGCGGGCGCGACCTCGCGGCACACGGAGCGAAGGCCTTCGCCATTACAGAAACGCCGCTGGGTGACGGCCCCCTGGATGTGTGTGTGTTCTAGCGGCCTCGAAATAGGGCACGTCGCGGCGTACCTGTCCGTGGCAGCCATTAGGCACTTATGGAATCGAGGCAGGGTCAATGTTTGCGACCGCAATCATTTGTGGAAAGCACCTTTCTGCTAATTGTTGCCGTGGGACACTTGCAGTCATGTCTTACGAGGTGCTACTCGCAACTGCACACGCTCCTCTTCAACAGTATACCTACCTGGGTCATCCGAATCGCCGTGCGCTTGCCGTCTTCCCATCCTCTACTTTCGCATGCAACCAAGCTGGAGCATGTACAGTTCAGTTGAAGTAAATCAATCATACTATCTCACATATCAGCAGCCCTCTCATTCAGGCAGTCAGGTAGAGCGGTTTTTCTCTTCCTTCCTTCTGAAAGTGCGCCCCACTCATCGTCTCCTGTTCATATACGCCACCTCAACTGTCCTTATCACGTCAAATGTGTTTTCAACAGGTGTCGATCATCAACAATGGAAGTTCGAAGCCAGCTCAACTGTGCCTATCAAGCTTATATGCATATTTCATGCATGGCCTTTGCGGGCTGACGCCATTCAAGCCAGCCGAGTTCCTGCAAAACCAGCACTTCCTTCCTGGCCAGAAACGAGGCTCCTTTCAAGGACAATCATTAGTCTGTCCGATAATAGAATGCAGTGGACATTGCTTCAGTCTCCCAGTTGCCATGTTTTGAACTCCAGACGAAATCAGCAGCAGGCTCCCAAGCAACCTGAGAGGCGATGTCGGGAAATCTCCCAAAGCGGCCGCATATGTCCAGGGGTAACTTTTCTGCATTTTTCGGTGCTGACTCTACTCCAACGAGTAAGCACCTTCCACTTCGCCGCTCATCCGCCCTGTCAGCCTCCAGCTGACGACTAGGTAAGCAAGCAACAACGTCGATTGGCCCGTGGGCACGGCACGTTTGCTGACACCGTGGGGCAAGACAGCTTGGCTTCAGCCCAAAATGATTTTCTCATTTCCCCTAACGGCTGAAGCGCCATCTTGATTGGCAGGTGTCGTTGCTGACGTGCCGACACACCCCATACCTCTGTGCGCTGTCACTGTCGACTATAGCCTACTGAGCCTCATAGCAGCCAAGTTGCGCTTGGCCACATTGTTGATCGACGTCATTCGGCTAACCTGGCCCTGAATGCACGCAGCCACAAGGGGCATTGCCAATTTCCTGGATCGGCAAACCGATGCAGCCCCATCCGGAGGCTGACGCGATCAGCGCCCAGCTTGAGCTCTGATACGCTGCAAGAGATACGGCTGACTGCCAAGACATCACCGACTCTTCGCGTTTGTTTGTCTGGATGGCAAACGGGCATGTTTATATGTGAAGGGTGGCCCAGTGCGGCCCTCGCACACAATCGATCTCGAGTGTTACGGCACGACGCGTAGAAACTGGTTCCTGCATCTCTGTGTACATCGAAGCCGATTCTAGCTCGATCCCTTCGCGCTACGATGCGATTTCTCTCTTTGTCGGGCTTCAATGCCCTGAAGTCAGCCCTGCTGCTTGCACCGCTGGTCGCTGGCCTTGCAGTTGTCCCGCATGGCCAACCACGCCGGTACGACCTGGCCCTGACGTGGGAAAAGAGAGCACCAGATGGCTATGAGCGGGACATGTTTCTGGTCAACGGGCAGTTCCCAGGCCCGTTGCTCGAGTTTCACGAGGGTGAGAAGGTCGAGATCTTTGTGGAGAACAAGTCGCCATACAACACATCGATCCACTACCATGGTATGTATCCTGCGTCCGAATCCATGAATCCATGAGGCTAAAAGGTTGACCGCGATAATCGGCAGGGATTGAGATGCTTGGCACTCCATGGTCTGATGGTGTCCCCGGGCTCACCCAGATCCCCATCCAGCCGGGCTGCGCCTTCACATACCGCTGGACCGCAAGTCAGCACGGCACGTACTTCTACCACTCGCACTCCGAGAGTCAGGTCAACGACGGCCTCTACGGTCCCGTTGTGATCCACCCCGCCCCAGGCACCGAGAAGCCGTATGGCCTCATTACTGAGGATGCCCGCGAGCTCAAGGCCATCGAGAAGGCCGAGGCGGAGCGCATTCCGCTGCTCATTGGCGACTGGCGGCACATGACGTCCGAAGCCGAGCTCGAGGTCTCCAGGAATTCTCACATTGAGCACCTTTGCTTCGACTCAATCATTGTCAATGGCAAGGGCAATGTCAACTGTCTCACCCCGGAGCAGCAGCAGCCCCTGATCACCCCCGGTCAGCTTGGTCTGCTGGGGAATCTGTCCCTGACGAGCAAGTCGTGAGTCTGCACCCTCCTCGCAACCCTGCAAAGATAAGTTGCTCACAGCGCGGTGGTAGATGCGTCCCAGCCGAGGGTCTCGCCGCCCTCAGCGACATGATCGCCCCGGTCAAGGCCAACATCAGCGCGATCCCGCCCGACCTGTTTGGGGAATGTGCGACAACCACGACGGCCGGCGAAGTCATTGCTGTGACCAAGAAGAAATGCGATACCCTTTCACCAGGCAAATGGGTCGTCTTCGACGTCATCGGCGCACTTTCCCTGCACACAGTGATGATCTCGCTTGATGAGATCCGCACTTATGTCGTGGCCATCGATGGCAACTACATCAGCCCGATTCCCGCAGATGCGCTCCTGCTCGTCAACGGCCAGCGATACACCATCCTCGCGCACTTTGTCACTCCCAAGAAGTACACGCTCCGCGTCTCTGCCGTGTCTGACCCGCAGATCCTCTTCGGCCACGCGACCATCGACTACCAAGCCCACGGCCAACCCCAGGACTCGTCCCCGTCAGTCCCGTCCATCAACGAGCGCGGCATGAACCTGACTTCCGACGTCGTCATCTTTGACGGGATGCACGCCGCCCTCCCCTTTCCCGCGGACGCCCACAAGCCCAGCGCCGACGTCGACGCCACCTACAAGGTAACCATGGGCTTCGGCCGGTCCATCGCCGAGTTCGTCTTCAACGGCACGGCACGGCCGTCCACCGACAACGGCAACGGCAACGCGCTGCCGCTGCTCCTGAGCCCCCAGCCGGGCCTGCAGGACAACCACACCATCACGGTGCCCTCCGAGTCCTCCTGGGTCGACTACGTCATCCAGGTGACCCCCGGGAACCCCCCGCACCCGATCCACGTGCACGGCCGGCACTTCTACGTGCTGGGCTCTGGGGTCGGCGCGTTCCCTTGGTCCACCGTCGCCGAGGCGCAGGCGGAGCTGCCCGCGGGCGCGATCAACCTGAACAACCCTCAGCTGCGGGACACATTTGTGACGCCCGCGTCGTCGATGACGGAGCTGTCCTGGCTCGTGCTCCGGCGCGCGTCGGATAACGAGGGCGTGTGGATGATTCACTGCCACATCCAGAGCCACTTGCAGGGCGGCATGAGCATGGTCATCCAGGACGGGACGGACGGCGGGATCGATGTGCCCGAGGAGTACCGGGCATACCAGTGCAAGGCACAGTAGGACTGTCGTATGTGAGGCTGGAGACAGAGAGCGATGTGAAGACTGTGTTCAGCTGCGGTGTTTTCAGGCGGTGGAATGGATTAATGAGCGGCCGCTTTCCTGAAGATGATCGGCCGTGCTAATAAAGGAAGCACTTAGAGAACAAAGCCGTAGGGGTTAACTTGACCAGGCTAATAGTAATCCGACATTGCAGACTAGCATATCTGCCACAAAACTTAGCCATGCCAGCTCTGAGGGTGCATGTTTTCCTTATCACCATTTGCTGATTCCAGAGTGGGAAAATCCAAAAATGTCAAAAAAGATTGGTCTCAGCTAAAGCTGATCGAGTTTATGAACAAACTCGACACCTGCAGGATTCGAACCTATTTCGAAGCCATGTTAGGACATGATGCGTACTTGCATATATGCAATGTGGGACGGCTCTGTCCGGTACTAACCTGCGCTCCCGAGGGAAATGCCTTGGCTAGCTAGCCCCGTACAAGGACAGGGGAATAGCAGGGCATCGCGTTAACCACTCCGCCAAAGTGCCTGGTTTCCTGGTGTTTTGAATGCACCTGGATTTGGTTGATGGACGTCGGCCGCTTTGCTGGTCTACTTATTGCGGACGCAGCTTGTGCGGGTGACATTGTGCAATTGATGCGAAGAGAAATAATGCAATGCATTGTCACATATGCCGGACGTGCAGTAGATAAGAACGAGAATAATGAAAGTGCGAAAAGCGCCAATGCCAGAGAGCCTTGCTGGGAGGGGGCCGTTAGCAGTACATGTGAGACACCCCGGAACAATG
Organism: Microdochium trichocladiopsis; assembly: GCF_020744255.1. Taxonomy (NCBI): domain Eukaryota; kingdom Fungi; phylum Ascomycota; class Sordariomycetes; order Xylariales; family Microdochiaceae; genus Microdochium; species Microdochium trichocladiopsis. The sequence goes on from NW_025763549.1 coordinate 3,057,269, forward strand.
ATATGGCTATGCCTCATGCTGGCTAGTCCCGTGCCGTGGCAGCCTACCTCTCGTCGTGTTGCACAACGGTCTGCTGCAGATTATGATGGAGCTTGGAGAGGCTGTCCTTGGGGAGACTCGCACCAGGCACTCCTGAAGTTTGCTGTCTGTCCAGTGCAAATGCCGTTCAGTGGAGAGGTCTGACTCCAAAACACGTCTGGTATCCTCGATCAATCAAGCAAGCACGGCCAAGATTGGAATTGTCTCCTTGCGGCCAATATTCAAGAACTCAATCACCAGATACGCTCGGCACAATCGTCGCGCGCGGCCGCCACTGCGTTCACCACACGCCACTCAACCTCACGACGAACTCACCTCACGGCCCGAACCCGATCGCATATCAACGCGTGAAGGCCAACGCATGCCTTCAACATCAGATGATGTGTCCACGTTTGTGGTCACCGAGTTTGTCACGGCCACACTGGTAGATTCTCAGAATTCGACTGTCGATGACGGAGACAGCGGGAACATGGCAACAGAGGTAGTCTGGACGACTTTATTCGTTGTGAATACTTTCACGGCGGGCGCAGGCGGTAACGAAGAACCCCTCACGACTTCTGCAGTTGCGCCTCCCGTATCAGTCTCGTTCTCAACATCATCTGCGAAACCCACCGTCACCGGCAATGCGAGCGGCGCCACAACCGGCCAAACCTCATCGACAGCATATCCCACAAGCATCACACCCTTACACCCAACGGAGAGCGATAACCCGGGCAACCCACAAGGTCTCAGCAGGGAAGCAGAGACCGGCATCGGCGCTGGGCTCGGCGTGGCCGTGATTCTCCTCATAGCACTCAGCGTCGCGTTCATCCTCTATAGACGAAGACATGTGACCACCGCAGTCGCCACAAACATGCCGCCAAGCTCACAGCTCGATCACGGCCCGAACGATCCTCAGGCACCGTGGGATCCCGAAGCACTGGGACGCACATATCCAGCGGAGCTGTACGGGAGTCAAGGTACGCACCAGACAGGGAAGGATGGTTCGGTAGTTCCCATCACCTTTGAAGCCACGGGATCGATGCAGGAGCAGTTTCGTCATCATAGCCCAAGACACCACGCGATGCACATACCAAACTCTGTGGAGAATGGAGCCAGCCAGCCTTATCCTCTGATGGGCAACGGCAATGGCTTTGGCGAGCTGCACGGAAACTCGAGGCCGTTGCTGGCGGAGCTGGGCACAAAAGATTGAGTGTTGGGTTGCGTGGGCGATGCTCAATGAAGGACTCGGTCTTGGGCGAAGGCCTTTGAAAAAGGTAGAGGGCTTCCATGTACGAGAATAACAGGTGAAAAATAGCTCGTGCCATCTGATGAACAAGTACTCGTTGCCAGTCAAGACATGTCAAAGTATAGATCGATGAGGCTGAGCAAGACCAGTGGCTTTGGACCAGGGTCCCTGTCAGCCAGCCCTGTCAGACAACCCACAATATGCTTACGGAGGATGTATCGCGCCATGTCGGTCATTTCAGATTCAAGCACAATCTGGCAGGCAGGGGGCTCTTCTACAACCCGATAGGACCGAGCAGTGTCTCACCCAGCGCAGTGATTGGCAGGGCATCCGTTGTTCAGAAGCGCCGGGTAAAGCCGCCGGTCAGTGGGTAGTCCACAGTGATGGGGATTCGGGGGTTTAGCGGCATGGGGGGCTTGACATCTGGGGGCCGTTGATGGCACAGGGGCATACTTAAAAGTGTAGGGCTGAAGCTAGCGATGAACTAGTGCTGGTTGCAGACACGATGATGCGGCAATCTCCGTATCAAGACTTGCGAACAGTCGTGTACCCCTCAGAGAACCGGGCAATTCAGCAAGCATCGTATGGACGCAAGAATCTGGGATGGCTCCCAGACATGACCCCTGACACCACCCAGCCCCTGCTTCACTATTAGCCCTGGACCATGCCCCCCGGCCCGGTCCCCAAGCCACACAGCCCTGTGCCCAGGGCGATCGGCAAGTTTGATGCCGCCCTGTTCCCTGCAATTCTGGCCCGTCTCTGGCCGTCTTGCGTCGGCCTGAAGATCTGCAAGGAGAGCACAAGCCCGAGACCTGCCCATCAGCTGAGCATGTGGACACTGTGCACTTCTCTCCATTTCGCACAGCAGTTCGCGCTGACAGGCTCTGCGGAGGATTGTCCGCGCTGGAGTCCAGTATGTAAGACCTTCCCTCCTCCACGTCCCATACTCCTGGTCGCCGCTTTGATCGTCGTGCTGACGCCAGCAGGTGGTTCACGGAAGATCGCAGACGTGACCACGCTGGGCACTACATCTTGAACGGAAGAGCCAACACTCTGGATCAGTCACTAGAAAAGGCCACCACACAACATCAGCGAACTCCCGTAGCGGCCAGTGCGCCTGCGCGGGCACCCCCACGTCGTCACCATGTCGGGCTACCAGAAAGTATTCAATGGCCAGCACAACGAGCCACCACCGCAACCACAGTATCACGGCTACAGCGACCTTGAGATGACAACGGGCGGCAACAGCAATTGGCACGTCACTGAACATCTGCACCCGGCGCCCCAAGTCGCGTTCCCGGACAATGCGCCGCCCGAGGTCGACACGTCAAACTTTGCCCCAGAGGCGACATACCCGCCCTCCGCAGCCGGCACGCCCCCCTACTCATATTACAAACATGGAAGGCAGGCTGAGCTAATGCCGAAAGAGGATGCGAACGATAGGCTTGAGCCAATACGAGGCAATAATGCCAGGACATGTGGGATGCCACGGAGGACGTTCTGGATCGTGCTTGGCGTGCTGTTCGCAATGGTGGCGATAGGCGTGGGAGTGGGCGTGGGTGTCAGCATGGCTAACAACAGCCAGCGATCTGGCAGCGCCGGTAGCAATGCCGGGGGTGTGCCGGACCCTGTGGACAACACACCGGCAGTCGACGCGGACCCGTCGGCTATGTCGCCCAACACGAAGCTCGCGGCAACCAACATCACCGACGGCTACGGCTTCGAGAGCCGATTTCTGTTCTGGCAGGTCAACAGTGGCGCTATTCGGATGGGCTCGTACAACTCGTCAATAGGGGAGTGGGTAGTTACGCCGATCAGTGACGATTTGAAGGTGGACGCGAGGGATATCGCGCCTGGAACGGCGATCTCAGTGGCGGGTGCATACAAGACATCAACGGTAAGCCCTACCAACAGTTGACATTGCGTTCAGTCTATGTTCCCGTACTGACCCAGGCGTGCACCAACAGTCCTTTGACATACACCTCTGCTGGATCTCCTCGGTCCAGAAAGTTATGTGTTACCTCTGGCGCCCCGTGTCCACTATCCCCGCCGACCTGCCAGGCACTTGGAACCGAGCGAGCCTTTCGGGTTTCTACACGGCGGCCAATGGGACCAGCCTAGCAACATACTCGCGCTTCTGCTCCTTCTGCGACTCGACACCGTTCGTCTTCTGGCAGGCTCCCGAGCTCGACGGGGGCGGAATCCAGGGCACCTACCATGACGGGACGGAGTGGAAGACCATTGCCGACGTCACAGAGACCGACTCGATCCCGGCCAAGCCGGGCACTCCTCTGTTCATGCTGCCGGTCGGCATCAGCAAAGCGCTCAACAGCCTCAACTTGTACTACATCTCGGGCAGCAACATCCCGACCACGGTGACCAACCTGCCGGCCATCGACGCGCCGACCCGGTGGCGGCGCAACACCCTCGACGGCGGGCTGGCGAGCGACCGGCCGAGCTCGATCGCCGCGTTCTCCACGCAGCCGCAGGACGACGGGCGGGCGGACGCCAACACCAAGGACGACTTTGCCATGGTGGACGCGCAGGTGCTGATCGCGGGGCGGGACGAGGGCGCTCTCGATTCGGCCGTGCGGGTGCAGTTCTACAGCGGCGGGCGATGGAACGCGCTGAGTGATCCCGTGGCGGACCTGGCAGAGTGTGCGGCAAAGGGGGTGCTCGCTGCGAATCCCCAGGGCAGGGTGTACTGCCTCGTCAGTGGGAAGGACAAGAACGGCCAGGAAAGCGCCCAAGTTGTCGAGTTCCAGGGCGGCAAGGATGTGGGCAAGTTTACGAGACTGGGCGTCGTCAAGACTGACACGTGAGATGTGAGTTGGGGGTTTAGACTGCATTGAAGCGATAGATCTGATGCATACTTCATGATACCACATGCTATTTACCTGTACACATTTAAAAGGACTCTTTTCCCTCGTGGGGCTTAGACTTGTCCCTCTCCTGACCTCTAGTCAAGTCTGCTCCGCCGTGGTCTGATTATGGGCACAGTCGTCACTGTTCTTGACGAACGCAGTGTCTGGCCGTCTTTGTCGAGAGCTGACACTCGTATCATCAGCGGCATTCTTCCGAGCTTGATGGCTGTCTCGAAACCTTTGCGTTCCGACTCGGCCAGCTTTTCCATGCTGTTCTCAGTTTCACCGCCGTACTAGAATCACCTTGATTAGCTCCAACTAGCCCAAGAATGGCACCTCGCCCTCCCAGACGAAAGTCGCCAGCGTCACACCAAAGCAACGATGAAAAGACTCACAACAGCCCAGTGCTCCACCTCTGTCGCCCCGTTCCACGACGCGTACACCATGTCATCCACCACTGCGACCTCGGGGTCCCAGTACGGCGTGGCGGTATAGTTGAACTTGTACGCGCGGTACAGATTGCTCTCGCCATCGTAGCTCGTCGACCACGGCCCGACCTGCACATCCATGCACACCTCTCCGTCCTTGGTGAACTCGGTAAGTGCCGGCACCACACCCCAGGCCACCATCGCCCCCCCGCCGGGAAGCACGTGGTGGCCCCCTTGCGCCCGGGCCTGCACGCTCACGGGGTGCCACCACTCGGACACAATCTCGGCCGTCATGGCCTCGTAGTCGAGCCGGACACGGACGGCGCGGCTGCACGCAGGCCCTTCGCACCCTGGCGTCTGGGCGTGGACCTGGCCGAACGAATGGTTGTCAAACACGCTGATCTCGGTCTCCTCCTCGTTGCAGAACCGCGCGTGGTGCTGCCCGTGGAAGCTCGTCGCCCGCCCGCCGCTCAGGTCGCGGAACATGTTCTCCCTGCCGCCGAGCTGCCACACGCGGGCGCCGTCGGCGCCGTTGATGAGCATCACGGCCGAGATGTGCCTGCCGCTGACGAGGTAGTGTTTCCGGTCGCGCGTGCGGGACACGGCGTTGAGGTGCATAAAGTCCCACGAGTTGTCCTTGCGGTGCTTTCCCTCGGGCGTCCACGGCAGCAGCGACTCGTTGAGCGCGACGTGCTCGCTGGCGAACCACGTGAACCGTGGCGTGCGCGTCGCAATGTCGAGCTCCTGGAAGGCCGACTCCCAGATCCGGCACTCCTGGCCGCCGGGCCCGCCCACGCTCGTGCAGTCCCCACGCTTGAGGTGGAAGTTGGTGAAGAGCGCCGTGCCGTCGTCGGTGATGCTGAAGTCGTGCGGGTCCGAGTCGTTCTCGAGGCCCTCGGGCGTCAGCCGCAGCGCCTCGCGGTACGCCGAGTCGAGCATCACGCTGGATCCGCTGCCCCAGGACTCGTGGTCCTGGCCCGAGAAGAAGGTCAGGTATGTCGAGCCGTTGTACTGCTGGGGCCGGAGGTCGGTGCCGCCTTCCCAGGACGGGTCGCCATACACCATGCTCAGGTCGTCGGCGCGCAGGATCAGAGGGGATCGCTGCTGCCCGTCGAGGTCGATCGCCGTGAAGATGTGCGTGGCTGGCTCGCATTTGGACTTGTCCCACTGGTTGATCATGAGTCGTGGGGCACGGACGGGTGACGAAATGAAGCTCTGCCAGGGCTTCTTTCCGTACGTGCCGTTGTTGTAGGCCTCTCCATCTTGCTCGGCCGTGAGCAGTCGCTGGTCAGCGAGAATAAGGCTGGCGAGTGCTGATATCGCAGCGAAGAGGACATTTGTGTGGCGTTTGCATCCCATCTCGGTGGCTCGAGGCCACGCCAGGCTCTTGTGTAGTGGGTGATCCGACTTTGTGGAACAGGAGATGGAATGGTGGCCAGCGCGGAGAAATGTAGTTTAGAAGGCCGAGTTCGTTGGCCGTGAGCAACGGACCACAGACACTGCAGCATCCTCAAGAGTCGTGCCGGGGAGGCCACCCGACACGCTTGTTCATTTCATGCACAGGGATGTGGCATGTAAGAGCGGCTCATTGGGCTTGGCAGGGAGAAGTGCGTTTTCTCAAGTGGCCTGTTGTTGGTCCCTTTATCATCATGTCTCAGTCTCCTTGTGGCGCAAGTAAGGTGCCGCCACTTCGGCAGCTTTATTCTCCCATTCGCCCCAGAGAATTTAGTGCGCCTTCCATTTCAGCAAGAGAGAGTGAAACATAGCGCTGCGCGAGCACGTGAGGTCAGCTAGATGTGGGATGTTACAAAAAGACATTGAGGGCCAGCTGGCTCTTCGTACTGTCACTCTGTAGCACGCGGCATGAAACCAAAGAGTGCAGACCGGATCGACAGCATCCATGTGGCACGTTCGTGCCACTTTCGCAATAAATGCTGTTGATCGTTCTGGGTGGAATGCCACGGCCTCGGCACGAAGGAATAAAGGGATGTGCAGGAGCTTGGCAGCTGCGGTGGGGGAATGTCTTAATTGGTCGACCAACAATCAACAAACCCCATTTGTTTCAGTCAACGAAGACATATGGAGTACTCTGTCCTCTGCATTTGATTCGCCCGGATCCTTTGTTCCACTCGCACAGCCGCACAACCTGTCCATCAATAAGGACACCAAGCTCACCCGCCTCCATGGCTCCATGGGGCCTCCAATCGTCCAGAGTCCTAAAGTAGGGATGTAGGCACACTGGTGTGGGCGTCATGCTACTGTTCTCAGTTCTTCGTCTTGTTCTGGCTACGGGTTGCAATTTCTGGTCTCGTTGGTTGTCTAACATCATTATTTCTGCTTGTCTGAATTCTTTTGCTCACTGCAATTTTACCATCATCATCACCTGACCTTGAATCAGCTGCATCTTAATCTGTGTGAGCCTTATACGGCAGTCCAGAGGTCCAAAGGTAAGTTGCCCCGAATCGAAGACCGCCTGTTACCCACCCAATAAAGACTATGCGCATCCTGGAGACCCGATCTCATTTATCCTTGGCACATCTCCACAATCTTCCTCCTCAATGAAGCTCAAACTCGAAAACGCTCCTGAGCTGCTCTATGCCGTAGCCCGCATTCAACGCGAGTTGCAGCATGATGCGCGTCTTCTGTGGGTTGAGCAGGCCGGACCCGTACGTCGAGGCGCTGCCGGTCCTCTCGGCGAACCCGTCCCCGGGCCTCCTCGAGTAGACAACAGCGGTGCCGTGGTCTCGGATGACCCTGTCTATCGCCTCGTTGCCTGCATCGGTCCAGTACCCGGAGCCGACACCGGCAAGGACCAGCCCTTTGGCTCCCGTTGCGACGGCCGCCTCGGCAAGGGCTGGGTTTGCACCCTGGTAGCCGTAGAGGATGTCGACCTGGGGCAGGGCGTCGACAGCAGTCGCGGATATATCGAAGTAAGGCTTGCCCATTGCGAGGCTAGGCTCAAAATAGAAGAACGGCTTGATGTTCGCGAAGAACCCAAGATAGCCTTGTTCGACAGCCTTGAAGGTATCAAGCGAGTTTGCATTGGTTTTGGTCGTGTAGTAGGCGCTCGCGATACGGTCGTTCAGGACAATCATTGTCCCGCGCCCTTTTGCAGTTGGGCTAGCTGCCAGAGTAACAGCCTCTAGCAGATTGATTGGGCCATCAGCGCTAATTGCTGTGGCCGGGCGCATAGACCCTACCATTACAACTGGCTTTTCCGTGCGTAAGGTCAGGTCAAGAAAGAATGCCGTTTCCTCCATCGTGTCGGTACCGTGGGTTACGACAACACCCTGACAGGAAAACCAGGTAGTCGGGTAAGGGGCGTGCACGAAAAGGGACTCATTAAAATTTCCTGCTTGGAAACATTCTTCAACTGGCTTGATTATATAGCAGGCTCGAAAGACGACCCGACTGACACGATCCCTGCCAGCTGCAGAATCCACTCTCGATGGGCAAGACAGTACAGCAGCCGCTATCAACAAGGCTTGGCCGTGCGGGGCCCCATTCCGGTGATATGGTTCGGCGACTAGCGCTAGAAGCCGATGCCGCTATGGCTGCCGGGTTTCCTTTTATCTTGACTGATGTTCAGAACCCCTGAGACGGCCACGCGTCAATAGCTGCGATTAAGTGTTGTCGCCAAGTTTGGAGCAATATGAGCGTTGCACCTAGATCTCTAACTATCTTAGAGGCTTATCTTTCGGTGCTTACTTGCACCACTGGGAGACGCGCGGCTGGGCTTGATATTACATGATAAAAGTGCTGTTTGACTGAAAAGCTGCTGCTTTTGGGGTTCAGACTGCATCTAATACACGAATGATGCATTGTCTGGAAGTCCATGTGCTGTCATGTTTGCACACTGCGGGCGACGCTTTTGTTTGATGTCGGAAGTAGTGCCCTCCCCTATGCTCGTCAAACTTCGAACGACACCACGATTGGGAGGTAACGCAAGTTCGACGCAATGCTCCCTGACAACGAGTCTGCACTCATTTATTTATATCATTGTTGACAAACAGGTCTAGTTCACCATGTGCGACCCTTCTCTCCAGACTGACGGTGCACGAGGGGGCGACCAAGGGCGCTCACGGGCATAGCGTAACGTAAATAAGTCTTCAGAATCCACTTTTACCTCCCAAAACCATACCATATTCTATGACGAAGAGACCCCGTTCTCCTCCTTGGAGCCCTTGCTACTACTACTACCACCACCATCCACTGACCGCTTGAGCACGTCAAGCACCTCGTCCCTCTGAAGAAGGCCCTTTTCTACAGCCACGTCCAGGAAACAGCGCTGCTGGCTGAGCGAGGACCGGACAATGCTCGAGACCTGCGCGTAGCCCAGCTCGGGCACGAGAGCAGTAGCTAGTGCAGACGAGGCGAGCAGGTGCTTCAGCGACACGTCCTCGTTGGCGACGAGCCCATCCACGCACCGGCGGGCAAAGATGTCTGCCGCCGCGGCCAGGAGCCGGATGCTGTCCAGCAACCGGTCGCACACGACCGGCTCGAAATGGTTGATCTCGAGCAGGCCCTGCTGGCAGCCAAGTGCAACCGTGGCGTCGTTGCCGGTGATGGCGAATGCGGCCTGCTGGACGGCCATGGGGATGACGGGGTTGACTTTGCCCGGCATTATGGACGATCCGGCCTGCACAGAGGGCAGCGTGATCTCGGCGAGCCCACCCGCCGGGCCGGAGGAGAGGATGACAAAGTCGTTGGCCACCTTCCAGAGCGTGTTTGCCGTGTTGCGCAGCTCCCCAGACAGGCGGGCACACGTGTCGAGATTCTGGAGACCGTCAAAGGGATTGCCGCTGCCGTCCACGGGGGCGTCAAAGAGCTCCCCGAGGTGTCGGAAGACGGCATCCTTGTAGCCCGGTCTGGAGCCGAAGCCCGTGCCGATGGCGGTGGCCCCGAGGGGGATTGCCAGCAGGCTGGCCCGCAACGTCTCGAGCTGGGCGAGATGGCGGCGCACGACTGCCTCATACCCACCCAGTGCCTGGCCCAGAGTCATGGGCTGTGCGTCCTGGAGACAAGTCCTGCCTAGGCGGAATAGGGAGGCATACTCTTCGCGCCGCTTGCCGAAGCTGTTGGCAAGCTGGCGCAGTGTTTGCAGTGGCGTGCTCATGGCGCGGTATATGGCGAGCTTCATCGCACTAGGCATGACATCGTTGGTGGACTGGCCGAGGTTGACATGGTCGTTGGGGTGCACGAAGCTGTAGTCGGAGATTTCGCGGCCCGACATCTTGGCTGCCACGTTGGCAATGACTTCGTTGAAGTTCATGTTGGTCGAGGTGCCCCCGGAGCCCTCGAGCATGTCCACGACCAGGTGGGCGTTGTACCTGCCAGACCTGATTTCGCGGCACGCGGCTTGTATCGCGTCCGCCTTGTCGGCTGGCAAGCAGCCAATCTCATGGTTTGCGAGGGCGGCGGCCTCCTTGATTGTCACAAACGCGTCGACGTACTCCGGGAAGCTGGCAATGGTTCTTCCGGATATGGGGAAGTTCTGGAGAGAGCGGGCGGTGTTGATCCCGAACAGGACATCACCGGGCAGTTCTAACTCGCCAAGGCTGTCCTTCTCGATGCGAGTAGTGGCCATGATGTCGGGTCGCTCACACAGGGGTTACTGAGGAATGCGGCGGAATTCGTTTGCTATGAAATAGTGTAAATCAACGCAGGGCTTGTTCGGCGCGATAGCCTCCACAGGATTCGCATCCAGCACAAGACAGTGGCTAGCAGAGGCGATGTCGGAGGCGATCGTTGCGCTCCAACCGCAACCCCTTGGCGTGAATGGTAGCTGATAGCGAGCCTCGGCGGCTAGTGCTTAGCGGCCGAGGGCTGGAGAACCGGGGTCACAAAGAACGCCCCTCCATCCCCCAGGCCCCGGCACTGCATTCTCCAGGATTCAGAGATAACCCACCGTGTCCAAGAAGAAACCCGAGGTGTCGATCGAGTCGATCCAAGGAAATATCTCGTCGCCGAAGCTCGCCGGAGCGGAGCCCCCGTTCTGCTGGCTCTGCAAAGATACCACGTCTGCAATCCGCTCAATCTCCTCGAGCATCTGCACGTAGCCCTTGGACGCGAGATTCCCGCACGACGCCATTGTCATCAGCAGCTGGCGGGCGCTGCAGTGCAAGGCCAGATCTTTAGCATCTTGTGTCAGACTGAGTGGTCTGACAGCGTTGACAAGACTCGTGAGTGAGAAGATGTTGATGGCAGAGAAGAGGTGCATGGCGTCGTAAAACCCGTATTTGGCTGTTTGCCGTGCAAGGCGAGGACCCATGTCAGCGAGTGACCTGTGCCGAGCAAGGCCCTGGAGCGTGGGCTGTGCGTTCGTGGGCACTCACCTAGCTTATCTCTGCTGGAGAGCTCTGTCAAGATTCTCATGTTGCACTTGGCAGCCTCCAGGCACTGACTACTGAGAGCGATCAAGTCGTCCAATGCGGACGTATCCTTGTCTTTTCCCATAACCAGGCCCAGGACTTTAAAGAAGACTGGCCTGGTGAGCAATATATAACTCTAGAATGATTTTAGCCAGTGGAGTAACCACATGTCAAGTGCAAAGTACCACAGCAATGTCCTACCTGGTGGAAACGCAGAAAGAGCGACGCGAGTGACCGCATCGACGGCTGCTCAAGCATAGCCTCGGGAATCCCTGACGAAAAGTCAAAGGAGCTACTGTTTGGGAGCGCGAGCCTCCACTTCTCAAGCTCCTGAAGAGGCACCTCGATCGCCCTCTTGAAACCAGCGAAATCCGCGTCATGCAGGAGGCCTACAGTCTCAAGCACAAGGCGCCTAGCGCTGTCCAGGTTCAGGTGCGCAGTGAGGATCTGTGCATCCCAGAAGTCATCCTGGTCCGTTTTCGAGAGCTGCTCGTCAGACGGCTGAGACTGCTCGGCCTCAAGAGCCCCAAAGGTCGCCCGGATCCCCATCTCCAAGGACGTCATGGAGTCAAGGAGATACGTGGTCCACCATACCCGCTTTTGGTGTTCTGCTGCTGGCGCCGACACCTGGCCAGCCGGCTTGTGCAACATCAGAGTGCATGCTATCCTCATCGACATTCCGGCGTACATGAAGGCGGTCTTTCGCCGGTTGAGAGAGTAGCTGAAGAATGTCTGCACCGCCGGGAGTCAGTGAGCCGGTCGTCCATCGACAGATTTGGGACGGGGATGGGAATGGTGAGGACACACAATCAGGTTCAGCGCCTCTACGTGCTCGATCGACGGCTCCTCAGTAGGCATCTTGAACAGAGACAGTGCCTGCTCAAAGAACTCTGCGCCAGGGATGTAAGGCGTCTTGGCGTGCTCGCTTGGTCCCTCGCGGTCTCGCGCGCAAGATCTCCCCACGGTCAAGTCGATTAGAGGAGGCTTGTGACTGTTGTAGGACTCTCCAAGGGCAAGCACAGCAAGCAACTTGCAGAGCCAGATTCTATTTCTTGACCGTGGCGAGTCTGGGAAGCGGTATGTCTCTTCCAGTGTGGCGTGGAACTCCCTTCGGAGGAACCAGTGGTACTCGTAGCCCATGTATGACTCGAACTGCTGCACCAACTGGGTCGCGTAGGGGAATGGGGGCAACTGGATAGCAATACTCGTGGCTATGCGGGTATGTCAATGTCCGTACTTACACGACAAGCGACCACGAGCTGAGACTCTTACCGGAAGTGTCAAATTCCAGGGCGACATAGTCGTACTGCGATGGGTTATCGGATCTTCCCGAGCGACTCGTGGTTGATCGCATATCAGCCCCGAGCTGCGCGCTGCCGGGGATTGCTTCATTCGCCGCGTCACTGTCTCTACCGAGCGTGCCCGCTTTCTTGAGGCCAGACACAAAGGCCTCGGACGTCGCGTGTTCGAACGACAGCTTCGCAGCCGAGGTGCCATGCTTTGGCCGGCCCAGCCCTCGCAGGAGACCCTCTGCGGGTGTGGTGCTTACGTCGCTACACGACTGCGCCGTTTCTAGACGGGCCTGTAGCGAACGCACATAGTTCTCGGACACGATGATGTTCCTATCCCGCGCCGGGAAGGTGCAGGATGTCGAGGCGGAAACGCAGTTCTGGCAAGGCACGTCTGGTGGATGGGGCATCAGAGGCTGCTGAAGTTCACTGGGGAGATCATTGTCCACACAGCGCGCGCGGTGCACGCCACTTTAACTCACCTCCTGAGCACCTCACCTTCCGCCGGTGACATCGTTGGCAGGCAACGACTTTCCGCCTCCCTGATGAAGACATGTGGAACTACGCGGGCCTTGCTCAAGGCGGCCCTGGCGTGGGTACGACTGGGTTCCTGTCAGGGTTCGCCCCTGCTTTTCCGAAATTGAAGACGTCAGGCGCAATGATTCATCAAGCGTAGGCGGTGCCTGAAAGCTCGTGGCGGACCTTGGCAAGGTTGTGGCTGGTGACAAAAGCTGAGGGTAGTTTGGGAACTTGGTAGACGAGTGAGGTTGAACAAGAGCCCGAATTTCGGACCCCGGGGCGCGGAGGACAAGGGAGCAGTTCTAGGGGTTGACCTTAAAGCGGCGGTGCGCCAACACGTTATCGGGACGGGGTCCCTCCAGCCGTCGGCTCATCCTTCCATTGTCCCCACAATGCTGGGATTTGGGGTCGACTCTCACAATCATCACGCTACGATCAACTACTCGTAAGGACAGCGGATGTGATCTTGGGCTTGACAGAGGCAGATCAATCTTTCAGCTTGCCACGTCCTGCAGGCCAGTGATTGCTTCACGGGACATTCAACTGGTGGCGAAGAGCGTACCACACAAAGGGCATAATCCATTCTGACTAAACGCAATTGTCCATAAACGAACTGTACTATCTCCCCGTACTTCTCCTACCTCTGCTCCCCACACCCAAGATTACACCGACTGCTAACTCGTCTACTCGAGTACTTTAGGAAGACCACGGCGCGAGACCCGACTGACCAGCCAAAGTCCTGGCGTCCACTCAATACATGTAGCGGAAGCTCTTTGGTGCAGCCTCGCCGCTGCTTGTGAGTGGGCCACGCTTGCGATGCTCTTGGGCAGCCTCTACAGAGCCAAACTCCTCAATATCCAGCTTGCGGTTGAGACGCACGAGTACGATGCGCACAGCAGTGGCGACGATGATGGAGAGGAACGCGGTGGCGGCATTGACGCCCATGGCCAGCAGGTAGCGGGGCGCCGTCGACTCCGGGTACAAGAACGGGGCGTAGATGCTCGAGACGTTGGAGCCGCCGCTGCAGAGGGCGAGTGCGGCAGCGCGCTTGGCCGGCGGGCGAGGCAGAGAGTTGGCGAGCCAGGTGAGGCCGATGGTGAAGGCGGTGTAGACTCCGGGCAGCATGATCATCATGGAGAAGTAGCGGGCGCCGAGGTTGGTGGTGGCCGCTGAGATGATGAAGCCGGCGACAGAGAACCAGACGGGCACGGTGAAGTGGAAATAGCGCTCGCCTGTCTTGTCCGAGTGCCAGCTGATGGCCAGATTGACGACACAGGAGAGAAGGTATGGCGGTGCGGTCAGCAACAGCGTCTGGGTCCTCCCGTAGCCCAGTGTCTGGACGACCGAGGGGAAGTATGAGTTGATGGTACCGCTGGACACGACGCCAAGGATGACGAAAAAGAAGAGCCATGTCCTGTAATCGCGTATGCACAGGAAAAAGGCGTCGAACATGCCGCTCGATTCGGACGAGTCGTGGTCCTCCTCGCCTATGTCGGAGGTCTGGCGCCACATGGCGAGGGCACGCTCCTGCTCCGAGAGCCACTTGGTGTTGTGGGGAAAGTCGGGGAGGATGGGCGAGACGACCAGAGCGAGCGCGACGGTCACAGCACCCTCGATGATGAAAAGCCATCTCCAGGACTTCAGACCCATAGCACTGTATTCCACAAAAGCTTGTCAGTCAGTCCATGACGCTCTCGACTTGGGGGGCGAAGTTGTGAAGTAGGCACGCACCCTTCGAGGCTAGACGTTATGCCTGCCGCGATCAGCCCAGAGAATGCTCCGGAGAACAAGGACCCGCAGTACAGCAAGGCAGTCCGCAGGGCGAGCTCCTTCCGAGTGTACCAGACACTGAGGCAAAGCATGCAGCCCGGCTATTTGCTATGTGAGCCTTCTGCAAGAGTCGTGTAAGTCTGTCTTGAGCAGCCGATTCTCACTTACGAAATAGGCTGCTTCGACAAAGCCCAGCAGGAAGCGGGTCGCGGCAAGCCCGCTGAAATTATGCACCGCACCGGTACATGCGCATACAGCTCCCTGCAGGAAAGAAGAATCAGCCGGCTGTCAGATCTCAAACGCGACCAGCGGCGCAGGTGAGGAGGAGTTCGAAACGTACCCATACAATCATGCAGGCGGGAAGATACATCGCTGGCTTGCCAATTTTGTTCAAGAACAGGTTGGAGGGGATCTGCATGAGAATGTAGCTGCTCGGGAGGCGCCTTGTTAGCACGTGCCACGCACTGGTGATGCAGTCGGTGGAGAATGTGTTGCTTTACCCGACAAAGAGGATGCTCACGCAGACCTGGAACTGCGAATCCGACAGACCCAGATCGGGAACAATGCCTGAGATCTTGGCGGCTCCGATGGCATTTCTATATGTGAACGAGTTCTGTCAGCTTGACAGTGCCCCTCAGAGTCTCGAAGGGAGAAACTCACCGGTCCAGGTAGTTCATGATGTACATGACGATGAGGGGTGCCATAAGACGGAGGTCAAGTTTGCGGACAAGCTTCTTGTTCAGTATCTCCATCTCTTCGCCCGAGAGACCCCGTAGGATCTCCGGTGGCTGCTTTTGAGCTGCGTCTGGCTTCTCCATGTTGTCGTCCTGAGAACCATTATAAGCCGTGGCTTCGACGTGGTCCTTGACGCTGCTGGCCTGCATGATGATGGTCGGGTCTGCAGGTTAAGACAGCCAAACTGTGTCTGTATTGCCTGAAGAGAGAATCATTCAATATCTCGGGGGTGAGGCGCGAAGCTCAGGCCTTTATGTCTAGCTTGTCCGAACTGGCAGATCGTATCGGGTCCCTGTCTTGCGGCCATGGACATGGTAAGATCGGCTCCACGGTCACGTACGAGACAGCCATGCCGCAGGCTTGTGGTTGATAACAGGAATGCTCCGAGTCTTATCAGCCCGCCTTCTCCACGGGAAAGACCTGAGCCCTTGTCTGGGCTCGAGTGTGGGACCCGTCCAACTTTCGGACCACCATGCCGAAAGGCAGGGCCTCCTCTCGGCGACTAGGCACTAGTCGCCGCTCCCGGCTCCACTTGAAGCGGCACTGAGAGGCTATCACCGAGGAATAGCTCACCACCGCAAAATCCGAACTATGATTTACTATCGAGCTTGCGGCTGGGCGTCACTCGTACCAGGCACGGAGCCGGGCGCTCCACAAGCGGGTTCTGTCTCCCACTTGGAACAGGTTTGTTTCGTATGGAGAGCAACGTCCTCTTGCTTGATAAGGTCCTTGGCTGGTGTTACACTTGCAGCCTCGGCTGTCCTCCATGATTTCTTTCTTCACAAAACTTTATGTTAATGTCTCGTAGTATGAGCTGTGGCGACGGCGACGAACCGCTCGGTTCTAATGTGCTCAAGTAGACCAATCGGCCGGCCAATGTAGTCTAGGGGGTATCCGTGCTGGGAAAAAGCTGGATCCTGCCTATCAATGATCTATCATTTGCCGAGTGGAACGTTGAGAACTATCCGTGAAGGCTACTTACTGCGAGCGATCGGAACGGCTCGACTTTAGTCTTTTCTACTAAGCATTATGGTCTGGACAAAGCCCTGCACCATGTTGTCCAAATATGCGATGGCCTGTGAGTGACTTGCCTTGGTCCCCATTTGGTGTAGTTGTTCCAATTTCACAAGGCGCAACCGTGTACCACAAACAGTGTCGGGGAGCAGCACCACGCGGTCGACTTTGCCGACGTGTTTCGCTGTAATCAACAGATAGTCTTGCCGTCCGCTCGGGTCGTCTGGGACATCTGTCGCATCCCAGCGATAGCTCACCTTTGCATCACTTCTGGCGAAGATGGGCGACGTGCACCCGGGGACCCTCCAGGATGTTGCGTCTTGTTACATCGGGCAACCAGGTCGGCCCAGTGTAGTCTCCTTGATGACTGTAGACCCCGCGGTCGTCCGTCGTAGTGCTTGCCTGGGCTGTGCTGGCCGCCCGATGGTCTTGTCTGCACTGCGTCTCGCTTCGCATTCTCTGCAAGAGGATGCCCCTGCGTGGCTGGTGTAGCTTGAGCATCTGGCAAAACGGGTACATGAGCTCGACCGCGTATACATAGTACAGTGCATCTCGGACGACGAGCTCGACCTGCTTGGTGTATGCCTGAATAGCGCCTCCAGTTGAGATACTCGCGGATGTACGGGTTCGCTAGACCAATCCAGCAGAAGACGGACGTGGCCTGCCTGTAGACCCGGCTCATCAGCCGGATCTGTGAGCTTTTCTCCACCAGGTCAGCCTGGTTGATACACACTGCATCGACCCAGATGCGATGCTCGGGCTGCCTGGCCGAGTGCAGTGCCAACGCGCGACGGAGGTTCTGTGTCACCTGCACCTCGGCCCGTCGATTGCAATCGGCGTCGTCTCCCCCGGATCGCCGAATGCGTGGGACAGTGCAACGAAGCTGGGATCGTCGTCGAGCGACACTACCTCGATCGAGCACCGCACCGTGGCATGGTCAAAGAATGCCGTGTCTGAAGGATCGTCCGGCACGGAGCCGTGGTTGGCTTCGACGCGAAGCAGTCGGATCTGGGTCCGCGCAGCGTCCGGCCTGATGTACGGCAAGAGCATGTCCATGGCAACCGGCGCGGCAGAGGGAATGCAAGAGCAATGAACGTGGAAGATTTCTCTCTCGGATGATTTTGTAGGACGTGTAATGCTGACCAGCCCGCCGCTTGCTTCGCCACTACCAAGGCTACGTTGATGGGGATGCAGCAGAGTCTCGATAGGCAGATCACTGAGCAACCTAGTCTGTCACCGACCTTGATCCGGTCCGTCGCCGTTCAAGATACCCGTCTGAGGCTGCGTACAATGGGTTGTACATATGAAAAGTTACAAGATGCCTAATGGCGGAGATTCAGCACAACCGCCGTAGGGTGCTGACTTGACTGGTCCGAAGTTGGTATACAGCGTAGATCTGGGCTAAGTTCTTGCTTGCTCAAGGGAAGTAGTGGTAGTTTTATTCCGTGTGAAGTCCTGGAGCCATAGGTACGGATGCCACTGTATTCTCGTCCAAGCAAGGTTGGGGACCGTGGCAACAGTGGCAACAGCGGCAACCTGGCTGAGCCCTTTCAAATTGCCCCTGCTGGGACGACAACGCATCCTCGACGACTACAAGGACTGGAACAAACTTGCAATGATCTAGCGCCCCCCCCCCCCCGAACATTATCCTGTGCTACAAAGCATGACACGAGAAAGTGCCAAGCGGTTGGGCAGTCTTCTCTCAGCTGACATACGCGCATAATATCGGCGTTGAATGTCATTGTCGCTCCGAGTGGAGAAACACAGCCTAGGGTAGGGATGCGCCAGAGCTCCGCAGCGATGAAGGGGCGGCAGCGCGAAAAAGACATTGTCTCATTACCACGACGGGCGAGATAGGACGGCGCGTCGCCCTGTTGTCAGAATTCGCTCGCACTCAGACGTGTTGTCGCCAGCACGTGAGCAGCATTAAGTTACGATTGCCATCGTGGAGAGTGCAGAGCGGAATGACTAATCGGCCGCAGTAAGATGTGACTTGCTGGCGGGATTACGCCAAGGCGCTGCTGACGCCAGATCGGTGAGACCATCAAAAGAATGTTTGTGAGGCGGGTGCCAAGGACTGTGGACGGGCTCACCGGGAGCATTTCCGTACTCAAGGCCGATTGATGCCGTGACCCGCAGGTACGGTGGCTTGCGCGCCGGTCAGATGGTGACTGCTGGCGCAGCACAAGGACTGTGCCTAGGTGGATATCTCGACTGCATCGTGGCGGAGCAGACACAAAAACAGAGACATGGACAACCCCTGCAGCCTCGCCAAGACTGCGCAAATGGCCACTGGCCACTGGCCACAGCCGGCCGGAATGTTTCGTTTCCGCTCTGCCAGCCATAGGGCTGAGCAGCCTTGGCTCCAGCACTCGGCCGGGGCTGGGGCGCGTGCCGTCGTGCTGGCTCCAATCAGGGCACCAAGCCTGGGCCTTCCGGCACTTGACCCTGCAAGGCCTGGAGGCCCGTCGTGCCTAACGTGCCGTGGAAACATGTCAGCCAGCCTGGACTGGAATCAGTACCATGCGCCGAGGCTTCCGCGAGGCCAATCGGGTTGAGCCCTCTAGGACTCACACTGGATTCGTCAGCCCAGCAAGGCCGGCGAGCTTACAAGGTGAAGGCCACGGGAGCAGCAATTGCTGTGCGGACCGCAGCCGCCAATCAGACTGGACACGAGGACTATTCTTGGGAGCGGCATCGACCACTTCTATCTAGACGGAAGCGTCAACACCCGGCAAAAACACACGATGATGCCGCACCGCGTCCATCAAGCATATAAACAAGGCACTCCATCCCTTCTCCAGTTGTGCATTCCATTCACCACCATCTTCATCATCTTCATCATCATCAGCAAGTTCTACTATTTCCTAGTCTTCTTTCTCTACTTTCCTAAGTGTCATTTCCTTGTCACTCTCACTCAAACTACAACCACTCCCAACACCACCGCCAAAATGCACTTCACATCCAACCTCTTCACCACCGCCCTCTTTGCCGGCGCCGCCCTGGCCGCCCCGGCCCCTTCCTACCACCACGTCGACGCCCAGACCGGCATCACCGTCGAGCTCACCAACACTGCCGGTCACGTCACGACGCTCGCTGGCTTCTCCGCCACCGGCGCTGTGACCAGACAAGCCGAAGCCCACGCCGGCGAGATCGCCAAAATCCGCGTGGTCTTTAGCGACGCCGCGAAGAAGTCGTACCCGTTCCTCGAGCCCAGCTTCCGCTGCGCCGCCCGCCGCGCCCCCAACAACCAGCGCATCATTGTGACCCGCGGCTCCAGCATCGACTTCAACTTTGGCGACGGCGGCAACCCGAATGTCTGGAGCTTCAAGAACAACGAGGCAATCCACGCCTCGGACCTGAGCATCACTTGCGACCCGACCTTCAGCAAGATTGACCCCGCCCGCGTCAACGACATCCGCGTGCAGCTCTCCGATGACGCGCGGGAGCTTGCCGTCCAGCTCGACTTCTCCGCCTCCAAGGGTGCCTGGGACCTGACCATCCCCACGGGCGGCAACTTTGTCCAGGCGGAGCTCTTTGTCGGCCCTGGAATCGACAACCAGGCCCTCAGGTGCCAGGCCGTGGGCCACGGCCAGGTCGTCAAGTTCAACCGCGGCGCCAACCTGAACAAGGAGACTATCGGCGATGGCGGCAACGGCGAGTGGACTGTCTCCAGCGGTGTCGCCACGGCGATCGACAAGGTCACTTGCAGCCCGCGCTTTGTCTAAGCACTGTTACTGTTGACTAAGACGGTGCTTCTCGGCATATCATGATAAAGAAAGATGGCACTAACGGGGTCATGGGATGACGATTTGCATGTTTGGGGCGTCCTGGGTACTTGCATTTGCTTTTTGGATACGGTGCATCATGGGTGGGTTAGCGCATTGCTTCGGTCATTTTTTGTTTAATCCTATAATAAAAGCCAACTATTGTCCTTCCTTACAAAACTGGCCATTGGTTACAGAGCTGATTGAGTTTGTGCTTATAACAGCTGAGGCAGTGGGCTGTCCACTCACGGGCCATGACTCAATCACATATACTGCTGGGCACTAATCAATGTTCGACCCCTGGAACTCGATTCATGAGGTTGTCGCTGCCATTAGATGACGCCCCTGCTCAGATCAGGGGAGGGGCTTAGGCCGGAACAGAACCGACATGCATATGGCACGAGGCAGATTGATCAGACGTGCCACTCGATCACATGTTCGCTCACGACACGGGTACAACCAACCCCAGAAACAGATCAATCCGCTGCACTCTCATCCTATTCATCGGCCTGACATGCCCACCCTAGCAGCGATGCACCCAGGTCAAGACTGCACACACCCCTGTCCGTGTGCTGTGCACGATGGCGGCACGTTGGGGCACGTGGCGTTGCACTCCGCAAGGTAATCTTCGGCAGGGTTGCATCGTCAATGCCCCCGTCTGCGGTATGCCTCCAAGCACGACAGGGTCTCCTGCTGGAAATTGCTCGGCAAAGCCAGGGCATCGCAGCACTTACAAAACCACCACCAGCCGCCAGTCAGAGACCCAGAGCACACCCTGTGCCCTCTCAGACCTCGAACAGCAGTGGTTACGGCCTTCTCAACTCAAGCTGCCAGACATTACCGCCAAGATGCAGCTCTCCCACCTTGTCGTCCTCGCCCTGGCTGCCGCCGAGCGCACCTCGGCAGCCAGCCTCCCGCTGCGCATCACGAGCTTCAACATCAGATACGCAGCGTCATCCCTCGAGTCCGGGGAGAAGCCCTGGTGGTCCCTGTTCTGCGGCATCTGGAAGGACATGTGCCGCGAGCCGCACACGACCGCGTACATCCGGGACATTGCCACGTCCACCCCGTCCGGCACGCCCGCGCTCTTCGGCCTGCAGGAGGTCCTCGACAACCAGCTCAGCGACATCAAGAACGAGCTGGGCTCCTCGTGGCAGCACGTCGGCGTGGGGCGCGACGACGGCGCCAAGAAGGGCGAGTACAGCCCCATCATCTACGACGGCTCGGTCCTGCGCGTGCTCTACTCGGAGACCAAGTGGCTCTCGCCGACCCCGGACGTGGTCTCGTACGGCTGGGGCGCCGGGTCCCGCCGGGTCGTCACGATCGGCGTGTTCGAGCACATCGCCACGGGCAAGCGCTTCATCCACGCCAACACGCACCTCGACAACGTCAGCTCCCAGGCCCGCTCCGAGGGGATCAAGGTCGCCGTGGCCAGGATCAAGGCCGTCCAGGGTACCTGGGGACCCCTGGGCGCCACGTTGACGGGCGACTTCAACTCATCGCCCGGCGCGGATGCCTATTCCACGCTCTCCGCTACGGGTTATCTGCAGGACCTGTGGGCGGCGGCGCCGCACGTGGGCGATCTCGAGCTGACGTACACGGGGTTCAGCGGCGATGCCAAGAGCAGGCTTGATTATATCTGGTTCGGCCCGCTCAATGATGGCAAGTTCTCGGCTACCAAAGTCGAGGTGCGGGAGAACGTCAGGGATGATATCCGTGTTAGCGATCACCGGCCTGTCGTGGGCGATTTGGTTCTGTTGTAATGAAGCGACGGAAACAGTTGGGCAGAGCAGAGCACCTTGACGTTTGTGCACTGTTGTAACGTAGCAGGAGACAAAGTGATTCAGGTCATTTCTGTGCATTCAACCGTTTATCTAGCACCAACAAATCTACCCGGAACGCCAAGCTCGATCGAACCAATTGGGAAGCAAGATCAGCAACCAAGCAAGCATGAAGTACTGTGATAATCTTTCTAAAGCCTCAGAAGCCGGATAACGCCAGTCAACTGTAGTGACGCGAGGAGCAAGTCGTCAACCATTACTCCCCGCTGTCAAACGCGACGGACAGCACAGCCATCTCTCTTAGACGAGCTTGTTGATGGCGTCCTGCACGGGGGCAAGGCCCTCGGTAGCCAGAGTCTTGAGGTCAGCAGTAAGGCTGTTGATCTGGTCGACCACGCTGCCGGTAGCAGTGCCAACAAAGTCCTTGGAGATCTCGAGAACGGGAGCAATGGCGGGCTCGATGGTGTCGAGGAGATACTGGGCCTCCTGCTTGACGCCGGAGAGAGTGCCTGGCACAACGAACCATGTTAGCACGGCAGCATCCAAAGGTCAAACAGTGAGAGACCTGAAGCTGTGGTAGGGGGGAGCAGGGACATACTGGTCAGGAGCCCAGATGTCAGGGACTCAAGCGTGCTCTTGGCCTCGTTGACGAGGTCGGTAGTGTCTTCAAGCAGAGTGACCACGTTGCCCAGCTCAGCCTCGACGACGGGGGCCACAGTCTCCTTGAGCTGGCTCGTGACGAAGTTCTTGATATCGACGAACTCGTCGCCAACGGCGGTCAGGCTCTCTTCGAGCTGAGGCACAATGCTGCCGGTCAGAGTGCCGAGAAGAAGATTGGCTACATGCGAGGAAAAGTCCGCGAGGGTTAGCCATAGACCCTGCCTGCAGTGTACCGATCATACAAACTCACTGATATCCGTAAGCTGGGTCACGATGGTGTTGGCGGCGCTGTCGACGACTTGAAGGGTCTCATCTACGACGTTGACGCCAGTCTGGCGAGTCTTGACCATGGGACTGGCGGCGGCGAGGCCGGCGATGGCAGCGGTGGCGATAGAGAAACGCATTTTGGAGGGTGCTTGGGATAATGGACTGAAAAAGAAATGGAGGAAAGTGAGAAGTAGGAAAGGAACAGAGAAACTTCCAGGAAACGTTAGGAAATGCTTTTGAAAATTGATGCTGGTGAAGCCAAAGTTGAACAATCATGAGCGAATTGCGAATGCCCCCCTTTATACTTGTCTTGAGATCGTTTCTAGGGCTTTTACCCACGACTCGCCTCTTTGGACCGTGGTTGCGACCAACCTCCGTGCAGTAAGTCCGTTGTGGTGATTGTCGTTGTTGATCGGCAAGATGATCGCCGGTCTATGTTTAACGAGCTGCAGGAACCATAATGGCCAGGAATAGTAATCCATGGACAACAGCTAGGGCTGATGACAATGTTCGCCCAAAACAAGGGAAAATTTGCCACCATTCTACTGCGAGCGCTTAACAGTTCTGCGTTATTCCTTGCAGCGTCAAAATGCTATAAAGGCGCGGTCCCATAAGATTGCCTTCGCATGCGTGTACGACAATCGTTCCGCGGAGCATTCTCGGGCAATTATGTTGTCTATAATGCTATGCACTCTGATATACCCGCCAATGACTTCAATGAATCCACGTTTTTCTCAAGCTGGCCCGACGGAGGGTCCGGCGCATAGACAATGGGCCGGTGAATGCTGCAACGGAGAAGATGCCCCGCTCAGACAGGGACGTGTCCGGCCTCCACATCGACAGGGCTTCACTTGGCCAATCAGTAACGTTGGTAGTGCTTACTGGAGAGTGGCCACTCATTGAGGCCAAGGATCGCACCATTCCAGATCTTGCACTAATAGAGCTCCTTTGGACAATTCTTCGCCGACTTGTCAGCTGGGGGTGCGATGTTTAGCTGCGAACTCAGTCCGACTAGGCTCATGGGGCCAGGAGCTTCCGGGCTAGGCGTGTGAAAACTGTCGATCTCTCACAGCGCTGGAAAGGAAAGGTCTCCAATACCTACTTGATCTGGGTCAGCAGGATGATCAGTTACTGAAAAGAAATGCCCGACCCCGACACTAGTGCTTCCCAGTTTGGGATCGAGCTGGCGATGGCATTATGTCTCATGCTGCAGGTACGACGATCACCCCCAACGAAGTCACATCAGCCTTTAGGACAGCAACACAGGCAGCCAGGAAGCGAACCACGCTCGTGCTGGCCAATTTCATGCCCAGCTAGCAACACCGCCAGCAGTCAAAGACTGTGCCCAGTGCATCACGACCCCGTCCAGAACGCGTACGTGCCAGCGAGGACCATCTCCAAAACACTTGTAAGTCTGGTACAAAGTGTCCAGCAGGCTGTCAAACGCATCAGCGCCCCCAGCAAATCCTTCCTCGTGCCCGCCTCCGCCTTCCCCTTCCCCTCTGACCTGGCGTTGCTTTTCCACCAGACTCCGCCTCGCGCCCGCACTCAGCACCGCAAAGATGTCATCCCCCACAATCGCACGCACACGCTGCTCTGCGGCCAGGGGCGACAGCCACTCCCTGGCCACCTCGCCCTGCTCGGCGTACTCGCGCTCCACGAGCTGCTGCATCTCGCGGGTCCAGTTGAGCACGTTGCGATGGTCGGTCGCTATTGCGCTGGGGTTGTCGACGAACCAGTCGACGAGACCCTCGTCTGCACTAGCAGGGTCGCTCCCCGAGGAATGGCCAGGCGGGGAGTCTTGGTCGCTGCTATGGCTACTGCTACTGCTGCTGCTGCTGCTGCTGCTGTTCCTGTGAGCACCACCGCGCCGCGGCGCCCCAGCAAAGAATGCATTGAGCAGAGATATCAGGCCCACGATGCGCAGCCTCGCCTCATGGGATCTCGTGGTGGAGACGATCTCGTGGATGTCGAGGCCGTGCCTTTTTCTCACTGCCTGCGTGGCGCGGGCGTTCATGCTTTGCGGCGAGGCCACGGCTGGGCCGGCGAACGTAGGATGGTCCGCGCTTGCGGTAGTTGACGGCACACCGGAATGGGCTTGCTTGACCGCTGCATCGTGCGCGGCAAAGGCACGTTCGAGGACGTACCATGTCAGCCGGCCTCCGAAGGTGTATGCTCCCTGTCCGAGAAACGGGAGCATTTCGGCGGGCGGGCCGATGATGCTCAAATACAGAAACGGGTCTGGGTAGATGATGCTACGCGCATGGGAGTTTGTCGTCTCCCACGGGAGACTGATCGGCGAGAAACGAGTGTTGGACTGCAGTATCGCGCGGTGCTCTGCCCTCGGAAACTCGACGGCGACGCTTTCACGACCGCGGTGCACAGCTGCGGCTGCTCCCGACTGCCTGCTCGGCCGCTGCGAGGTTGATGTTGCCTGCACGCTCGCATGGCCAGCGGGCTGCATTTCCTGCCCGTCCACGTCGCCGAGGCCGGCAATCCGAGCCGCATGGACTATCCTCTCCCGGAGCTGGGGCCGGTCATCGGCCTGCATCTCATACAGCAAGTCCCTCACGGCATCTTTGAGTTGCTCGTGGCTCGCCTGCAGCTCGCGCTGGGCTTCCGCCTGGCGCTTCCGGAAGGCGCTTTGTGCGTGCCGGGCGCGCTCGCGACGTCTCTGAGCACGAAAAAGTCCGTTAGCCTTTCCCGCCGTCCAGTTCGACGTTTCGTGTGGAGGAAGGCAGGGATTACCTTGAGCTCCGCTTCCGCATCGCCATCTTCGAGCGGCATGTTTGTGTGACTTGGGCTGTGCTTCTTTACCAAGCAAGGATTCCGCTGTAGGGTTTGCTTTCTCGAGGCTGTGTGCCTCCTTCTTTTGCCGAGAGTGATGTGATGTTACCTGATGTTACGTGATACTACGTGATGGGAGGGTATTTGTCAGCTTCGCACCCTCTCGTACGGGCGCTAGTTGCGCACCGTCAGCACGGAAAGTGGAGACAAAAGCTTCCCCAGTCCCATGAACGGGACGCCTGCTGGGAAGTCAGTACACCGTGATGACCGCAAACTTTTTCCGGTATGCAAATCAGCCGCTCTAAAAGAGTCCCCATATTCAGGTCGGTGAGCTTTTACCGCAGGATGACTAAAACCTTGTGGTCCGGCCCGCACCGATCGGATGAGCCCTTGGATGAGGGCAGCAGGGTCTAGAATCCTAGATCGTCTCGGCGCATGACAACCTCTGCGTCTCTGGGCTACAAGAGTCCGCCAGCGTCTCAGAGTATATAAGACGAAAGGGCCCGAGGTAGAAGTAATCCTTTCCAGAGCGACCAATACATCATCAACTCAAGATCAACAGCTGCCAGACACATTCCAACAAAGCGCTGCACTTTTATTAAACGAACCCAAAGTCAACTTCAGGAACCAGCACCATGGGCAAAGTGGTCATCGCAGCGGGAGGCTCAGGCAAGGGAGCACCAGCCTCAAGTTCACGCTCGTACATTTTCTGACCATGGTGATCACTGTATAGCTCTGGCCCGGGTCATCATCGACAAGCTGGTCGCAGACGACAAACACGACATTCTTGCCCTTGTCAGGAGCGTACGTGAGCGATCATTCTAGCGGCAACGGTAGTCTTGTCAGACCCTCACTTACCCACCCGCTTGCTCTAGGACATCAACAACTACCCCTCACTTCCCCGTGTCACGTGGGCGCAGACGACGTACGAGGACAAGGCCGAGCTCGCCGAACTGTTCCGGGGCGCAATAGCCGTCCTCAGCTTCGTCGGCGTCCTCGACCCGGAGGCCCAGCTGGAGAAGCGCCTCGTCGATGCGGCCGTCGAGGCTGGTGTCCCGCGGTTCGCCCCCAGCGAGTGGGCAATGGGCAAGAACCTCGAGACCGCCATTGTCAACTATTCCTGGTACGCCGGGAAGCTGGCGATGCGCGAATACCTGCGGGAGCTGAACGCCAATGGAAAGGTCTGTCTCTGCTTGCTTACCGGCATTTGTCACAGCATGGACCCCGCTGGATGAGCATGTAGACTAACAGCGCCGCGCGTACTATGTGTATCCCCAGGTCATCGAGTACTGTCTCTTCCAACCCGGCATCTTTCTCGAGTTTCTGAGCTGGCCCCACCGCGCAAACAAGCACATCGCCCCCCTCCCGGGTCACATGTTGATCGAGGAGCACCGCATCATCGCCATGGAGGGCCACATGGACGACGAGTTCTCCCTGACCTCGGTCGAGGACATCGCGGCCGTCGTCGCGGGCGCGCTCGACTACAAGGGCGAGTGGCCGGTATATGGCGGCATCAGCGGCCAGCGGCTCACGTACCATGATGTGCAGAGGATTGGTGAGAAAGTTCGTGGTAGGTACCAAAACAACACCACCACATATGAAACGACCTGATCATGCACATGGTCGAAATAGAAGAACCGCATTGGACTAATCGTTAAACGCCACCACTCAGGGAAATCATTCCAGATTGATCTCGTCAAGAAGGAGGACCTCGAAGCGAATGTCATCAAGGTCGATGGCCTCAGGACGCTCGAGATCCGTGCAATCCCAAAGGACCAGTGGGAGTCTTTCACCAAGATTGCGATTATCGGCACGCTGCTGTCCATCCACAAGGGAGGCTGGAATGTGCCGGGCACGTGGAACGAGCTGCTGCCGGAGCTCAAGTTCGTCCAGCTCGAGGAGCTTGCACAAAGGCTATGGGGCAAGCAGTAGATTGGCAGGACGCAACGCGGTAAAGATCTGCAAGAGCTGGCAATAGTGTCGTGGGGCTAGAGATGGGAATCGTGCGGGTCGCGGCCGAGTGTTTGTTGGTGCTGGCCAGGACGGTAGGGCAGTCTGTGAAGATAGGCCGAACATGTTTTAATGGGGATGTTGAATCGTCCGTGCCGTCGGCTAATTCAAGCCCGCCAGTCTCTTCTGCCAATTTCACAAGCCTATTTAGTCAGCGTGTCGTCGTTGGCTCGCCGTGTGTCGGAGCCGAAGGAGAGTCCCACCTCGACAGCTACTTCGGCTGAGCCCGATCGAGATGCGACCCTCTAAGCCAGATTGAGAGCTACCCCAGCCGCACGACAATGCCAAATCAGCTCGAGCAGCCATGTCATGTTCTGGATTTAGCCACATGAAACAGACAACAGACGGTGGCTAGGTAAAACGTGACCCAGCTGCTGAGGCGTAGCGGGTGGACTGCTATCCTTTCAGTCGTAGTTGCGCGCTAGTGGAGTTTAGCTTCAGGCCCCTTAATTTCACAAATCAGGCGCCGCTAGTCCAAGGCTGGCTCTGGCTTCAGCGGGTTTCGATTATCACGTTGGTGCGCCAGTTCGTGTGTAGGAGGCCGGTCATGTGAAAGCCCTATTCATCCAGCCCTTGCGCTCAGCTTGCCGATCTGATGATCACCGCCAGGGTCGCGAAAGATCAACCATCAATGTTCGGACGACAGGTGATCGGCGAGAGCAGCATATCAAACACCATGATATAGTCGTTTTGATGTATTCCAGAAAGCGCGCGCCGTTGACCTGACGTAAGGTACCCGAACCCAGATGCTATTCTTGGCTGCGGTCATACTTGAGATCAATCACACGTTGTGGCGCCCTCTTGCCACGCTCCCCACGAACTACGGCGTTAGCTCGGCACGCTTATCAGCGCCTCATCTCAGCTCGGCCGCCTGCCCCTGGCAAAATGCCCTCTTTGTTGCTTTTCAGATGTCCTTTTGGACAGGGAAGGGACCGCAACCGGGTGGAGAGGCGTTCTTGCTTCGCCTGAGTAGCGCATCGTGTCAGTACACTGCCAGCACTGCTATGACAGTGAGGTCCTAGAGTGGCGCCGTGCCGCGCTGGTAGCTGCAAGCTGAGACGGGTCACGAAGCGCCTCGCCGTTGAGATCTGGGTGATGTCGAGGGTTGTGCCGTGGGTTTCAAAAGAAGCGGACGTCCGCCCATTGAGGGCTCCGCCTGTTGGATCACTGCGCCTGCATGCACTCTTTTTTTCTCGTTTGAAAGCACGGCTAGTCGGCTGTAGACGTTGCCTGACGCGCAAACTGCGTCCGGATACACACTCATTTGTCAAAAAAGAACCTATCCTTGATTCCGTTCCTTAATAATCGATCCCAACACTCATTACCATGTTCCGCAACACCGCCCTGGCCGCTTTGGCTGCCACCTTCATTGCCCAGCCGGTGGCCGCGACCTATTACGAGCAATGCTCCGTCATCCCGGGTCCCAACATCGTGGAGAACCCCTCGTGGGAGACTTCCATCAATGGCTGGCAGTACTCGTGGTACGCCGCCGACTCTGATCGTGTCAAGGACGCCAGCCAGGGCACCTACGCGATCAGCATCCCCAGCGACCAGCCCAAGGGTTACTTCTGGCAGACCCTCACTGGCCTCACTGTCGGCGAGAAGTATGACTTCTCCATCGACTGGAAGGGCAAGTGGTCGAGCAATGCCCCCTCGTGGTCCCAGCGCGACTGCAGGGTCGGCATCTTTTACGACAAGCTCGCGATTGCCAACGCCATCACCTACAAGGAGTACACTGTCAAGAAGAGCTCCAACTCGTGGGTCACTCTCAAGGGCAGCTACGAGGTCACCAAGGCCAGCATGACGCTGTACATCTATTCGTCTTGCACGGACGACTACGGCCCGGCCCTGTACTCGCGCTTCGACAACGCAAAGGTGCGCAAGCACGATGGCGAGATTGTCTGCCCATCGTCGACCTCCTCGGTTATTTCTACAACATCCAGCAGCACCAGCAGCAATATCTATCCCACGCTTACTTTGTCTACCTCAACTTCAGAGAGCTCGTCTTCGACTGTGAGCGACATCTCGTCGACCTTGGTTACGAGCACCTCGTCCTCGGTCTCTTCAGATGCCGCCAGCAGCACCTCTTCCGTCGAAACTTATCCTACCCTCACTAGCTCGACTGACAGCTCCATGAGCACGCTGTCGAGTTCGACAGACAGCTCCATGACCAGCAGCACCTCGTCCGTCGAAACTTATCCTACTGTCACGAGCACGATGTCGAGTTCGACTGACAGCTCGATGGTCAGCTCGACTGAGACCTACTCTTCTCAGAGCACGTACTCGGACACGGTTGTGTCCTCAGCCACAGAGACATATCCCATTACTTCCCTGACGTCCACGGAGAGCTATCCGACTCTGACCATGTCCAGCACGGACAGTTCCAGCTACGCGGCCTCCACTCAGTCACTCACCACTGACAGCAGTGTAACATCATCGACTATGAGCAGCAGCGACATCTACCCCACGATTACTTTGTCTACGACGTCGTCTTCAGAAAGCCTATCTTCAACCGTGACCAGTAGCGATATCTCTTCCACCCTGGCTACGAGCACCTCGACCTCAATCTCTTCGGATGCCGGGAGTACCACCTCGTCCGTTGAGAGCTACCCTACTCTCACTAGCACGAGCTCGAGCCTGTCTTCGACTGTGAGCAGCAGCGACATCTACCCCACGATTACTTTGTCTACGACGTCGTCTTCAGAAAGCCTATCTTCAACCGTGACTAGTAGTGACATCTCATCCACCCTGGCTACGAGCAGCTCATCGGTCTCCTCGGATGTCTCCACTAGCACCTCATCTGTCGAGACCTATCCTACGCTCTCTAGCACACTGTCGACTTCGACTGAAAGCTCTTCCCAAAGTACATATTCGGCCATCACCACCTCCTCAGATGCTGCCACCACGTCTTCCACCGTGTCGAGCACAACTGATACTTACCCAGTCATCACTCTCTCTAGCACGACATCTTCTGCCGATGTGACCTCCAGCACAGTGACCACCTCCTCTGATATCTCGACCTCGTCCGCAGCCGTGACCACTTCTTCTGCGCCCTCCAGCAGCACAGATACTTACTCCGTGATCACTCTGTCCACTACGTCGTCCGGGACTGATACGTACTCCGTAACCACCCTGTCGACAACCTCTGAAACTGCATCCGCTACAACCTCGAGTGATATCACTAGCAGTACTGCTTCGACTACCTCCAGTGAATCTACCACCAGCAACGCTTCGACCACCTCGAGCGATATCACTTCCAGCACTGCTTCCGTTACCACGTCGGACGTGACAACCAGCACTGCGGCCGCCACGACCTCCAGTGACATTAGCAGCAGCACCGCTTCGTCCACCTCGAGCGATGTTACTTCCAGCACTGTCTATCCCACCTCGTCCGCTCCGTCCAGCACAGCCTCGACCACCGAGTCGTCATCCACCACCACAAGCTATCCCGCCTCTACCATCAGCACTTCCTCATACGACACCTCCACCAGCGCTGCGGTCTCCAGCACGACCGCCGTGTACCCAACCACGCTGGCGACCACGACCTCGGCGCCCGTCAACACTTACCCCGGCGGTGGCGAGGTGTACCCTACCGCCACGTACCTGGGCACGAGCAGTGATGCTGTGAGCACCACTGAGCCTGTTGGCGCGTATCCCACCAAGTACAAGGCCAAGTGTGGCGGCAAGCGACGTATGGCGGCATGAGGCATTGCCTTGCTGTAATACATGCTTTTAGTCCTAGTGCTGTATTTGCATCCAGCTGCTCGTGCGCCAAACAGTCCATGCCTGACTTCAAACCTTATTATTGTCGGCAGCTCTAGCTCCAGCGCAGCGCGGGCAGCAGCTGTTGCCATGAAGGCTGTTGGTCTACGGGTAGTCTTCTGCTCTGCAGCTGGGACGAGCTTGATAAATCGTGTCAAGCAAACGCATGCATTCTGTCGCGGTGAAAAGCTTGGTCTGATTGGTTTTCCGAGCAGTCTTCTTTTGGCGCACAGTCTTATAATTAGTAATGGTAACTCGAACTTCTAATGTATATATTCTTTGCTTTTTACTCTTGGCCCCAGCCGACTTCTTTCACCCTCTGGTTCATTAGGTAACTCTCCACGTCTCGCCCTCATCAGCTCTTCAGTAAGGTGAGCTGCCAAGATGTAGCCACGCCAAACGACCCCGGCCAAGGGCCGTAGAGAGGCTTAATCGTGTTGAAAATGGAGTTCACTGAGTCGTCATGGGTGATATTGCCCGCCATCACGTGGCGTTTGAGGGAGAAGCTAAACACAGGCTCGATGGTGGTCTTGTTGGCCAGTTGCGTGCTGGTCGAAAACCGGCCCTTGGTCAGTGCGTTGCGGATGCTAGATGCAATGCACAAGGGAAGAATTGTCTCGCTTGTATATCTGGAATTAAAGATTCGGGACTCTCGTGGATGGCTTGGCAAATATGAAGCTGGCAGTATCAGGGCACGAGGCATCGCGAATCACCCTGCAGATCTGGAGCTCTCGCCGAATGCCTCCAGCGGTTGGTTAGTCGCGGAGGTGTAAGCAAGCACGGACTTGATCCTGTGCTGCGTGGTGAGCCACTGATTGGCCGGAAGCTTGAGGTCAGCGTGGATGTCTGCGTGAGTGCCCTTGCTGAAGGTGCCACCTCGAAACTTCTCCAACATGGTGGCAAGCTGGCGTTCCATGAGGAGATGCGTGTACATCTGTCTCGTTAGACGCCTCGCCTTCTGCAGCTCTGTTAGAGAGGACCAGGAGTTCAGTGAACTCAGCACCAACCCCGTGCTGCAGGATCTTGCAGGATGAGCTCTTGTCCCGGTAAATCGCCCAGGTCAGAATGGTGCCAATGCGCTTGGGTAGCTTGTCGTGCATGTTGCTGAAGACAAGCAAGGTCGCGAAGGCGGCGTCCTTTGCTGTCATGACGACCGTGTAACGCCTACCGTTGTGCATCATGGTAATCTTTGCAAGTGATGTGAGCTTGGAAACGGTCACCTCGCTCATTGATCTTCGCTAATCTGTACAGTTTGCCAGCCGCTCACCAATGTCGCCACCTTGAGGGTAATCAGCTAGCCGCATTCGTCTCCGTTCTTTGGCCGTGGTGGCTTTGTCGCTCTTCCTGGTGAAAGCGACTTCCTCAGGCGGGTCGACGCTAGTACCATCATGATCCATCGCCCGCAGCACCGCCAGTAGGCCTTGGATCACCTCATAGCTGATATAGTTGTGTGAAGAGTGATTGGATCAGCGAAATGCCTTGGGCTGCGACCATGTTCGCCTACTACCTGGCTGGCTCGGAATACATTGTTAACCCTCTCCTGTTTGGCTGGGCCAACGTCGTCTGCTAGCGCGGTGGTGCCGATGCCCTCCGCAGTGTCGTCCTCACCTCGATGATGCCTTTGCACAGATCCTCTACACGTTCTGGGGTATCGTGCTGTTCCCGGCCAACAAGGTGCCGTACTGGCGCGATGGATATATCAGCATGTTTGTCGTTATGACTGTCATGTTTGGCCTGCTATGGGTTGTGCTTTGGGTAAGTAATCTCCCTCCTTGACCCGTTGCGACGTCGCTTACTAAACGACCGCTTCTGCAACATAGCTTGATCGCCGCACTGCAAAGCAGTATCCTGATGCCGCCGCCTTTGATACGGCCGAGGTTGTCGTGGCTACCGGGGACGAGAAGCCAGAGCAGGTCAAGATCGTGCCCAAGGTGGAGTTCTGAGGGCAGACGAGGATATCTCAGGCCACACAAGAAGGGAACTCAGGATTGCCTCGCAGGATTCGGGAGACGAGAATAACGCAGCTTGGCCAACCGATACAGCGTGTATGCCGGGGCATAAAATTAGCCTGATGTTCAATCATTGGATTTCATGATACGCCGTCCGCATGCAGAAAGCGTGGTTGAGGCCCACCGTAACCTCACGATGTGGAGTCTCTGCCTACATACGCTCGGGCTATGATTGTAGGTCCGCCTGTAGACAGAGTGGGTAACACTGGACGCCAAGAAATGTCTGCCTGTTCTGTGCCAAATGTGGCACTGGAGAGAACGGCCCCCTTTTCAACACAGCTTCATTGTCCCAAATTTTTGTGACACCTACGAGACACTCCTTCACAGCGGACTTTGCGCATGCTTAGTGTCAAGGCAAGCTCGCCGCGTACATCGAGAACCCCTAGCCGCATGGGCCTGCCGGCACCACATCTGGACCACGTATTACCGCGAGGTCGAGCGCCCGTGGCTTCGGTACTGCGCCAATCAAGACACGAGCACCGAATGGAACCTAGAGATCGACGAGGGGCTGGCCTTGGTCTGCAAGCAAGTGTACCAGGAGACGCAGCCATGCATCCGTGCTGCCCTGGACCTGCACGTGGTGTATTCGCTGTCAGCGCCGCAACAGCTCGCACAGCTTCCCGATAGAGATCTCAGAAAGGACATTCGGAATGTCATCTTCCACATCGCGGCGCCCTCAGAACAGATGCGCATGTTCTGCTACGACAGGCCTCCGAAACGGCCTTTCAAGCTCCATCGGTTCCCTAACCTCGACACTTTCACTGTCTGGGTACCTATACACGTCCCCATTCAGGAGCTCATTCCGCCACCGTCGCGTACCGGGTCGTCCCGGCTAAGGACGACATTCTACGACCTGATGCCTGGTTGGCAAGAGAGCGAAGAAGCGTCGGAAGAGCATCTGGAAATGGCGTGTGCCACTTGTTGCGCAATGAGGAAGAAGGAAAAAGCAGCGCTCTGGAGGAATCGGTACGGTGCACAGGAACTCATCGATTTCGTGAGCCGCTTTGGACGGGGTGGCTGGCTCAGTCGCATCGTAGATCCGGAACGCCATCCCGAGCCACTGACTCTGGATCCGGACGACGACCCCGAGAACATGGGGTCCGAGTGGGACGCGTACGACGAAGACGGAGAAGGGCAGTACGGCGATGATGTTGATGATGATCCAAACAGGCTCGACAAACTCCGGGCTATCGCTGCCAATATGCACGTCATGATTGAATGTGAATTCTGGGCAACACGACCAGGAGAAAACCACAATGGGGACATGACCAACAACGTCGATGGTCGACCGGCACTTGTAAGAGTGGACACGCGGCGAAAAGAGATTGTCGAAGCGAGGGTGTTGCGATGGGAAGAGGACGGCGTGAGAGAGGATCAGCAGCGAGAAGGAGACTAGTGATAGCCAGAGCAGTTTGACTATAGAGGTCTACTACAGTATTAAGCACACCGATGCTGAAAGCTCCAGGCCGAAGCGGCGCCGGCTCAACTTCGCGTGCAACTACTGCCGCAGCCGCAAGACGCGGTGTTATGAGGGCCACCCGTCGTGCCGGGCCTACACTGATGCCGGCGTCGCCTGTGTCACGCAGGACAGATAGAGGAGACAGGGAAGGCTTTTACAGGTATCTGGCCGGGGTCTTTGGGGTCCTGTGAAGCAACCCCGTCCCCGCTCGGTCGGCAAGTGGAGGACCAGGCCGTGGCTCCCCCGCGCAAATGAAGCATGGACGGGGAAGCGCCGCGACCGCCTGTGGAGAAGGCCTGAAGGCTTGGCTGCCCATCTCCAGGTTTGGCTGAGACTGCCAACGCGTTCCCCATGGGGACCCCGGCTGCCATATGGTGCATGCATCCAACAAGGTCTTGGATGCAGATAGCCAACAAGACATATAACTGGCGATCCCTGCCGACCATTTTTGTGGACTTGTGCTCGTTGTCTTCCATCCTCTGTTGTGGGCAGTCCCGTTAGATACTCGATCACCCTCCAGGTCCCCTTTTCTGCACATACTCAAAATCATCCTCTTCCGTCCATCCAGGATGGACAAAGCCGCCGACATCCATGTCGAGAACGCCGCGGCGTCTGCCGACAGCAACTCGCTCGAGAGTGGTGATGCCGGCAAAGGCCAGGTCGGCACCATTCGCCTCTTTCAGGACAACGACGTCGTACTCGTTCCTACACCTACAGAGGACCAATTGGGTAAGACAGCATTACCATCTTGCATTTCGTGCACTTTAAAGGACGACCTATTAACAAGGACGATGTCTGCTTTGCAGATCCTCTGAACTACGCGCCGTAGAAGAAATGGGCGGTCCTTATCCTCGTATCCGCCTACAGCTCGAATGCAGTTATCCTAAGCTCTAGTATCGGCGCCATTTTCACCGTTGTGAAGCTTAACTACCCTGGGTAGGACATATAGGCCCTCGACCTCATAATATATCCGATGCTCTTGATAGGACTTAGGAACCTTATCTCCAGACCCCTTACCTTAGCTATCGGCCGGCGACCCGTCTTTATTACTTCGCTCGTTATTATTACCCTAGCTAGGCTCTGGTATGCTGTGTCCACTAGCCTCACGAGCTATATTACCCGTAAGTATGCTCTTGATAGGGTAAGCGACTTTGCGGGGCCGCTAAAGGACCTTATCGCTAATATACTAGAAGTAAACCTCTAGCGGTAGCCTATCCGCGATCGTGTTCCGCTTACGTAGTAGGTAAAGGGCCGTATCAGCCTGGCTGGAGACGCGGCCTATGCTATTTCGCTATATGCTGCGTACGGCGCCGGTATGTTAATCTGTGATAGCTTCTTTATCGGCTAGAAGTTGTACTGCGTGGATTTAGCCGATACTATAGCCGTCTAGAAGGCCCTGGCGGCATATGAGGACTGCTAGCGCGAGCATACGATAACCAGGCCTACTTTACCGGTCGCTTGGATCATTACGCCCCATTCCCGCTCGGATTGATCCGGGATACCGTTCACGACTGGACACCATTCTTGCAGTGGCAGGTGGGCGATAGGAATCCGCGGGACATTATGGCCCAGTTGGACGTGATGGGGAAGGGAATAGTTACGTAGATATATATAATAGTGTTGTGCGAGCTGGAGAATGATCAGGCTTTGGGAGTTTTAATGCTGGTCGATGTTTTACTCATAAGCCCGCGCATTATTTTATCATCACTGATGTATTTATGGTTGAACATGAGGCACATAGCTAGGCTCGGGATTTCATACGAAATTGGATGTCTATGACCTGTTCTATATATCTTGAGCCTCCAAGAGGAGTCCGTCCAAGTAAATTGTATGTAAAGCGAAGAAAGGTCAAGGTCTAACCCTGAGCAAGGGTTAGAGAAAGGAGAAAGGATTGAAAGCGAACGTGAGAAGGTGAGATAAGCCATAGTACGGACCTGCTCATCGCGCGTGCAAATCTGGAGCCAGGTGTCGATCCATTTCCCAAGTGTTCAATCTGCCTCCACAATGAATGGATGCGGTATTGCCACTGGGTATCGCGTGGTCGACCAATTTATTTGGGCCTGGGGACGTTGTTGGCGAACTGGCCCTCGTAGTTGCCTATTTGTGAAGACACAAGATCAGCAAAGCGAAAGTCGTTGTCCGTTGTGCTCTTTTCCCTCTTTTCGCATTGCTTCTAGTGAGCTGCTTCAAGCAGCCCATCCGAGCGCCACAGGATATCGAAGAGGACTAGAGAGAATGGGGAAAGAAATCACCTACCTGGCGCCTTGTAGTTGCACTCGAAGAAGTAAGCCTTGCCATTGTCGCACGTCTTGTAAGCGCAGCCAACCTCGGTCGTGCCCTTCCACACAACCTGGGTGAAGTGGCCGAACGAGCCGAAGTTGGCCATGTTTGGCGTCGCCTTGCCGTACTCGTTCTTGAAGCTGCCAATCTCGCCGGCGTACCAGCTCTTGCCGATCATGTCGCCCATCTGGCCCACCACGTCCGGGGCGCTGCCCGACCAGCCGACCCAGCCAAGGTTCTGACCGTAGGTGCCCTCACTGTGGTGGTTGGAGGACGGTAGTCAGTATCTATTTCCGTGGCGGTCGAAGGGACGCGCACTGGTGAAGTCAAAATTGACGGGCGATCCGTTTGGGTAAACCTACACCTTGTGCTTGAACTCGCAGGAGTTGGTGTGGTCCTGGGCGATGCTAGCCAGCGAGGCGCTCCACTTGAGAGCGGGAGAGCCGTGCAGGGCGCGTGCGATGTTGTGAGCGTCCATGACGACCTGCTGGAAGGTCACAGCCATTGCGGTCGTGGCACCGCCGAGAATGATCAGGGAGGCCTTCATGGTGATGGTGGGGAGGGCTGTCGTTGCTGCTTCGTGGACGTAGAATGAAAGAGTGGCGGAATGTCTGCGGGAGAGGAAGCTGATGATGCTGATGATCTGGAAGGTTCTTATTGTCAAACAGGGAGCGGATGCTGGATGGCTTTATAGACTTGTCAATTCAAGAAGCCCGAAACGGGCCAAGGCCGTCAAGAACGGGATGCTACGATCGGCAAGACTCAAACTCCGAACAATCCATCGCTGTCCCTCAAGAGGGCGGGTTCAATAGGACAGGTACACGCGTTGTTCCAATGCTGAGGACGACTAGGGGAAGTTCACAATGTGGAAGGACGGAAAATGCAACCTCCCTCGGCTGTAGCGTGAGCAGGCATGCAGGCCTGGTAAGAACTTATCGTCTGCGGGAGCTGGACCAGCCCAGGTCTGGGCAGCTGGCACACATTAGAGATACTACGCCAACAATAAAATGATGGCTGATTGTCGGACTATTGCAGCGCTCCCTACTACACATCTGGGAATGACGCTAGGACTTTGGCTCATTGCCCAGTTGGATGCCAGGGCGTCCGACGTCGAGGCTCCGGACCAGAGTATGCCTCGGGGCAGTTCAAATTACCCTAGCCCTGTCGCTGAACAGGGTGGTCTTCCCAGGACAAGTAACAACGGGCACCATCGAAAACGCACACGGGCCAGTTAGGATGGCCTGTCAGCCACAACTACAATTGTGGAGTGTAACATGCCCCCTTTCCGGCCACGAGAACGCTTGGCTGTCAGCCTTATAGTTATTTCGTCATACCACCCTGTTGGTGCATCTGGCTCATCTGCGTCCGCAGGCCCGATTTTGTCGAAGGCGGGATTCCCTGCCTGGATACTCACTGTGCCTATCCACTCTCAATGTAACGCGGCGACCCAACCGCCGAACGGACCCAGTCAGTCCCCGAAGTGCCAGCGACCGACGCATCAGTCCCAGTACGACACGTGGGCTTGGACCACGACCGCCTTAGCATGAACAGATTGATCAGAGGGTCGGCACGTGCGAGGACGTTCTGCAGAACTTGGTCAGAATCCTGCAGCCACTCTCCTGCCCCGGAACCAACACTTTTGTATGGATCTGGCCCGCGCCAAGAGCTGCGTGCCGCGCGCGGAGCTGACAAGTGCGCTCGACCACAATAAGCATAAGCACGCGTTTTCCCACGTTTCAAGTGTCGCTGCGCGTTGCTTGACTGTTATTTGTTCGATGGTGTTGGGGCATCCGTTATAACAAGGTTTCGGATATTCCTCCATCTACCAAAGGGCATTGGCATCTCCCGTAACAGTCATTCGCTTACCATTTTCCCTGTGCGAACCAGGCCCTCGATCACGAAGACGTAGCTCGGACGTGTCATACGTAAGCTCTCTTCTACCCCTGTAACGTTACTCTGTTTTCTAACCCAGTCAGCGGAGGCACGGAAACCATCGACATGTTAGAAATCAGCAATCATTCGTCACTCAAGTCTTAGTTCACGTAAGCATCAGCTTAGCGTCCAAACGATATGTTTTCTTACTTGTGACTTGCATCGGCTGATAACTCCCTGCCAGAGGATTACATGGAGAGTTCACGACTATTGAAGGCGTCTACACGGATGAGGGCCGTATATCCTGAAATATCCCGGAAGAGATCTAGTGTAGCCACCTACACCTCGGCCACCTTGGCATCGTGAGCAACATGGAGCGTGTTGAGCACCGTCTGGGCGCTGCGCTTCTCCAAGCTCTTCTTGACGGGGTCGGGCGCTTCGAAGACCTCGCTCAGCTCCTCGAGGGTGCGGTCCTTAGTCTCGGGCCAGAACAGATAGATGACGACAGCCTCGATGAGGTCCCAGAACACGAAGACCAGGTAGAAGTAGTAGCCGATGGCTGCAAAGGCCGGACCAGACGAGTACTGGATAACGGTCGAGGCGGCAGCGGAGGCGAGGTTGCCGACCGCGGTGCCCTTGGCGCGAGTGGCGGTGGGCAGCGTCTCGGCGATATACATGGACTGCAGGGGCGTCCAGCCGAAAGAGAAGACGATGCCAAAAATAAAGATGAAGGCGATGGTGGCGTTGGCGGCAGCGGACTGCGAGGGGTCGTCGGTGGCCATCTTGCTGGTGCCTGTAATAATGGCGAAGCACACCGAGGCAAAAACGATGGTGTACAACAGCAGCGGGCGGCGGCCAACGACATCTGTCATGCGCGCACCCGTGACAGCGCCGATAAAGGATAGCACCGGGTTGACGCCGTTCAGCGCCAGCACCTTGTGCTCGTCTGTGATGCCCGCGTTCTTGAGCATGGCGCCCATGTAGTAGCTCGACAGCGAGTTGCCGCTGATCTGCCCAAAGCACGCCATGCCGATGACGCAAATGAGGCGGCGCCGGGCGCTGTGGCTGTTCCAGAGCTCGCTATAGTCCCACCACCGCTTGTCGCTGGCGTCGGACTTGATCTGCTGGCCCATCTCGCGGAGCTGCAGCTGGACCATCGGGTGCTCAAGGCTGCCCTCGCCGTGGTACCTCGCCAGGATCTTGGCCGCCTCGTCGTACTTGTCCTGGGCTGCCAGCCAGCGGGGCGACTCGGGGATCAGGAACACGCCCAGGAACACGAGGCCCGAGGTGACCATCTGGATCCACACGGGGTAGCGCCACGCGTCCGGGCTCTCGAGGTAGGAACAGCCGTAGATAGTCCACGAGGCGATGATGGAGCCAATGTACCATGTGCAGTTGTACAAGCCCGTGATTGTGCCGCGCCAGCGTGGGTGCGCCATTTCGCTGACATATGTCGGCGCCGAGACGCAACAGAAGCTGACGCCAAAGCCCAGCAGGAAGCGGCCTCCCAGGAACTGGCTCAGCCCCCACGAGAGTGCCTGGACGATGGTGCCCACGATGATGAACATGGAGCCGGTCCACATGCCGGGCCTCCGGCCGAAGTAGTCGTTGATGGGGCCGGTGAAGAACACGGCAGCCACCGAGCCGCTGGACGTCGAAGACTCGTTAGCTTGAGCACAGAAGGCGTCAGAGAGTGAGATGACACCACGTCCCAAACTTACATGTTGTACATGGCGTTGACGATGCCGGCCTCGTGTCCCTCGAGCCCGATATTGAACACGGCCTGGTAGGACTTCATGACAATAATGCCGCCCATCAGACTGCCGTCGTAGCCGTTCAGGGTCCCGCACAGGTACGGGATGATGAGGACGAGGTAGAGGCTCAGCAGGCCCTTGCTCCAGGGCGAGTAGACCGTGTCGTCGACGCCGTGCGCAAGCTCCACGGCCGTATCGGCCACGCGGAGCGCTTCATCATTGTGGGAAGCCAATGGGTTTTGCTTCTCGGTGTCCATGGCTGAGGCAGCAGAAGATATCAGTGTCGAGGGATCAATGGTCTGCGGAACACTCTACACCGTGACCGCCGGGCGACGGTGAGAGGGAACAGGCCCGCTTAATATATGGGACGTGACACAACTGGCGCAGCTGGTACCGAAGCCAGGCCTGGGGCCGCGCTTGACGCTCGCAGCTCGCAGACCAGGGCACGGCAGAGGGTAGCATCCCCGTGGGGAACCTCTCTCCTGACATCTCCGCATTTATGGCTGTGTCGGGGAAAGATGGCCGGGCTTGACCGTGGAGAAGCGGAGAGTCTCACGCGCGCCACCGCACCGGCAGGGTTTCCCAATTGGCCAACCCGAGCGAAAACTAGGGCATGCACCCCAAGGCTTGCCGGTCCCCGGTCATCCTTGTCGACTCCGTACTCTGCAATTGGATCGCTTATAGCACGTTGTAACGCGACCCCGCATAACAGGACTCGTGATTACCAAGGCATGTGAACGCAAGAGATCCTCGGGTGAGCATGCTGCGTGCCATGGAGAGACCCTGCTCAGGCCAGGGTACGAAATTACAGCTGGTTAATTCTGACAGTGTATACAAGATTAACGACGATATAATTGGATCTGGTTAATGTTCAGCCTCGCTAGTGCTCTTGTCCAGACAAGCTGGGAGTGTCAAGAGCACAGAGTTAGTTGCACTACTAATCTAATCCACGGGCTGGTTACCCCTACACTCGCCCTTGCGATTATGGCCTTCCATGCATTCGAGATGAACAGCAGCGGAGCAGCAAATAAGCAGCGGCAAAGATCCCGGTAGAGCCTACACGCTCTGCTTCGCCGACCACATATGCGCCTTCTCGGGCCTCTTATATAGCTTCGGGCACTACAGGTGTCCCGCAGATGATGCCGAGTCATGCAGCAGGCCTGGCACTTTTAGAGCTGTAGTTCAGTCTCATAAAGCTGGGCCTCCACGGGTATTGAGTGGATGGAGTTTCTAGAGACTCCGTCGTTGCGAGATCGGCTTTTCAGCCACAGTCACCTGAGCAGGCGCTGAGCAGACTGAGTAGGGCCTGAGTGGGACTGAGCACGACTGAGCAGGGCCAGAGAAACCGCTCACCACATTAGGGTTTAAGTGCAATGGAGATTGTGGTTGGGACTTCCGCCCTCTAGGCAATCATGGACCCCGAAATACTATGTTCGGTGGTTATCGGCATCGTGCAAATCAGTCTCACAGCCATTGGCCTGATTCAATATCATCTCTCGCGGAGAGCCAGAGGTAGGCGCGCACATGCCTGCATCACGTCGATTTCCTCCTTGCCGGGGCAATCGGGTTTTACAGATCTACCTGTACTGGGGCAGGCAGCCCTGCTCGACGTGCCAGGGTGGATTAGGATGGACCCATGGCTCACGGAACCCGCACCGCTTTGAAATGAGATACTGCAGACACGCAGCCCCAAGAAGTCTGGCAAATCTTCCAAAGACTGAGAAGCCCTTGATTGCCACCGCGCGTGAGATGGTGTCCGCGTTTCCCATGTTCCCCAATCATCTACTGGCAGGATCCGAACCTCGCCTCGAGTTGTCGGTTGAGCGATCCCCTCAACCCATCCCTGCACATCACTCTTTTTGCTTACTTCGTCCGCCGTAAACGGGACAGACCTCTCTTGGCTAACTGTGGGTCGCACTCCCACAAGCGACATCGAGGCACAGTACTCCGAACTGCACCTGCTTTAGCCAATCAGCATCATCCACGAAAGGCCAACCACATCCCACCAGGACGTCCTAATACCAAGCGCAACCGCAATCTTTCAAACCGAGCTGGAACGGCGGCGAATGCCGATACACTCCGCTGCACCATCCACAAACAAGCTTGCGTGTGTGGGCATGCCTGAGTGGACCACTCCACCGAGCTCAGAGTGGTTACTAGACGGAAGATCCTGGTCTTGCGCGGAGGAGTCCCTTTGATCGCACTACAGTCAGAACCCATATGTACATGCAACAGCTTTACTTCCATGCAAACACAGAGAGTCTGGATCCTCACAAAAGAGATCCTTTTCGCCCTACGTCGCCAATAAGTCAAAATGGCATCCAACAACAACAGGCACTCCGATGACGCCTTCCCGCAAGGAGTGAAGGAACGCTTCAAGAAGACCCTGTTTGCCCTGCTCGACGAGAACGGTCCCGGTAGAGCGTTTCTCATTCATAGTTATGGTGAGCTCTTCGTCGCGCATCATCTACAGAGAGATGGCTAATCTGAACCACTAGTCGTCATGGTGTACGAGAACCGTCAGCGCTTCTCCGCTTCCGCGATCCCGGGCGCCAGCACCGCCCGCGCCCGAGCCCAAACCGAATCGCACAACA
This sequence comes from Microdochium trichocladiopsis, assembly GCF_020744255.1. Lineage (NCBI taxonomy): Eukaryota > Fungi > Ascomycota > Sordariomycetes > Xylariales > Microdochiaceae > Microdochium > Microdochium trichocladiopsis. The sequence continues at coordinate 3,100,528 of NW_025763549.1, forward strand.
GCAGCCTGTACAACTCACGCCCACTTCAGGCGGGTGGCAGATATAGATCGTACACCGAATACCTGGGTGCCCCGGCCGGTGTGATGCCCTTCAGCATCCCAAATCCGCTGTACATGGGAGCACAGCCGACATGGCGTGGCTCTCCTTCCTCGCAGGCTCCGCCCATGGCCAGCAGCCACCCTGGAGGCAGCGGCAAGCAAGCTCCAGGCCAGCAGGGTGGCAACGAAGCCACGGGTGCTCCACCCGCCCACGCCTAATGAGGGCAGCAACATGGCATCACAAGGCCGCGATTGACCAGGCTGAGGGAGGCGATCTTTGTGTACAAAGGATTGGCAGGCCTGCCTTGCAGATTGCTATGCTTTCTTTTTTTTCCTTGATTGTGTATTCAGTGCCCAGAGAGAAGCGATATCAAAGAAAGGGCAGCCAAGACCTGGGAGGTCGAGGAGGGCAGCAGAAAAGCAGAAATCCAAGCTATTGATCAATCTCGCGTCCGTGCCTTGGAACAACTGTGATGACAGCCACTGTTCTGATACTCGTGATTCTTGCTTAATTGGCTTTGGGATCTACTGAACAACTGATGAAACATGTACCAACTGCCAAATGTACCGGTCTTGTCCTTCTTCACTGGTGTGCCTCATCTCCAATGCGGCCGAAAACTGGCGCTTGAGTCAGGTCGACAAACTCTACACCTGTTCTCCACTACGTCGCCAATTGCAATCATCTGCGCTTTGATGCCGGTCCTTCGTTGGAGGTGGAACCGCTGGGGGTGCGGCCTCGCTTCAATGCGACGGGGTTTGGAGCAGTGCTCTTCTCCGCCTCCTCATACAAGCGCATGACCTCGCTTAGAGGAAGTCGGTGGTTGGTGGGGTTGATGCCGGCCGGGGCCTGCAGGCCACCAGAGTTGACCATCGACGTCTGGAGGCCTTTTCCATGCAAGGTTAGCAATGACACTGGTACAGTTGCTCGAGACTAGCGCACTCACCGGGCGTGGGCTGAAGCTGTTGGGCCGGCAAGGGCCGGCACGTAGGCAAACCTCCCTGGCCTGGGGCAGCCTGATGGATCATTGGCTGCTGTTGGGCTGGAAAACCCTGGAATATGAAGACGGGTTGGAAGGAAAAGGGCTGCTGGCTGGGAAAACCTTGGTTGCCCAGGTTCTGGTAGGCTGGAAACGGTTGCTGGGGCTGGAGCTGCTGCAGGAGTTGGTGATAGCCGTGCAGCTGAGCCTGGGCTTGGAGCTGGGCCTGGGCGTGCTGTTGGGCTTGCTGATCTTGCTGGGCCTGAGCGTGCTGCTGGGCTTGGACTTGCTGCTCTGCCTGCACTTGGCCCTGGGATTGTGCTTGCTGCTGCGTCTGCTGGGCCTGCTGCTGGGTCTGGGGCTGAGCGTTCTGCTTGCTCGCCTTCCACTCGAGCAGAACTGTTCCCTGTCAGTGTCGAGCAGACTCGGGCGTGGACTCGCGAACATACGTTCTCCCAGCAAGGCAGCACCCTCTTCGGGGCCTTTGAGGTTGACGTACTGGTTCGCCGCATTGAAGAATTCCACCTGTGAATTGAGCCTATCTGTTAGACCTCACCATGCTCTCACGCCGGTCTGGAACGGGATGTGAACATGCCATATTCTTCTCGGAGGCCTCGGGGACCGATTGCTCGAGTGAGCGCTTCATGGCCTGCGAGAAGCGGCGCGAGTGGGACGGACGAGAAGGCATGGCGGGCAGGATGAAGTAATGTAGTCGTGTGAAAGGTTGTGGTTTGTTATGATGTTGCGACTTAAGACGGTGTATGGTTGTCGGGATCTTGGCTGCAAGAGTAAGAAGTGCAGGTGGATTGCAGACCTTCACTCGCAGAAGGTGGGACAGGTTTTTGACAAATAGTGCAGAGGCAAGGAGCGACGCCATTAGTGGTTCATTTGCCAGGCGGTAATGGTCGGGCGAAGCGAATCGAGACTACGCTGAGCACATGCTATCTGATCATCTTCCATTTTGGCACTCAACATCATGTCTACACTTGATGAATAAACTTCAGAAAGTATGCTTATCATTAGCTAACTCAAATAAATTAAACCATATTTTACTCAAGCACAAGAGAACCGCCATTGTGTGCAAGGTTTGTTCTACCGTGGAGGCGAAGCGAGCAGCGGCCATGAATGCTGGGGATCCAGGAAGCTCGAGCTGCCTGGGCCTTGCTTGACGGCATCGCCGCAAAAGAGATGGCAGAGGGGCAGATTCCAGGACGGCAGCCATCGACAGGACACACATTGCTCCTGCATTCATTGTTCTTCCGGCCGCTGCCTGGACCGGTGCCGCACAAACACCGCACCACCAAGCAGCGCGCAACCTCCGCTGTCCTGACAAGAGGCCGTTCTTGCCAGCGTCACGCTTTCAGGTCTCCCACGTCAACCACTTGGCTCTCCCACATCTCTCTTGATTCCTTCTGCTTCCACAGCAAGCGCATTTGACACCCGTACGGCACCTGCACACGAGATGCCCTCATAATTCTGCATTTTCTCCTTTGCAGCCTACACCATCCCCACACAACTCTGGTAAAACAATCCTGTCGCCTGCGTCACGCGTTCAGCTCGCCCACCACATTCCCCTGCCACACGTCTCTTCATCTCTTCCTGCTGTTATAGCACTATAACAGCAAGCGTCTTCAGCATCAGCTTTCAAGATACCCTCATTTCGGCGACGAGATTCTGCACCATCATCTTACCCGACCTCACCATTCTCTCACACCAATCACACCAGAGTTCACACCCCAGCAACAGCCTGCACGATGGCGTCAAGCAACCGCCTGAACCCCACAGCGGCTGCGTTTATCCCTGCCAAGCCTGCCGAGTCGAAATGGCCACACGACGACATCCTGGACAGCCCAGTTGGCGACTCTCCAGGATCTCGCCACAGCGCAGCCAGTCAAAGGTCAAGCCCCAAGCCTAAAGACTCTTGGTGGGCGGCAGCTGCTTTACTCCGGCCCCCTGGAGGACAGACCTCACAGGATGCCAGCCTCGAAGGCGTGGTGGAGCCACCGGATGATGCGAAAACGGGTCAGGTCCTCGCTGCACAGTCTCGCACAAACATAGGCAGGTTGTCTGGCAATGAATCGCTCAACGCCAGTTGCCTGGTCTTCGTTGATGGCAAGATGTGTGTTCCCTACTCCAGCAAGTACATTGCGGCCTTGGGAAACCCCAAGGGTGCAGGTGGCTATCGCACAACCGTGGCCTGCAAATGGGGCAAGCTGATGCCAGCCACAATCGATCTCACCCATTCCTTCGTACGCCAGCAGGACTCCTCTTTCAGATATGCCTCCACGGTCATTCCCCTCCTGAATTTCGTCAAGGCACCCACCATCGAGCAGAACGAAGACGACCGCATCGTCCCATATGGCGGACCCAGGAAGTACACTCGCGTCTCATTCCAGGTCGGCGCCAACTTCACCCATACAGTCAAGCGCGATGTTCTCGCCGCCCTCAAGGCAAAGGGTGTCGACGTGGATGACATCGAAGCATGTCTCGGTCAGCACTTCTCCGCAACCAGCCTGCCCAAGTGCATCGACATCATTCTCTGTCCCGAGTTCGTCCTCACGCAAAGCTTCCTCGAGGGCTTCGAAGCAGTCTGGAACCACGCTCGCGATGACTCGGTCCTGGATCCCATCTTTCAAGCCTCGCCCCAAGCTCTGGAGTTGAACCTCGTCGACGCCAAGCGACTCCAAGAATTCGGTATCACCGAGCAGGAACCCATACAAAAGCTGTACTGGTCGAACAAGTCCGCGGTCACGGCGAGAGCCTATCAGTCACTGTATGCTCATTGGTACGAGACCGACGCGGCCAAACTCCTTGCCTCGGAGCCCGTTCGCGGCTACTGGATCCCCAAGCAGAGCACCATGGTTGGAAGCCATCCATCTGAGTACATCGTCGTCCTCACCGACTGCAAGCACCTCGAGGCCGTTCCACGTCCGGGTGCACACATCAAGGTCTGCATCAAAGGCGTTGAGCTTCCTCCCCTCCCCGCAGATTCAGACATCACTGCGGAGAACAAGGTTGCCATGCTTCTCAAAGCTATCAGCAAGGCTTATCTCGAAGGCAAGGATTTTGGCGATCCCCAGACATGCGTGATCGATCGGCTCATGTCTCTCCTCCCCGGCAACGGCACTGACCCCGTTGTGGGTGAGGCCATTGAGTTGTGGGAGACCGTCTTCTCCCGCCGCACTGTCGATGGCGAAGTGGACCCAGACTTGAATTACGATTTCGACTCCCACTCCCATTTCGACAATGGCAATGTCACCTGGGAGGATCCGCATGTCCAATACGAGCGCTGGCAAACGTTCTTCGCTGATGGCGGCCATGAACGCTTCAAGGTCCCAGACCCTGTCGTGACTGACGAGACGGAGATTTCGTGCTGCGGTAAGATCATTGACGCTTCGTCCGAGTTCAGCGAACTTGGAGAGGTCGTCATTGTGGTCACAATGCCTGCTCACGGCGACTGGCCTGGCGACAACCCCCCCGGGTACCGCATCAAGAATCTGCTCCGCCCTGAGCACCTGCAACCCACGACACAAGGCCTCATCCACCAGTATCGCAAAGGTGGCGACAAGTACAAGTACACCATCCGACGCCTGGATTCCGAAAGTGACTCTCAGACCACAAACGCTGAGCTGCAGGCTGTCGCAGCGTTCAACCTCAACCAACGCCGCGTGGGCCTCCACCTGAAGAGCAAAGCCTTCATCCGTCTTTCCCAGTATCTGCTAAGATACGACGGCAACCCAGACATCCACCATGTCCAGGGTGCTTTTCCAGTCTTTGGCCAGATGCGCGAGCTCATCATGATGTCGCTTGCCGGCGTGCCTGGCGGTGAGCTACATATTCCAGATGATCTCGGGCGCGTCTGGGAACAGCTCATGAAACTCGACCGCTCTCAGCGTCAGGCCATCGTCGACTTCGCCGACCGTCCTCATGGCTTCCACACAATCATCGGGGGTCCAGGCTCGGGCAAGACCTGGGTGGCGTTGATCATCCTCGCTTTGCTCCAGCTGTCCCCAGTCAACACCCAGCAGCTGGACAAGTTCATAACCGTCACTGACCCTGGTGCATTGGGCCAGGAAACGGAGCTCCAGCCTGAGGCCACCAATGGGGCTCAACCACTGGTGGCAGCACCAAGGCCTGTCAAGGTCTTCGTCTGTGGTATATCCAATGCCCAGTGCGACCAGGCCGCTCGCGACCTGGCCAAGGTCTACTCTCTCTTCGGCTTCGATGGTCAGGTCGGTCGCCTGCACACCATGACGCGCGAGATGAGCGACATGCGTGCCAAGGACAAGGTTCCCACTACTCGGCAGTACGACGACTTCTCAATTGAAGACTTCATGCAGGCAGAGCGTACCCTACTAGAGATTTCAGAGTCTTGCAAGCCCAACCAGGACGCACGACGGGCTGCCATGGGTCACGCCCGCGACGTCAGCGACATCGCCTGGAGCATCGTCATGGACAACAAGGACGGGCATTTTGATGATGTGATCAGACTACAAGGCCTCCGTTCAACCGACCCAATGGAATTCAAGGAAAGTCGTGCTGTCTGGCTGAAGGGCCTCCAGGATGCCTTCCATCAAGCCCTGGACAGATGCACAGCGCTCGTTGGTACCTCGGTCGCGGCGTTGACACTCAGCCGCCGCACATCATGGCGCGCGCAATGCCTCCTCCACGATGAAGCTGGTCGGTTCACTCAGGCCCAGGCCCTCATCTTGTGGGCGGCGTTCCCCGAGGCAATCGCCCGCTTGAGCGCCGGCGACCCAGCACAATGCAAGGCGTACGCGCCCACCGTCAACTCGCACATGTTCAGGAGCGCAGGCAAGCCCGGGTTCCTGTCACCTTTTGGAGCCTACTCCCACGTCTCGGAGATCGACCGCCAAATTGCGTCGCCGTCCTTCACCGTCTCCCACCTCGCCAACAACTGGCGCCAACACTTTGGCTTGGGTGTCTTCTCGTCTCAAAACTTCTACGACGACGGCAATCGCCAAGGCCACCACAGGGCACCCAAGCATGCTCGACGAATCCGCGAGTTCGTGCAAAAGCTGACGGGCAACCCGGACACTTCTGGCGCCCGCGTCATGTACGACATGAAGGGCAGCCTCCAAGGCGAGCAAATGACCAGCACAAGCTACAAGAACACGGCCCAGTGTGCGTACGCGGCACACGTCATTGTCCAGCTCCACAACAGCGGCATCACAGTCAAGGGCCACGTGCCGCACGTGCTCGTCATGGCACCATACTCTGCACAGGTCGACGAGATGAACAGGCAGCTCCACCGCCTGTCTCCCTCAGAGTACTGCGCACAGGCTGTCGACGTCCGCACCATTCCCGACAGCATGTCCGAGGCGGCCGACCTCGCCATCGTCCTCTGGACGCGCACAAACTCTACCGGCTTCACCAACCAGGCCGACATCGTCAACGTGGCGACCACACGCGGCCGCTACGCCGAGATCCACGTCATCGACTCGAGCATCTTCTATCGGGGCTTCGGCCGCGATGACCACGTCAACAGGCGCGCGTACCTGCACCGGTTGTACATTCAGTGTCAGGAACAAAAGGCGTGCTTCTTTGGCGGGGAGAGGGAGTGGATGCTGTGTCGCCGCTGCTTCAAGCCCGAGCACCGTTACTGTGGCGCGTTCGGCTGCCAACACTGCCGTACTGTCGGGCACCACCTCCGCAACTGCCACCGAAAGGATCAGCACAAGCCACTGCCGTACGTCGTCGCTCAGGCCAACGAGCCCACAGCCCCGGGCAAGGCTGAGGAGGAGGATCTCATGTGGTGGTAGCCGAGATGTAGCCTATCAGACCTGGTAGTCCGAGAAAGTCGAGTTTTGATGCCTAGTTCAATGGCAATATCTGAGTGTGCGACACCGCTGCGCCATGCTGGCCCCAGTGACGGGGCTTTTTGGTCCTCAATAATGGAAGTCGAGCTGGGGAAAACAGGAGGGTGGAAATGCTGTTCAGGCCTGGGCGCGTAGATAGATGACAACACTTGAATTGACAGGTCTTGGAATTGACATATCTGGTCCTTTCTCGTCTGATGAAGGGTGATTACTAGTGCAGAGGGCTAGAGGTCTAGAGGCACAGAGTCACTTGTTTGACTCGCCACCTAGAGGCCGAGGTTGTGCTGTACCACTGCACCTCTGCACCTCTGCACCTCTGCACATCAGAAACACACACTAAGCCCTGCATGATTGAAATGCAGACAATCAATCCACACTGTAACTCTGCGTGGCTCCGTTGCAGTCATCCTGGAGACCGTTGATGAGATGCGAAGGGCCATGTTGAGGCCGGACCGTCAGAATGTTGCCGTCAGAAGGTGAAAAATAACGCAGTGATCAGCCCAAGTCCACGGCAGAAGACATTGCCATACGCCAAGCTTATATATTGGTGTTTGCGTCAGCATTACAACGACCTCAAGGCGCTTTCGTGCACTTGCCTGCGACAAGAGTGTCGCAGAGCAGTCCATGTAGAGGCAACTTCTGGCAGCATAATATAGACTACTCGCCTTTAAAGAAAGATCTGGACCTCTGAGCAAACGGCATGTGTATGGTGTTTGGCTGAGCTGACACTGCCACGACATGAATCGCTAGGAAAGAAAATATGCCTTTCCAAGCCGCAACTTCAGGTCCGGGTCCGGCTGATTCCGACGGAAAGTAAAGTGGCACCAGGACCCCATCGGGCGGGCTAGCCGAGGAGTGAGACCCGCTTGCAACGTGCCTCGCTTGCCATGAATCAGCGGCGGCGGCAACAATTCCGGGGCCTGAAGGCGCTAAGCGAAAGCCATGAAGAATCTGCGTCCGCGCCCGGATATCTCGGAATCGCCTGCTGTCACCTTTATTGGAGGCAACAAGTCCCATGTTAAAGACCCGGAGCCAGCCAGACCAGACAGCCCTTTTTTTGCCGACTATTCTGGCCATCGTATGTCCCACCAGTGTCAGGCCCTGGGCGAGGCCCTGCAGGGAATGGTCCCCGAGGCCCAGTTCGTGTTACGTACTAGGCCTCCCTAGCGCTGCCATGCTAGAGCGGTTTAGGCGCAACTCCCCGTTGTAATCAGATCAGATTGGGGGCCATGATCTTATCTGATTTCGGGCTTGTCCTCGGGCGGCAAAGGGTTTTTTTTTCCCCTGGCCTTTTTCGCCGTCCGTTGCGTCTACCCACATTGAGGATGGGCCGACAGCGGCCACGCGTCCCCGCCCGCGTGCGTATATCTAGTTGCTGATCGCCCTGCGTTCCCTGTGACAGCGGACTGCTATTGAATTTGTTCTTTTGTAGCGTGCAGAACCCCTTTCCACTGAGATCACCAGGTCAGTCAGGGACCATGGCGACCACCACCACCACCTCTACCGCTCCTGAGCTCGTCTCCAACAAGGAGGCTGCTGGCGTCGCCGCAGCCCCTTCGCGCGCATCCGAGAGCAGCGATGACAGCCATGCCAAGGTCAGCTACAAGTCGCCTGGTGTCATCCGCGTCGAGGCCCTCACCTCGGTCATGACGACGGTGGACCGCTGGTTCGTCTTCTTCAGCGTCTTCCTCGTCGCCTACGCCTACGGCCTCGACGGCACGCTGCGCTACACGTACCAGAACTACGCCACAGCCGAGTTTGAAGACCACTCGCTGCTCTCGTCGGTCAACGTCCTGCGCGCCGTCATCGCCGCCGCAGCGCAGCCCACCGCGGGCAAGATCGCCGACGTCTTTGGTCGCGTTGAGCTTGTGTGCATCTCAGTGGTCTTCTACATTGTTGGCACCATCGTTCAGACCGTGGCCACCGACATTCAGACGTTCGCAGGTGGTGCTGTCATCTATCAGGTCGGCTACACCATGGTGATCCTGCTCGTCGAGGTCATTATTGCCGACATTACATCCACTCGCGCCCGTCTACTGTTCAGCTATATCCCCGCTCTGCCCTTCATCATCAACACTTGGGTGAGCGGCGATATTGCTACGGCCGTCCTTGCCGGGACCACCTGGCGCTGGGGCATCGGTATGTGGTGCATCATCTACACCGCCTGCGCTCTGCCCCTGATCATCACGCTCTCTATCATTGGCCGCCGTGCTCGCAAGGCTGGCAAGCTGGACGGCTATCGCTCGCTGTACTCGCAGCTCGGCCTGCAGGGCCTCGTCGTCGACCTCTTCTGGCGCCTCGACATCATCGGCATCATCCTCATGATCGCCGTATTCGCCCTGATCCTCGTCCCTCTCACCATCGCCGGCGGCTTCGAGGCCTCGTGGTCGTCGCCTCAGGTCGTCGCTCCGCTCGTTATTGGTGTCGTCTGCATACCGGTCTTCGTCATCTGGGAGATGAAGGCTAAACACCCGCTCGTGCCCTTTGCCCTCATGCACGACCGCGCCGTCTGGGCCCCGATGGGCATCGCCCTGCTCCTCAATTTTGCTTGGTATATGCAGGGAGACTACCTCTACACGATGCTGATCGTGGCCTTCGATTTTAGCATCACCGCCGCCACCCGCGTCTCCTCACTGTACTCGTTCGTCAGCGTCATCACAGGTTTCATCCTGGGCTTCATCGTGTTCCGCGTTCGCCGGCTCAAGGTCTTCATCGTCGCCGGCACGGCCCTGTTCATGGTAGCCTTCGGTCTGCTGATCCACTACCGGGGCGACCCCAACCCGTCGGGCCAGGCGGGCGTGATCGGCGCCGAGGTCCTCCTGGGCATCGCGGGCGGCATGTTCCCCTACCCAGCACAAGCCAGTCTGCAGGTCGGCCTCAAGCACGAGAACCTCGCCGTCATGACGGGCCTGTACCTCGCCACGTACAACATCGGCTCCGCGCTGGGCAACGCCGTCTCGGGCGCCATCTGGACCCAGGTCCTGCCCGGCGCGCTGAGCTACGAGCTGAGCCTGGTCACGAGCAATGCCACGCTCGCCGTCACTACTTTCGGCGACCCGTTCACCGCCGTGGCCATGTTCCCCGTCGGCACGCCCGAGCGCGGCGCCATCATCGCCGCGTACCAGGGCACGCAGAAGCTGCTGTGCATCGCGGGCATCTGCCTGTGTATCCCGCTCATCGGGTTCGCCGCGGCGCTGCGCAACCCGCGGCTGTCGGACGAGCAGAACCTGAGCGGCGAGGGTGGCGACGAGAAGGACCGGGCGCCGGCTGCTGCTGCTGCTGCTGCTGGCGGCGTTAGTGCCTAGACGAGTGTAAAGGGGTGACGCGAGATTTGCAGAGGGCATGCTGTATTCCTATTATGCTTGGAGGAGTCGAAGTCAAGAGTAGGCGAAAAAGTTTAGAGCTTGTATTAGCTACATAATGATAATGTAACATTCGTCAATCAGCATTGTTTCCATCTGGTCGACACGTGACCTACCTTCCAGAACTGTCTTTCCCTCAAATTCGGATAGCAAGGCACCTGGCGAGTTCCCTAGCCGTCATATCATGTTGTTAGACACTGCAGCTGGCGTCAGAAGCCTGAGACCGAGCTGCTTCGGCTTATGCGACAATGAGACGACAAGAGAGGGGAGAGGGAAGCTTGCATCCGCGCCGCGGCAACCTGTGTGCTCGAGGGACGAGTGCTGCCCATCGAGAAGCGAGGTCAGAGCTCTCAAGCTTGGTTCGAGGTCCCTCTTGAGTTTTTCAACTATATCCAGAATCGTGCATAAATCCAGAATCGTGCATAACATCACGTCACTCAGAATCAGCCCGGCTAGCATTCAGCGCCTAGTCACCCTGTTCCAACGAGGCAACATGTCCTTCTCAGCCGATAGCTGAACGCGAACAGAGCATCTTCGACCGTCCAAGAGTTACAAAACATGACTAAAGTAGCTCTGTTAAACAAGGAACATCTATGCTCTATTTGGACCCGTTTCTCATACATCAAATCCCCCAGCAACCATTTCTCATCGTCGCTACCTGCTCCATGCTCATTATTCGGACTCCAGGACAGTGTTGAACTCATACATGTCCTTGAGGGCAACCGACTCCTTGCCCTCCTCCCGGTCAGTGCTCAGGCTCAGCTTCTCCCACCGCTGGACGAGCTGAAGCTGTTCCTCACATCGCTGCTTGGCCGAGCCCATTCCATCCGATCCCAGCGCCACCCGGACCGCCCACGGCAGCCCGGCAGCCAGCCCCTCGCGCGTGACGACATCCACAATACGCCGAGAGGCCTTTTGCACGTCTCCCGGCATGTGATCCATGGGGTTTGTGACAAACTTGCCCACCAGCTTCCCGAACAGGGGTTCATACGCCTGAACGGCAGGCCCGCCGGTGCCGAAGCTTTGCTGGGATGTGTCACGAGGCTGGCCCAGGCTCGTGGGGAATCCGCCGCACTCGATGGCAACACAGCGGATGCCGAGCGGGCGGAGCTCCTTGTCCAGTGCCTCGACGTAGGCGCTGAGGCCAGCCTTGGACGCGGCGTAGTGCGACATGAAGGGCAGGGGCGCCCAGAGGATGCTGGAAGAAGTGAAAGCCAGAGTGCCGTGGCCTTGTGCTCGGAAAAAGGGCAGGATGGCCTGGGTGATGCGCATCTGGCCGAAGAGGTTGACCTGGAACATGGTATTGATGAAGTCCTCGCTGATTCGCATGTCAGCCTTTAGCTCCGGGCACGGGTATATATATATGCCACAAAGTGTGCCAGCTCCAAATTGATTGCGGACGTACCTGGCCTCCTCGGCACTCTTCATCGCCGACATGCCGGCATTGTTCATGACGACATCGATGTGCCCAAAGATTGATGTAGCGTCTTTGAGCTTTGCTGCAATGTCCTCCACACTCGCCGTGATATCAAGCTCCAGCAGCGCAATGTTGTCCGATTTGATGCTTCCAAGACGCTCCTCGACCTTGCGGCCAGAGGCAATGACTTTATCGCCGCGAGAGACGATCTCCTGGACCAGAGCGGCGCCAATGCCTGAAGTCGCTCCAGTAACAAGCCAAACACGAGGAGCCATTGTAAATTGATGATAGAGATGATCCGAGTAGGATAATGAGGTGTTGTTACTTGTTCAAAGATGTGAGTGAAGTTGAGTGGTGATGATGAATTCGAGAAAGACCATTCTGTACGAGAGCAAGAAGCCATTTTGTACTTTGATCGCTGCTCACACTACTAGCTTACACCGGCCGGGCCATGACGAGTTCCACAGTGCTTGCGATATCTAGTGGCTGGCGGTTACGACGTTTCCGCCCGTTCGGACGGAGTTTATGCAAGGGATACGGACAAAGAGTCGAATGCCGGATCTACCCCCATACTACAAGACCCTGGACACTTCTGATTGGATGGATGGAGCTGATTCAGCAGCTCGTCTCCACCAGCCCATTCATTGTAAGGGCCAGGAAAGAGGGGTCATAAGATGCTGGGGATGTTTTATTCGTCCGTCTCGTCCGCCTCGTCCGCCCCGTCCGCTCGTCCGCTCGTCCATATCCGCAGTTCGTAAACAGTCGACCACTGATGGACGGTCTGACCCTCCCGGTAACGCAGGCACGCAGGCACGCCCTAGATTGAAGGCGTGGAACGCCATGATTCCGCGATTCCCAGCCACAGAGCCTGCCGCCCACCCCCCGCAGCCAGTGAAGCGCATGCGGAGGGGGACACGCAGCTGTAGGGAATGTATGTCGTCACGCCTGCGCTCTAGGTTGGTCCTGGGCTACCGCACCGGGGCTGCCTGATCCACGTCCCGTCTGACTCGTCATAGGTCGCCAGCGCAAGATCCGGTGCACTTTTGCACCCGGCGCACAAGTATGTGGCCCCTGTAGCATTCGCGGAACGACGTGCCTAGAGCAAGGGACGAGTGGTTCCTCTCCACTGAGCGAGGCCAGAGAACAACGAGGCCAGTCTCAACATTGCCAACAAACTCGCCACGAAACCCACAATGCCGAAATGGAACTAGAAAGAGACGACGAAGACAGATCAGCCGACCTGCGAGTGTTGTCCACAGGACTGAGCCAGCAGCCTCCATTTTTGGCAGCCATCAGCTTCAGCGAGGTGCGTGAGGCGGCTGGCGTAGCTCTAATAGCATCTCTATGCGACTGTGCGACTGACATTGTGCTATCAGCCGAGCGTAGCGGAGACATCGACACCAATGTCGGGACCACTTGGAAGTTCTGCCAGCAACACGCCGTTCTCGTCGGCGAGGGTTGAGAATGGCCGTGAGCGCGCCGCCAGAGCCTGCAAAGTTCTACGGTCAAATCTGCCGAGCTACGATGACCTCCTCACTGTCCTCGAAGGTGGCGCGAATTGGTGGAACAGCTTCCGCCGGAAAACACAGATAATCTCGCAGGCGCATCCGATCGAGTCGCTGACGGCGTTTGCCGCGCGTGCCTACACCAGCAGCACTCCTGCGGAGGTGGGCACCCTTGCTGTCGCGTACGCACGCAGCACCGGTTCAAACACTCGCCTCTACAGCCTCGTTGACGATGTGATACTGTCCGATTTCAGACTCGCGGCGACGCTGGCGGGCCTCGAGTGTCTAGTTCTTGTTGCCAAAACATATACCGACATCGGGCAGCCTCGACGGGCTTGGCTGACCTGGAGGAAAGGAATGATGATGGCTCAGATTATGGTAGGCTAGAGGCAGCATCAAAGCGCACTGTTCGAGCTAACCTCCTCCCCTGTGGTCAGGGCATATACAGGCAGAGTCCTGAGAAAGCTACACCCTTTCAACGAATATGGTGGGCCATATATCATGGTGACCGTTTCACGAGCTTGCTCTTAGGATTGCCTTCAGGCTTTAGCGACACATTTTACGAATCTGAAGTTCCGACCTTGCCAACAGCCACAGACGATGAGAACGTGTGGGTTGGTCAGTTTGTACACCAATGCGCCATTGAAGCGGGAAAGGTCATCGACAGAAACATCCGCCAAGGCGCTTTTGTTGCCGATACTCGAGTTCTGTCAGCGAGAGTTGCCAAGCTGAAATCTCTAGCGCCCGAAGCATGGTGGAATCTACCCACACGCCTCCCATCTGCCGGCCCGGAGCTTGACCAGCTGGTCGACCGACTACTTATTCAGTTCTTCTTCTACCACATCGAAATGTACACACACCTCCCCAATATGGCGGCGAATAAGGGAGGTCACCTGAGGATGCCTGATGTCGGCGGGCACAGTTGTGCACCGGCAGCGCGAGAACTGCTCCGCCGGTTCCTGCTTCTCCGGAGCCGGGTTCATGGTGTCTATTTGTTCGACTGCAAGACCTCCGACTTTGTTGGCTTCACTGCAGCTGTCGTTCTTCTCTTGGCTAACTCTGCGCAGCCCAGTCGTAGCTCGACAGAAGACGCGGGGTTGATAGGGGAAGCGGTCACAGTTTTCCGGCAGTTGGAGGGTGCCATGGGGTGTACCATCGCTGGTCAATGCCACAGAGCGTTGCAGGTGCTCTCATCATGGAGCAACGGGGGTCAACAGCACGACAGCACAGCAGAGGAGAGCATCCAAATTCCCTACTTTGGCAAAATTGTGCGGAGGCCGTCGGCTAGGCCCGCTTCGATATCTTTGCCCGCTAGTGCCTACGAGTTCCTGGAAGCGGACCCGGAGCCTTGCAATCTGGAGTTCCTTGCATATGGATCTCCGGAGGTGGACCTCTTCAGCTCTACTGAACAGGAAGAAGCGATGGACGGCTCATCTACCTATGGTGCATCCTTCTGGATGGACCCAGCATTGTTGGATATTGGTCAGGATTGGACTTTGTTCCCCAGCCCGCACGAATTTTAAACCTTTCTGGCACATCGCATAGTGCAAGCATACTCATACGACCAGCTTTGCTTTTTGCAATTTTCGAGATTTTGTGGCCTTGACTTCGTTTGATTCGTGAAGATGCAAGTTACAACCACAAGATCGTGACACAGAAAGGCTAGGGACAGATACTTCATGCTTATTGAGAAAACCCACGTTCTTTGCGGATTGAGCAAATGAGTGCTCTCATGAACTTAAGTGAATTCGAACGAATCAAGGCTCATAAGTAGTCCGCTACCAGCTCGGTAGAGCCATATTTGGCTGTGCTAAAAGTGAGGCCGAGCTGCTTCGGCTTAGGCGACGATGAGGCGATAAGTGGGAGAAGGAAGCGTGCATCCGCGCAGTGGCATCCCACGTGCTCGAAGGGTAAGTGCTGCACAGCAGAGAATAGAGATTGGAGCTCGCGTACTTGGTAGTATTACAGCTTTTCGAAAATTCGCATTACCTGCTTTGTTCGTGCTTGCCCACCTGCCTCGTTCGTTTGGCCATCTGGTTCGGCAAGGGACAGGCCCATGCGAATCAGACACTATTGCAAAGTGCCACAGTGACGTCAAGAATAAGTTCTGAGACAGCCCATGTACTCGTCGTTGAAGCGAATACTGTGTCTCGACGTGCCATGCCGTGTCTCACCAGTGCGACGCCACTTCGGCCAACCTTTTAGGCCACGCACAGCCAAGCACATCGCGACATTGCCCCTCCACAACGCCCGCCCATGTCACCGTAGCATCATGTCGGCCATCGGATATGCCACGCGCAGGTCCGGAGACATGTGACTGATTGCGAATTGAGGAGAGCCCCTTCCCCCCGGGAAACTCCCTCCACCATTCGGCAACCTCGGCCCCTGATCCTTTAGAGCAGGGGCCAAGAGGAGATCAGATCGCCCTAACCTGCTCTCAGAGACTGCAGGAAAATAGATGATCAAACCGCCCCGTGATTGAATGGCGAATGAATTACATGCATCGACAGACAATAAATTGCCTCTGCCTGGTTCATCCCATCTTTCCGCCCCTCCCTCAATTTTTTGACACAAAGCTTCGCCCACGCGAACCTTGTCTCAGCTAAATGACGGCACAAATGACAAAGCCGTGGCGCCGCCGACCCGCAAAAACCATGCGCACACAATATCAATCCAGTCCTGATATCCCACACGCTGCTGCCGCCGTCCCGCCAGCCAAGGCCCGCCGATCCGGTGATGTCCGCCTCGGCCCACATGCCACATGCACGTCAAGCGCGTTTTTTTGGTGTTTGCGCGATGGGGGATCCAGGGGCCCCCAAGTCGGCTTGCACGTTAAGTGCCGGACGGAGCAGGGCACGACGCCCGCCTGACGTGACTGACGCGTGGCGTGGAATGGCGGGCCACGACTTGCTAGGGTATTGGTAGGAGCAGGAGCCCTGGAAGGGGAATCGGGACGGAAGCCATCGTTTCGTTTCTCATGCATGCACGTGCCTTGCATTAGGCAAGAGGGTGAGGGGCCAGGTAAGAGAGAGGGACAAACCAAACAAAACATCACTTACAAAGGCACGTATATGGGGGTTGCAGGGGCAGGGAAGTGGGGAGGGGGAAAAGGAACGAAAGGCCCGATCGATTTCGCGGACGGCGGTCCATCTAGTCCGCTTCGAGCAGCACGGCCCGCGTGCCTCCGTGATGTCCGGGGGTGTAGTGGGACGCTGGCGGCCGGCACATATAGTGCTTTTGTGTGGGGACCAGGGCGACTACGACGCTCCGATGCCACGCGGGCGGCGAGCCGCCGCGGTGCCCAGAAGCGGCAAGGCCACGGCTCTATCTGGCCATTGGGTTTCTTCCAGGGAGGCGGGATCGACAATGTCCACCGATGTCATGGGTTGGAGGCAGGACAAGTATAAGTGCCGGATGCCCAGGCTTTGCAGAGGGAACTCGAGATTGTCCTCGCCAGGCCTCTCAACTGCTTTCCGTCCTCACTCCAGACAGACTTAGCAAGTAGTCAGTCACGAATCAGCACCATGCTGCAGAACCTCCTCCCCTTCATCGCCCTCTTGGGTACCGCGTCTGCTCAGGCCGCAGCCTGGCAGCAGTGTGGTGGCCAGGACTGGACGGGAGCCAAGACCTGTGTCTCTGGCTACAGCTGTGTCGCCGTCAACCAGTGGTACTCACAGTGCCAGCCTGGCGGCACTGGTGGTGGCGGCGGTGGCAATGGAGGCGGTAACGGCGGCGGCTCGGGCAAGTTTACCTTTATCGGCGCCAACGAGGCCGGAGCCGAGTTCGGCACTGCGTATCCCGGTGTAGAGGGCAAGGACTTTACCTTCCCTCTCCTGAGCACCATTTCTGTAAGTAGAGAGACCCTGGCTGAACACGCTGTCTCGCAAAAGGTCATGCGCAGGGACACCCAACTTACACGGCCACACTACACGCAGACACTCAGGTCGCAGGGCTACAACACGTTCCGTGTCCCCTTCGCCATGGAGCGCCTCTCCCCCGCGAGCGTCGGCGGCGCCTTCTCGGCTCCGTACCTCGCCAACCTGACGGCCGTGATCAACGGCATCACGTCGGCCGGCAGCTTCGCGATCCTCGACCCGCACAACTACGGCCGCTACAACGGGGCCATCATCACCGACACGGCCGCGTTCGGCACCTTCTGGCGCAACCTCGCGACCCAGTTCAAGTCCAACTCCAAGGTCATCTTTGACACCAACAACGAGTACCACGACATGGACCAGACGCTCGTCTTCAACCTCAACCAGGCCGCCATCACCAACATCCGCGCCGCGGGCGCCACCTCGCAGTACATCTTTGCCGAGGGCAACTCGTGGTCCGGCGCCTGGCACTGGGCCGAGACCAACGACAACCTCAAGGGCCTGACCGACCCCAACAACAAGCTCGTCTACGAGATGCACCAGTACCTCGACACGGACGGCTCCGGCACCTCGACGGCCTGCGTCTCTGGCACCATCGGCGCCGAGCGCCTCGCCACGGCCACCACCTGGCTGCGCAACAACAAGAAGGTCGGCGTGATCGGCGAGTTCGCCGGCGGCGCCAACGACAACTGCAAGGCCGCCGTCAAGTCCCTGCTCGACCACGTCAAGGCCAACAGCGACGTCTGGCTCGGCGCCATCTGGTGGGCCGCCGGCCCCTGGTGGGGTGACTACATCTACAACTTTGAGCCGACGGCCGGCGTTGGCTACACTGCGTACAACTCGCTGCTCAAGTCGTATGCTTGAAGGGGGTGACTTCGGAACTGATTGACGCCTGACGCGGGTTACAAGGAGGTTGCTGCAGGCTCATATGCTGCGGTGACGTGGGTGGAGAAAGCTAGGCGGGAAAATATACGGTGTCAGAAGTACATTTACTTTGTCGCTTTCGTTGTGCATAGTTTAACTATACATTTTTGCCCAGGACAAGCCATGACCTATACATAAATCTCACAACATTCTTCACGCTCCTGAATTATGCCGCCTGCAGTGAAGACCCGAACCGGGTAGCCTGTGCCTACTATGGCGAACACATGTCGACCTCCCGATCACGACAAAACAATTGTAAAACTCCTACCAACCAGTCCCGTGGACAAACGAGATTGTCTACCAAGCTCCATCAGGCAGTGAGACTGAGCAGCACCGCGGTGCCCAGCCTCCCAATCGTCGTCCCTCCGCCCGAGGAGTGCATCCGCGCGCGCCTCTCGATCTCAATGACCGCCGACGCGAGGACCTCCTGGACCTGCCCCTCGTCCATGGTGGCACCTTGCACCTCGTTTATCTCGAACTGCCCATCGGTGAACTTCCAGGTATGCTGGCCAAGGATCTTCTGCGGTTTCTGCTCCTTATTCGCCCCGCCGCCCTGCTTCTCGTCACTCAATTCCTGGTCGTCGCTGGCATTACTACCATGGCCACCGCCGCCGCCGCCGTCGCCGGCAGCTACCCCGGCAATCTCTTTCCTGAGTACACGACAGAGCACCTTACTCCGATCGAGCTCCCCGTCCTGCTTCACAGTATACAAACACAAGACGTTCCTCAACCCACCGCCTCCCGCACCCACCTCTCGGCCGCCCTTATCACCATATCCCTCCTCCTTGACCACCGCCGTACCACCAGCACGCGCAAAACTAGCAGAAGCCGCCTGCACGTCAGACCTCCAATCGAGCTTCCCTCCCAGGCCCGTGGCCGAGACGAACTGCCGGTCCATCGCGTACTTGTGGCTGTTGAGCACGACGTCGGACCGCAGCGACAGGGTCTCGTGGCATTTCACCGTGCCGATGATGTTGGATGCCGTGCTGGCCCCGCGGTCGTTCTGGCTGGTCCTGTTTGCTCTGCTGTCGCTTGTTGTTGTTGCTCCGATGGTGCTGCCACCTCCGATGACGTCACTGGGCGGTGGTGTTGGTGTAGTATGAGTTCCGCTGCGACCCGCGGGTCCGGGTAAGGGGACGGGGAGAGAAGCGGCGGGCGCGGCGCCGGCGTAGATGGTCATGCTCTTGGGCCCGCTGGTGCGACCGCCGGCGCGGGTGTGGTGGGCGGTTGCGGCGGGGTGGGTGACGATGGTCATGAAGATGTTGTGGCTGTCGTCCAGGTGCGCACCGGTGCCAGCGCTGATGGATGCGGGGCCCTCATTCTTGTTGTTCTGCGGCGGGGGTTGGCTGTGATAATCCATGTCCCGCGCTCGTCCTTGTGGAAGGGATACACACGAGGGCTTGTCATTGCGTCCTCTCCGGTATCAGGCGTTGGTCGTTGTGGCTGTGTTGCTTTTGGCTGAGAGCAGAGGGCTGTAGGTATGTTTTGCTAGCCTTTACTGTGGAACTGCGCTTCGGACACAGTGCTCCAGAGGCTCCAGCTCTTCAAGTGACGCTTCTCATCCTTGGCCAGGCAGCGAGTTCTTATAATCGGCAAGAGCACCATCGACAGCCCACCAGGCGATGCGCGAAGCTCTTCTCCCACATGACTTCGTGCCGCTGCCAACATCGTTGCTGCACCAACAAAAGTGCACATTCGTGCTTGCATAGCCTCGATTGCCCCAGAATGGGAAATCCGCGCTCACGCAGTCCCACCAATCACGGGGATAGCTTGACCACAAAGCATGTGGAGCCGACATTTCAAAGTGTTTGCCTGGTCTCCTCCGTAGAACATCTGGTCCTTGTCTGAGCAACACAGATGATCCTGGAACCCCCTCCGGTAAGCACCGGGCCCGCGAACGACTTGGGTCTCGGGACCATTTTCAACGTAGTATCCACCTCTATGCACGTGAACAGCTCCGTGTCTGTCTAGATAGACTTAGTGCTGATCGTGCAGATCTACATAACGGAAGAGTGTGTGCCCAGTACGGCTTGTGATTGTAATACTCCATTGGTTGGGCCAGAGGGTAGTGTCATGCCAGAGGGTAGTGTCATGGGTGACATGAAGAAGCTGCTCGGAACGGCGCCTCTCATATTGAATTGGTGTTGAGCTTGGTGATTACCTCAACTGCACAGGGCTTGTGCCCGATGTGATGAGCAAACATGCGGATCCAAGCATCCGTATCAGCGCGGGTACCCGCTTGGCGGGTTTATGACCTGGTCGAGACGAAAGGACGCGTGTGGGCGGCCACTATGTTTCCCTCTTCGACAGCCGCTCGTAAGCATTGGCTCCTTCCGTGCTCACGCACTTCTCCAGAAGCCTGTCACTGTACTTGCTGTCTCCAATCTCAGCGAACAGTCTGCGCAGCTCGTCCGTAGGACGCCAGTCCTGGGTATCCCACAGCAGTCGCCTTCTACCAACATCCTCGGCAAGATCAGGATCCCGGTACCAGCCTTCGTGCCTGCGCTGAGATCGCCTGCCGGCTTGTAACCACTGGACCCCCCAAGCGCGCCGGGCATGCAAGGTCTTCGTGCCGTCCTCGGACGTTGCAGAACCGGGGATACAGGAGTACAGATCGGCCTGCTGGAGCTTGGGCATGGAGGAGGCGCAAGCCCTCGCGAACGCTGCCAGACAGAGAGTCAGAGAGCCGTCCTGGTCGGCCAGCACGGGGCCGGCATCGTGGCTAGGATCGACGTAGTCTTGCCCGCGGGTAGTAAACGCGGCGGTCTCGGCGTCTCGGATGGCCTTGGGTGAATGGTTTTGGCGGCTGTCATCCCCGAAATCAGCAACCTGTGGAGGGCGGTTGGCAATTTCCTGGTGGTATCCCGGAGGCTCCTCGTCTTCTGTGCTCAGCGCCCACCCGGCCTCTACTAGCCGCCGCCGCGTACTCTCGTCGTCGCTGTTCGTGCCCGTGACGAAGTACAAGCCCCCGGCAGGTTTGCGGGCTTCGAACCGCACGCCGAATATCTCCAACGACGGCCAGCATCTTACCGAGTCCCCTGGTATGCTCCTGGACGCTTCCATCCCGCCGAGCAAGTCACCGTCGCCGCCGTGTCTCTGCAGTTGTCCGCCTCGCCACAGGCGCGGAGGCAGGAACAGTGAAGCGTCAAACATGCCGCCAAGATCAACGGACTTGAGTGCTGGCAGCCTTGACAGTGTGCGGCGCAGCGCACTGCTGAGGAGGTCGTACTCGACTGCTGTCGTCGGCTCACAGTCTTCGTCGTGGTCATCGTCCGTGGAAATCGGGTTCAGACTGCCCCATGCAAAGTTCGCCGCCCACGGAAGCGGGTCGCCCATCCACAGGAGCAGCCGTTCCAGCTTCTCCAGCCCGGGGACGACCTCCTCCACAGCCCTGGTAAACAACGCCCGCTGCTGGCGCCAAATGCTAAGATACTTTATGTTCCACATGTTGAGCCGCCAGCTCACCGTGACCAAGTTTGGCATCCTGGCCGCCATGCGCAGCATGACGTGGTCGCCAAGGTTGCGCGAGAACATGCTTTTGCCGAAGGTCCCGATGATGGGCACTGACGGAAGCTTTTCCGCGTCGAGCAGCTCCACATACGAGTATCGGTGGCGACACTTGTACAAGTCCACGATCGGGTCCGGGCGCCGGCCGCGGTGGAAGTAGTGGCGTGGCCGTTCCGCCGCGTCTGGGGGCAGCTTGCCGTCAGCGGCTCTGAGCACTTTATCACGCAGTCCGATTATTCTTGCTTCTGACCAGTGATGAAGGAACGGGTGGTCGGAGGTGGAGTACATGTCGGCCAGTTCCAGTGTCAGGAAATGGGGGTTGGGGTCGGCGTCTGTGGCTACTTGCCAGTGCTGCAGCATGCCGAAGAGGTCGTGGATCACCGCGCTGAAGGCGGCGTTGTTGGCTCGGCGGTCAGTCTCGTCCTCGAAAAGACGCCGCTCGTCGTCCGAATATGGTGGAAGAACAATGTTGAGCCGTAACACGTGGAGATACCGGCGGCGGCGCTGATTGTTGTGGATGATCTGCCTGAATTCATGGAAGTCTGTGGTTTCGAGCTTGATTTTGCGGAATGCCGACTTTTCAATGGTACTCTGCCATCGTCGAGATACTGTGGCTAGGGCAACACGCGCGGGCTTGTCGTCGTGCAAGCAGGACATGATGGCGTCCAGGACCTCCTGCGGCAGTATCTCCATATGGATTGATGTCGAGCATGAATCGTAAGCGCGAGTCCGTCGTAAAGGAAATGGAAGTGCACCTGGACGCCACGGCTCATGATGTTCGGAAGTAGTGGTTGTTGGTTGGGCACGCTGCTAACATTTACCCCTCACTTTGACCCGCATACGCCTGGCATTGATCGGCCTTAACGCGCTCCAAGTGAAATAAACTGATACTTGAATCATTGTCGTAGTATGTGAGGAGTTTCGTTTACATAATACACGCCGCCGCAATGCCAGTCATGCCTTCCACGCGCTCGATGGGCGACTCTTAGTTCCTGTCGGGCCACGGCTTGGTAGTCTTGCAAGTTGCGTATGTGCAACATAGGCACAGCCTCAGGGATAATCTTCTTGTTCGAAGCTCATTCTGCCAACTCTCCAAAAGGTTTGACACTGACTGACGTGCTTGTGTCCGCGCCTTTCTGTGCCATGCCAAGATATCATCTGGACCTCAGCTATTTTTCTCCAAGAGTTCTTGGCATAACAGATCACGAGAACAATCCAGGCTTTTGGAGCAAGTAGCTCCTTTTACTCAGTTCTGGCGACATTGCTTTTAATTAAGTTCTGGGCTATATACGGATTTTTCCAATGCGCAAGAGTAAGCAAAGAGCGGACGGCTTAGCCATCGAGTTAATATCTTCGCACCCTGTTGCGATAGTTGCAGTTGCGTCCGTATGTGGGCACATAACTGGTTGAAGAAGCGTTAGTCGGGTCCAGAGCAGTAGCACAGTGAATGATAAGAGTGACTTACGCAATGTGCGCCAACAGGTTCTTGGTGTTGGGCCCGAGGCTGGAAATCCGGCCCGGCAGCGCCGTCGACACGATGTAGTCACACGCGGAAGAGGGCGTGGTGGCGCCGAGACCGAGGTAGTACGCCATCAGCCCGGCAATGTGCGGCGTGGCCATCGAAGTTCCCGTGTTGTACCCGCTGCCACCACCAGGGAGCGTGCTGAGGATGCGCACGCCAGGCGCGTGGATGTCCACGTCGGGGCCGTAGTTGGAGAAGTAGCCGGCCGTGTCGGTGATGTCGGTCGCGCCGACGGTGCAGGCGCCCGGGTAGCGAGCCGGCGATACCGTGGACGCGTCGACAGCCAGGCCAGTAGACCGGTCTCCGTTGCCGGCGGCCACGGCGAGGCCCAGGCCGGCGTTGACCAGCGCTGCGGCCGCGTTGTCGATGGCCTCGGAAACCTCGCCGCCCAGTGACATGTTGACGACGAAGCCCTTGGGGCATTGCGCAGCACGGGACTGGTAGTCGCCAAGGATGAAGTCCATCGCAGCAATGACGACGGAACTACATGGCGGAGATAGCATGTTAGGGTGCTGTACTGCCCTCCCGTTCGTAGCCAGGAGCTCGACTTACTTGTCGCTTTCACCGCTGGCGTTGAATACCTTGACCGCGAGAACGATGGCCTTTTTGGCTACGCCGTACGTCTTGGAGGCGATGGTGCCGGAGACGTGGGTGCCGTGGCCGTGCACATCGTTCGGGTCGTTGTCGATCGTGTTGGCGACAAGGAACGCGCGACCCTCAAACTCCTGTGGAGGTTGCATTGATTAGACCAAGATCCGGGTGCCAGGGACGAGTTGCATCGCAAGGTCCCCTCTTACCGGGTGGGTAACGTCAACGCCAGTGTCAATGACGTACACGCAAGCGCCTGCCCCGGCGGTGCTGTCGTAGTTGTACGTCGTGGAGCCCGTGCCATTGCTCGACAGGCGAGCAATGCCCCATGGAGCGCCCGTCTGCGTCACCGGGGTGGCGATGGACATCTTGTGCTCCTTCTCGATAAACGCAACCTGGGCACCGTGTCAGTAACTCCGGCTCTTCTCGCCGAGAGCTGTGGCTGGACAGGCTGGGTTCCTCACCTCTGGGTGAAGGCGCAGCGCCTCGAGGTCGTCGGCGTCCAGAGTCGCAGTGAAGGCGCCGATGTTGGGGAACTCGACGTCGGCATCGGGCTTTACGGCGTCGATACCCATCTCGTTAGGCGCGCCCTCCTTCATCTTGACAATGTACTTGTCGCCGGTCGCGCCGCGAGGCACGTGGAGTGGAGCACGCGTGTCCTCGAAAGGGGCGGCCAGGACCAGCGGCAGGAGGCCGAGAAGAACTGCAGAACGCATGGTGGTGGTAGACGCTCGCGTGACGAGTCGAAGTGTTGAAAATAACGAGTGTCGGCTCAGAGCAGCGTAAAACGAGTGATGCCACTGCTGATGACCGCAGAAGAGGGGAACGGCCCAGTCGTGGGGAGGCTGGAACTGTTTTAAGTAACCTCGAGCAACGGGCAGGGATTCAGCGGCCGGGGAGGACGTTGAGGCTTGCTAGTATCAGTCAGACCTGGCGCCATTGTGTGGGAAAAGCGCAATCTAGCCCTGCAGGAACCAGGAACAATACCATGCAGCTAGACCCTAGCGGCTGACAGCTTCCAATGAGTGCTGGGGAACCCGCGCCCGGCGACTGCTGACTTCAGGGGTTGCAGGCGGCTAACCTCGAAAGGTCAGCTAGCGTCCCCACGAGGGGGTGTCCTCATCTGCCGATACGGCTTTTGGCACAAGAGGATCGTATGCTTGATGCCATTTGAGCCTTGCCGGTGACGTGAACTGGGTCGCCTTCCGTTGCTCCCTCAGTTCCACGGCAGTTCCGTGCTCCTGTCAGCAGGCAGGCTCTCGTTGTGCTGTCGGACGGCATCCTGGCAACAACGGGCTCCTGGCGCTGTGATGCATGAATAATGCAGGAATTTCCGCTGCAGCCAGATCCTGCGCCGCATCCTCGACCGACACACGCCACTTGCAGGGATGATTACAGCCAGAGTCCCCACCCTTGCCGTGCCGGGCTGGGGGCCAAGCTCGAAAACGCCAATGCTGCCATGGTCAAGCCTCCCGCTCCTCGCCGCTGGCTCTCTCCGCATGCATGCCCTGGTGTATAGGCCTCCACTGCTTGAGATCTGCGGATCGCCCTGCCGCCATGTGACTCTAGAAGCACTGATGGGCTTTGATGATTCGGCATCAAGGCCTGATTCAAGTGCTCTCTCTCTACGTTGTGTTCATGCTGAATGCACCCCGTGGCGTCGATTGGGGTGAAAACAAAGGTCTCGAAGGTCTCCTGCGGATCCGCAGGAAATACCACTTTAATATGTGTCACATCCAAAGACTTCTTTAGTGGTCCAATGATAACGCTCCTCCAAGGCGGCATTATTAGTATATTACTCCGCATGAGACTGACCAAGCCATTCCGTGCGTTAATGGCGCCCATTTCCTCACTACCTGAACTCCAATGAGGGAGAACGAGGGAAATGTATGAGGGACAGTATCAGTTCGTGGGGGCTTGTAAAACTTCCGATGAAAGTGAAGAAAGCACAAATCCTCGCGATGGGGAGTTGTGGCAGAGTTTGCTGCAGAGCCACAATGCGCAACCATCAATCGGTCTGCAGCACCTCCACTGGGCACTGACGGTATATGTATGTCTTGCTGCCGTGGCATGTGGTTGCAGGCGTCGGCCAAGATGTGCTATTGGCCGTGCCTGCGAACTAGAGTTGCGTCCCATCTTGCAGGCAAGCCAGCCAAGTGTACAGGTATGCCGTGTGGACCCTGCTCAGGTGATTCAATGTGACTCCCTCCACGACCAGAGCCTGACGAGCTGAAAGCTGCACGCTTTCGGGGGCTGCTCTCGGCGGCGGGAAGCGCCGAAGTATCTCCCAGCCGCACTCTCCACAGCCAAGCATCTCCGCTCTCAGCCGTTCTGGGCCTGTCTCCCCTCAGTCTTCGGCGCAGCTTCTCTCTTTTCTTCTGCCATGCCATCACTTCAAAGTCTCGCCGTGCCCCCGCACACCTTGTCACGTAAATCGTATCATTCTACTTAGCCACAAGGCAACCCTCAACCTGCAACCTGCAAGCCCATACACTCTGCCCTCGCCGGAGTGACAAACAACAATATGGATCTCACGATACTGTATCCATGCACGGTGAGTCTCTCCATCCTAGGCGCCCACAAGCCTCCCCTCCTGCCCCGCAGGCTGCATGTCGCGCGTTACTTTCTGTCGAAAGCCGCCCGACGGCCCCCCGATATGTCTCAGTCACTGACGTCAGACGACCAGAAACAATGCAGCCAAGCGGGCCAGACGTCCTGCTCGAGCACGAGCAGCCCGGCCTGCCAATGCTCGGCGACCGACGCTGTCAAGGAGAGCATGTGTTGCGCGCAGTCGGTGTGTGACGCGTCCACGTACTCGATCCTCCAGACATACGTGATAGCGTACTGCGATGTCTTCAATGTGAACCTTGGATACGTGCGGAATCTAGATTGTCGCGATGCTGCGAATGGTGGGTAACTACTGAGGCTTCACAGCCAAGATGAGCGACAATGGGCGGATTATCCGTCATGATTCATGTTGCGCGCGACTGACTTGACACTTCATCCTCACAGGCACCGACGGCTCGACGAACAACACGACCACGAACAACACCTCATCCGGGTCTTCATCCGGGTCCTCATCGCGCGGAGGCTTGAGCACCGCCATGATCGGCGGCATAGCGGGCGGCATTGCCGGCGCGCTTCTCCTCGGCGGCCTGGCCGTATGGCTTTGCATGCGCAGCAGGCGGCCGCGGCAAGCACAATGGCAACAACAACCATACGGCGTGGTCCCTCAACAACCAGGCGGGAGCGGCCCACCACCGCCATTCCCCCAAATGGCAGTCCCAGGCGCTGTGGCTTCGCCAGTTTACACCGGTGGCAGTGGATACACTGCACTCCCTACGCAGCCGGTCATGTCGGAACTGGCGGGGAAGCCGGCGGCGGCGGCGGCAATTTCATCGTACCCCGTAGCCAACACGTTGCAGAAGCCCATGTCTGCGCCAATAGCACCAGTCTCGCCAGTCTCGCCGCAGGGGCACACAGGAGTAGGTCAGCCGGCGTATGGTCAGGGCTATGCTCCTCCATATCAGCAGCATTTTGTGCAGTCGGCAGAGCTGGAAAACACTGCGCCTGGGCCGAGGGAACTTGATGGGAATGCTGGTTCACCGAGACGATGAGCAAATTGATATTTGTCCCACTGAAATATGTACTGTTGTTGACAAGACTAAGATCATACTAATTTAAGCCTAATGTGAACAAAAACCATATTCTGTACATCTGCCGATGCGCACTTTCGGGAGGAAAAGAGTGGGCAGTTGGGAATTGGAAAGCTTCCTTAACGAACCTTCACTAGCTCAATCCGGGACTCGAACAGGAGTCCAGTCGATGAATGCATTGGCTTCAACCAAAACCACTGCATGTGTTGCCTGCGTCATAGCGTGCTTTGCGGAATATGGACAAGTTCACCACTCAAACAAGCCTGATCACTGTCGAGATTTGCTGGGGCCAATCGTGAATATTGCCGCCCTCGCAATGCGCCCATGCGAAGCCCACCCGGCGATAACATTGCAGAACATTACCCTGGGTGCCGTCATTAGAATTAAACTTGTGCTCACTGATGGATGCTCCTCGTGTAACGTCGTTGTTTTCGTCGACTGGCTTCAGCATCATGACTGCGAGAACGTGTGATTTGATTTCGCGCTCGGCTTCGCGGCTTTGCAGGACCAAACATGGGTATGTTCCGGGCGGCTGAGTGTCGGACTCGCTACCGCAATGATATGTGCCATCATCCATCAAATCTAGTGGCGCAACCACGGGGTCTCGCTTGCCGCTGAACGTCAGGGAAAGCACTGGCCCGCGAAGGTCGAGATGACCTCGCTTCAAGGCTGATACGAGCGGTTGTCCTTCCCAGCGGATATCTGTGGCCACAAGCTGAGTGTGGTCTTTCCACGGGTCTGACGTTTCTCGTATTCGTGGACACATGTCGTTTTCATGGTGCTGGTCCACTGGATAGGAACTTGACAGCCAAGTCCACGACGGCAAGCCCTTGATCATTGTCTTGGGATCCTGCCGATCTTCGAAGAGGGTGGAAGACGCGACCCAGCTAAGGTCAGTGCAGAGCGTCTCAGCCCAGCAGCCGAGGAGGTGCGTATAGCCAACCTCCCTGGTGATAGCTTGCACGATGCCAGATAGTGCGGCGAGCCGGTCCAGAGGTACAGAGACATCCCGGTGAGAGTAGCTGCTGATCCACCGGCGCCATGCCGTCATCACGATGTCGCCCCTCTCAGCATCACAGAAGTCACTGCTTGAGAGCAATTCCGGCAGGGTCCGGATGATACCGTCCGCCATAAATTCAGGCGGTCTGATGCCGGCCTCGATGCAGTACGCTGAGTTACACTGCCAGCGCAACTCGGGGGACGTGCAGTGGAGGACACGGCGAGAGAGGACGTGCTCCTGCAGCGTCCAGGCGCGTGTGTTAAGCTCGATAAACGACGTCCCTCCCCGGACCGCGAGGCTATAAAACGAAGACCGTACGCTCTATTCACCTTGCTGTTTCCTGGACTTGGAAGAAGGACCCGGCATGGCGACGGGTCATAGCTGCTCAATCTTGTGCCAAAGCTCTCGGTTTCCACAAAGCAGCCCTCCGCAATGCTGGCTGCGGCAGAGGCGGCAATTGTTAGTGCAGCATTGGCATAGACACTGTCCATGCGGCCAGCCTCGGCTTGCCAGTCGCCCAGGTCGTCTTGAATGATGCACAAGCTGTCAATCCAGATGTGCTGGATCCCCAGCGCCGAGCAGATCTCAATGGCCTCGCGAAAGGTGCGAGGTAGGCAGGGTTCGTAATCATACTTGCCTTCCATTCCCGTCTTTTCAATATACAGCGGAATCCCCATGCTGGAGTGAGAGTCAATGTTCGCCCTGGTGGTGCGTGGCATATCGACACCAGCCGCGAATCGCGCCCGAATGTCGTCTCGTTTGGTCACTGACGTAGGGCTGCCCCAGCAGTAGCTGAGAGCAGCGTATTTCATAATATTGCTCGAGTGATCGCACGTTACCAAGCGCACACGTGCGGTTCGCCTGTCTTGCATATCCTCAATCCGAAGGAGTCTTGTGGGCAGGATCTCGGGGGGCTTTGAGATCTCGGCACAATGCTGATGGCGCTGCTCGCAGGTATTCATCCATTGTCGGACCACGGCGTACTTCTCCTCGTGCGTCGGACCCTCAGTCCCACTTGTCCAAATGGCAGGCGCTCCAATATTGTCTGGCGCTAGGGCAGTCTGTCAATACGTAGACTCATCGAGAGATATTGCGTGGTGGGCGGCGGCAAAAGGGAAGGACACACACCTTCGACGGGACAGCACGCGACCAGGACCGAAAGACGGTACCTTGGTTCCCAGGAAGCACCAGTGAGCACGCCACAAATGGTGAACCATGATACCAGACATTCCTTGTTGTGATCGAAGAGGTCACTGTTGCTTTCAAATATCGTATGGTCGCCAGGTGTGACATACAAGTCTACGGTCGCTGCATCTAGGCCGGGACCGCTTGCCAGTAGCGCCTGGCACCTGGTGTCGGAACGCATGTAGAGAACATTGACGTGCAATGCGGCACAAATGCCACATCGATCAAGCTCGGCGCCTCTGACAAGCTCCGGCACCGTACATTTGCGAAAAAACTTGGGGTAGTCGAACCTCGTGTCCCCTGCCCACCCTGTTGGCCCCACGGGAAACAGTCGGGAGCATTGCGCACATAATGGCTGCGGGTCCGCTTTGTGGTCGTTGTTGTGCGTCATGGTGGAGCTGATGCACATCAACAAGAGAGAGAGCGAAGGATGATAACCCCTGCTGTACTCCCGCACTATGGAACTTATCAATGTTGTTGGCTTGGGATGCCAGCCTGGTCTGACGTGGCCAATGCTCCAAGCCATGCTGGGCAGCGTGGGCATGCGGCTGAAATATCCAAGACATTACAACTCCTGCTGATCTGTGAAGGCGAGGCAGACAGGCAAAAAAGCAAACTCATCTAGCTGAAGCGGTGAGTTCATAGGGTGCTTTGCTCTTTTTTCTCTGCACCGTCACTGATACCGCCACAAATGTTCCTCAACCCGGGCATCTTTGTCTGCCGACCGGCGGGGTGGCACCATGCCTGTAGGTGGCACAGCTCGACGTCACAACGGGGAGCACTGTTTGAGGCGGGCAACTGTCCTGCCCTGTTCCCACTCAGCCTGTCAAGGCATACCGCTGAACCGATAAGACGGGGCCGAGAAGTGTACAATGCCATTGATCGAAAGGCTATCTGCCACCCCTGCACGACCTGCTTGACGCTAATGCAGGCTGCTGAGGATCCTCTTTTCTCCCTGAACGACGTCCCTGATTTGTAAGATTCCAACAACAAGGCCAAGCAAGCTGAAATCTGCCTCGTGGGCAGCCAGCGCCCGAGACAGACACATGTCTCAGATTGTGCCATCAACTTTTGCAAAGGCCAACCACTGATCTACTCACGGCGGACCTCAGCAGCATGCATATATCCCTGCAGCCGATGAGGCAACAGGCCAGCTTGCGCAACGGCGATCGAGACTGGACGGGCGTCACGAGCGCGAAAGAGCGCAGGCGTCTGCAAAACCGGCTGAACCAGCGTGCCCTTTGTAAATTTTCTCCCGGAACCTGAACACAGGCACCGAGTTTGCCGTCATTGACAGCGCACAGGCTAATTCTAAAATCCCAGACGAGCGCAGGAAGATGCGAGGGACAAAGACTCTGGCCACCAAACAGGCACAGCCACGCTTCAATGCGGCCGACGTGTTCCCTGGTGACACTGAGGGCACTCGACTTCTGACGCGTATCTGCTTCCTCAACCACGAGGCGTCCCACCAGCAGACGATCAATCTCGCACGCCAGGCCTTGCACGAGTACCTGTCTAAGAGCTACGACCTGGGCCGGCTGGCCTCTCTCGTGCGTCTCAACGTCTTCTTCGCTTGGCAGGACAACGCGCGCATGTTAGGTTTCAGCGACATCTGGCTCTCCGAGGATATTGTCTCGCCTTTCTGCGCAGAAGTTGTCCTTCCAAGAGAGGCCGACTCTGCAAAACATGGCGGGGAAGTACATGGACAATATGACACGCTGCCCGTCGCTCTGCGCCCAACTCCGACACAGAAGAAGTTTCCACACCACCCGTGGGTCGACGTGATCCCGCATCCACAGCTAAGGGATAACATCATCGTGGCGCTGGCGCAGGGACGCAATGGGAGTGAAGTGGATGAGTTCGAGCTATGTCATGATTTGATCGAGGTTGTCGGTCCAACTGTCGAGCACAGTCCTGCTGGCTTTAAGCGCTCTTGTGAGCTGCCACCGTTATCAAACGCTGCAAGAGGGTCCGATTTGGCCCAGAAAGCATGGGATTACATCTCGCTTGTGCACGAGAGCGCCGAGATGAGCAGCAGACCACCGTCGCTTCTTGTATGGGAAAGCAGCCGGCCTTGCGAGACAAAAAGCTGGGAGGTCTCTGCTCAGTTTGTGCATAAATGGGGCTGGCTGTTGAGTGGTTGTGACGCCCTTCTGCAAGCTACCAATGTGTGGAGGAGAGCAAGAGGTGAGCAGGCCATAAAGTGGTAGTGTTTTGAACTGTCTACTTGCTATCACAATCCACAAGCCCTCTTGCTGCCAAAAGCTCTCCGCTCAAATCCATGACTATTCTATTCAAGCATCCTTGTTGACCAGGCAGAGCCTGTACCGTGCGTTGCCTGCCGCAATATCCTTGAGCGCCTCATTCGCGTCCTGCATGTCCCGTTCCTGAACCCACGGCTTGACCCCTTTCTCAACTGCGAGCTTGAACATGTCACGGATCTCAGCGGGCGAACCAATGAGGGACCCCGCGACATTGATCTTCTTCATCAGCATCGGCAGCGTCGGCACTTGGAGCTTCCCACCATCGGCGTTACCCAGTAGCACAAAAGTGCCACCGGGCTTGAGGAGAGTGATGTAGCTCTCGAGCTCCTCCTGTAATTTGAACACATCTTGAAGTTAGCATTGTTTCAAGTCAGTCAACAGAGGGGGGGGGGGCGCAGGCAAGACTGACACCGACGCTAGAGGCAGTGCAAAGGATGATATCCAGGCTCGCCTCCCTCTCCTTGATCGCATCCGCGTACCCATCTTCCAAAGTGGCCAGATACTCATCACATCCCAGTGCCATTGCGTCATCCTTCTTTCCCACAGACCGCGAGAAACCAAGGATGCGGTCCGCTCCCAGGGCCTTGGCCCAGAGCACGGCGAAGTGGCCCAACCCGCCGAGCCCAACCACGCCGACGGCTTTTCCGGGACCGCACCCGAAGCGCACCAGCGGGGAGTACGTCGTGATGCCGCCGCAGAGCATTGGCGCTGCATGCGCAGAGGGGAGCTCGGGGGGCAAGGGGAAGGTAAAGTGGCTCTTTGCGCGGAAGTGCGTCGCGTAGCCGCCCCTCGCGAGCGTGCCGTCGTAGTTCCGCCGTACACCATACGTCGGGACGATCTCTGGGCAGTACTGCTCCTGGCCGGTCGAGCAGGGGACACAGCCGCCCTGGTGACCATCGCCGGCCGCCGGGGCAGCGGATGCGGCCGTGTTCCAGTACGGAAAGGGGCGGTTCAGGCATGCGTCGCACTGGGCGCCAAAGCCTACGCGGTCGCCGATGGCGAATCTGTCCTTGGCCTTGGGGCCGACTCGGACGATGCGCCCTACGATCTCGTGGCCTACACACAGAGGATACTCGACGGGACCCCACACGCCGGTGAGCATGCCGTGGTCGGTGTGGCAGACGGCGCAGTGGGTGACGGCGATGTCGACGTCGTCGTCTTGGAAGGCACGGGGTGTAAAGGGACCCCATTGCATCTGGCCATCTGCAGCGGCGGCGGAGTGCCCGAGCCAGCCGTGGAACGTGTCGAGAGTGTCGTTGCTCATGATGAGAGAGGGTTTAGGCGAGAAGTATAAGAAATGGGGTTGATCGAACGAGACAACAGTTGCGAATGTCTCCGTGCAAAGTGCTTGGAAGTAACTGAGGCGATTGATCATCATCTTGGAAAACAGACACGCGATTTCTGACCTTATATATCTAAAGTCATGCTTGTAAGAGGGAACAAGCGGTCATGAGGTACCTAGGTACCCTCCTGAGATCACGGTGTCTTTCTGTCCCGAAAAGGAAACCTCAGCAACATGCATTAGCGTTGGTGGGCCCTGCGAAGAGGTCCCGCAAGTCCACATTGCCGTCGACAAGGGTGTTATGAAGGCAAAGGAGACGACGGAGAAGCAGGAGTGACAAGCATACGCAAGATACTCTATCTATTCAAAGGCAAACTGGGGGGTGAATTTGTAAGCGATATCATCAGTCTGTTGTGTCTCCTGCCTAATCAACGAGTGTCTCGCATTGACTTGCGGATCTCGTGCCAGATTCGGCTGCATGCAAGAAGAAATAATAGCCAAAACCCCTTCAGCATATATATTGCTACCATATCCGAAAGTTTCATAGGGCGGACACCCCTTTGTTCATCGTAAGGACACCGAAAGCCTTGCCGCGGCGAAAGGCCTCATCAACCCTGCTACCCAATCCCAAGTTGGACCGTCGCATGGCTGCCGCTCTCAGCCCATAACACCCGCCTCCACAAGGGCCTTCCGGAGTTCTCCAGTGTTCAGCATTCCGCGGGCAAGCACGCCGCCGTCGACGTCCCAGACTGTAGTGTCTTTATGTCAGCACGACCAGGAGGAATTCTATTGTTTGGGGAAACAACATGCCACGCGACCAGAACCATGGCAGCAGCGAGGACGCTTACCAGCACCGGTGACATATGATGCCTCCTTGGAAGCCAGGAACATCATGACGGACACAATTTCCTCCGCCTCGGCCGAGCGATGCACTGGCACCTGGTTGATCAACACATCCATCACGGTCTGCCCCAGCGCCACGAGCGGAGTATTGGTGTACCCGGGGGCGACCGCATTCACCCTGATGCCGTCCATCGCGTGGTCCACGGCCATGACCCGC
Organism: Microdochium trichocladiopsis; assembly: GCF_020744255.1. NCBI lineage: Eukaryota > Fungi > Ascomycota > Sordariomycetes > Xylariales > Microdochiaceae > Microdochium > Microdochium trichocladiopsis. Next base: position 3,134,530 of record NW_025763549.1, read on the forward strand.
GTGAGGCTCAGCAGCGCCGCCTTGGAAGACGAGTACGCCGCCGCGCCGCACTCGCCGCGCACTCCGGCCGTCGAGACCGTGTTGATGATGACGCCGCGGTCGTCGGTGCGCGGAGGCTCGGCCCTGGGCTTGGCCAGCATGTGCTGCAGGGCCGCGCGGCTCGTGTAGAAGGGCGCGTCGACGTGCAGCTTGTACATCATGTGCCAGGCCTCTGGCGGCATGTCGGCCACCGTGCCCATGGCAAGCGCGCCGGCGTTGTTGTGCAGGATGTCGACGGTGCCGAAGATGCTGATGACCTGGGCGATGACGCCTGTCGCTTGCTCGGAGTCGGTGAGGTCACATTGGTGGAACGCTGCATTGATCGTGCCAGAGGAAGTCCCGCAATCGCCCGTGTTCTTGTTGAGCTCGGCCACAAAGGCATTGCCGGTCTCGATGGGGCAGCTGTCGGCCACAAGGACCTTGGCTCCCTCAGCAACGTAGCGCGTGGCCATGGCGGCGCCAATGCCTGATGCTCCGCCAGTGATGACGGCGACCTTGCCGGCGAAGCGTCCAGGGATTGGAGTATACATTGTTCCGGATGAATTATTCTGTCAAAGTTGCAGGAAAAGGCCTTGTGCGAGTGTGATTTCTGATTGTGCGCCGATATTTCAAAAGCCAAAGGTCATCTTGCTGGGCGAGGCCTGATTTTTATATACCAACAGAAGCAGTCCGCCTGTCGGCTCGCGGCGTAGGACTCCATAATCCGACAACCGTAAGTATTTGGCTGCCTCGGACGCGTCCTGTACACCATTTACAGGCTACGCAATTCACTCAGAGTGATAGATAACCCGACTAAAGCGATCGCAGGTGTTTGGAACAATACTTTGCGGAGGCCAATCACCGGCGTCGCCCTTCTTACTCGAGATAGCCTATTCTCCTCATGCATACTGGAGGCCGCTGTCACAGACTACATATTCGCGACAGCGCTGTGAATAATCCGAGAAAAGCGATCCTGGGGTGGCCGACCACCACTGTGCGGGCGCCAATCACCAGTGTTGAGGCGTTCGCGTTCAAGATAAGGCGTATTTGTGCAGCTACGGCAAATCTACCGGTGTGCTCTCCGCCAATACAGGACTAACTAGAGCCGGGTCCGCCGGTGCATCGTGTCCATTTCCGGCAACATGCAGCCCGTGTCGCTCATCCCGGGGAGAGCGCAAAATATCTGGGGTAATTGGCATCTGAGCTCGTCATGTCAATTGTGAACGACGGGTTCACTCAAAGCTTCTTTTGATTCATCCCTGTCATAATCTCCGCTGCGTATACCCCGAGGCTGGAGTCCACGACCAGAAGTTCGGCAGGTAAATTCATGCCCTGCCCGTGATTAGAAAATCAAGATGCTCACGTCCACAGACTCCAGTCACTGTTCCAGAACGCCACGCCGTCCTTTTCAAACTGCGGACCCTCCGCGGCTAGCAGCTGGGCCGGCGCACACCACTCGAAGCGCACGCGCGGCTGTTGCTTCAGGTAAAAGGCGTCGAACTGGGGCGCGAGGGCCTCGTGGAGGGTGCCGACGTCGCCCTGCGGGTGCAGAGCGTGCCAGGGCTGCGTGCAGGTCCGGCCCTTGCACGACTTGGCCACCAGGAGCAGCGCGTCGAGGCGCGCCACGACCGAGTCGAGCGGGTGGCCGAGGAGGGTGGCTGGCCGGGACGCCGCCTCGTCGGGGTGGAGCAGGTTGGTCACCTGGTGAGGGTCGGCCTGGAGGTCGTAGAGCTCGTGCTCGTTGTTGCACCAGACGACGTAGTGCAGGTTGTAGCGCGGGCCGATGACGCGGATGGCCTTGGTACGTGTTGTTGCGCAGGAAGTAGGCCGGGCCCTGGCTGTCGTGTAGCGGGAACTTGCCCTCGGAGCCGGCCATGCCCCAGAACTCGACGGCGACGTGCTCGTGCCGGGTCTGGACGGCGGCCTCCTGTTGCTTCTGCGTCAGGGGCACCACGATGCCGTCAAAGTCGGCCCGCAGGGGGGCGCCGATTATCGAGAGGATGGTCGGCGCGAGGTCTGAGTGGGTCGTCACGGCCTCGGAGACAGCGCCCTTGGGAATGCCCGGGCCCCGGATGATCAGGGGGATGTTGATGTCCTCCTCGAAGCTGCACTCCTTGCCCGGCTGGAGGCGGTGCTGGCTGATGTGGAAGCCGTTGTCGGTCGTGAAGACGACATATGTGTGGTCCCGCACGCCGGCCGCCTCGAGGCGCGCAAAGACGTCGTCGATGAGCTCATCCACTGCCTGGAGTGCCCGCAGTCGGTTGCGGTAAAAGTCGTCGTTCCACGCAACGTTGTCATCGCTCAGACGCGGCTGCTGGCGCACCCAGTTGGCTCCAGACGCGCGCTCCGGGTTGAAGTTGGCCCGCCGGGGCACGATGGCGTCGGCAAAGAGGTGTGCGTGTCGCGCGGCGGGGACTGGGGTGGTCAGCTTAAACGACCAGTTGCGCGGAACGTCCGTAAAGTTAATTTTGGCGAAGCTGGCGTCGACATTGCTGTGCGGCGCGTTGGGGGCTACCGCGAGGAAGAACGGGCGCTCGTTCTCGGCCTCAAGTGCCGACTCGAGAAAGCCCTGCGTCTTGGCTGCGAGCACATCCGTGACGTACTCGCCCTCGTGGCTCACGGGGGCCTCCCTGTTGCGCTGGAACGTTGAATTGAGGTACATGTAGACATATGGGTCCAGGAGGAAGTCCTGCGATTGCACAATCGAGCTGTCAGACTACATGAGCTTGGCGACGAGGAAGGGGTGGCAAGTACTCACAGACTCGTTCCAGCCCTTGACAAATGGCTGGTCATAGTTGTTGACAGTGTGCGCATTGAACAGCTTGCCGGCATAGTAGGTGTTGTAGCCCTCCGACTGGAGCCAGATCGGCAGGTAGTTCTCGTTCAGGCCTTCCTCGACGAATTTGGGGTAACCACCTGTAGCAATTTCTCAAGGTCAGCAGATGAAGGACACTCCGAGTCGCTGGACCTCTCTCCTCTTACCGTAGGGGGCAGCGAGATCAGTCACATTCGTGTTGTGAGCCGCTTTGCCTGTCCAGAGAGTCACACGGGCTGGGCAGCAGATGGCCGTCGTGGTGAAGTGGCGTTTGTAGAATGTGCCTTGATCTCTCATGTGCTTCTTGAGCAGGGGCATATAGTCAAGCGAGTCCATGTGCAGGTCCTGGTCGTCGGTAAGGATGAAGACGACATTGGGCCGCTTTGTCGGGCCCGAGGGCCCCAGCGGCCTCTGCTGGGTGCTGCCAGACAGGATGTCCGAGATGATGCTGCCATCCGCCAAGGCCGCAAGGCTTGTGAGAAGAGGCGCAAGATACTTCATCATGGGCGAAGAAACAGAGCTGTTAGTTGCGGGAGGGTTCCTGGTGGCAGATCCGGGAGGCACACTTCAACCGATGAGTGCTACACAGGACAATGGTCGATTCATGTCGTTGCAATAGTCCTGAAAGAACGCAGCTTTATCCCTGGACTTTTGTTCCCGCTCCTCCCGACGCGACAGGGTTCACCCGGCGGATGCAGCCCTAGCGGAAGCCCCCAGCTCGGGATAGCTGAGCTGCGGGTACACCCTTGGCATCACCACATCATGCAGCACCATTGCGTGCTCGCACAAGACATCGCGGGCAGAAATAGTCTCCGCAACCCTGCAGGAATCGCCTCCGAGAAGGCCCTTCCGACATCGCCTTCGGCAAGTACACGGCAATTGATGCCGACACGCTTTACGAGGATTGTTACAGACGTCTTCCGGGCAGAGGGCTCGCTCTCCCTCAGCTCGAGAGACCTAGGGGCCGCCTATGCAGCATGATGCCCCACCAGAGGATTGGATACTGGCTTGATCATGTCATTCAAGATGGTGGCTTACAAGAATAGCCGCCTGTCAGCCCTCGTGGCTGAGGGTTGAGGAAACTCCAGAGACTCGATTCCCAGCCGCCAGTCCAGGCACCTCAGCGAATTTTGTCGAGCATATCCGGTCGAGCGCCCCCAGCTCACACCCTATCATGGCGACCGTTGTCGCTCTGGACGCCATTAGCAAGAATAAGCTTGAGGCAGCCGGCAAAGAAGGCGTTGTCGTTGAGATACTCCCGCTGGGCGTCTCGAGAAAGGCCAAAAGATTCTTGTGGGAGAAGTCCGACAAGACATACGACCCTGACGATACTGCCACTCTCGTACGTTGCTTGGACTATGTTCTCCCTACCAACTATACCTTCGCTCACAGATCTTGCCCGTAAAGCCGAGCGTCTTTGATGATCCACAGCTCGCGGGTCAGTACCAGCCTCCGGAGAACTGGTGTGTACCAAGCCCCAATTCGAAATCCCACACGTATCACAGTCAGGCTAATTCTGATGTTTCTTTCTTTTTTTGTCAGGGAGAATATCCACCGCTTCAACCCAGATGCACGATGGACGTGGCGCGAGGACGACAAGCTCATGAGAAAAGTTGACTTGCGCATCATGATCTGGTGCTGTGTCATGTTCATCGGCCTCGAGATTGACCGCGCCAATATTCAGCAGGCGATGAGCGACAACTTCCTCCAAGACTTGGGCATGATCAGCAATGGTATGTGCGAGCGAGCCCATCCGGGCACAGGTCAAGGCCCGTGCTGACCTTGAATCGTCGCGACAGATTTCAACTTGGGGCAAACCGTCTTCGCTTTATCGTTCCTCTGTGCAGAGCTGCCATCCCAGCTCGTCTCCAAGTGGGCTGGACCGGACCGTTGGATCCCCGCACAGCTCACTCTCTGGTCTCTGGTCGCGACATGCCAGTTCTGGTTGTCGGGGCGTAGTTCCTTCCTGGCCTGCCGTGCTTTGCTGGGGCTACTTCAGGGCGGCTTCATCCCGGATGTAAGTTCCTCGACAGAGCAATCTGGACGCTTTCACGTCACATTATCGACCTGGGCTGATTTGAGGCACTCCTATGTCTCGTCGATGCAGATTATTCTCTATTTATCGTACTTCTACAAGCACAGCGAGATGGCAATCCGGCTCAGCTTCTTCTGGCTCTCCATGACTCTTGCCGACATCGTGGTTGCTTTCCTCGCTGCTGGTATTCTACGGATGCGCGGTGTCCTGGGTTATGCCGGCTGGAGGTGGATGTTTCTGATTGAAGTAAGCAACCGAATGCCATGTAGCGACAAGATAATTACTTACCTGTCGTTCGTTAGGGCCTCCTCACACTCGTTATCGGGCTTCTCTCGTTTGGCATGATGCCGGCTGGCCCGACCGAGACCAAGGGGTGGCTCCGTGGAAAGAACGGCTGGTTCACGCCTCGTGAGGAGGAAATCATCGTGAACCGCGTTATCCGCGACGATCCTACCAAGTCGTCGATGCATAACCGGGAGCGCATCACCCTTTCCTTGCTATGGAAGAGCATTTGTGACTATCACCTCTGGCCGTTCTACCTCTTTGCCTTTTCAAACTTCCTTCCCATTGTGCCACCCAAGCAGTATCTCGTCCTCTCCCTGCGTACCCTTGGGTTTGACGTGCTGCACACCAACCTGCTCTCCATCCCCAATCAGGTCCTCGGAAGTAAGTGACGCATACTCGCCGCCCGTCGTACCCATGTCAAGGCTGGGCATCATCACCTTCTGCATCGTCTCGTTTCTAACCATCCATAGCAACAGTCATTACGATGCTCGGGATATCCTGGTTGGCCGAGCGCACCGGCAGGCCCGTCCTGGCGCTGCTCGTGCCACAATTCTGGGCGTTACCCTTCCTCATCTGGCTGCGCGTGGGCTACACGGCCGCCTCGAACCCGTGGGCAGTGTGGGCCGTCATGACGGTGCTCTGCTCGGCGCCGCTCACGCACCCCATCATCGTGTCGCTCGTCTCGCGCAACAGCAACGCCGTCCGCTCCCGCACCGTCTCGGCCGCCCTCTACAATATGTGCGTGCAGGCGGGAGCCATGATAGGCGTCAACGTCTACCGCACAGAGGACGCGCCCTTGTACCGCGTGGGAAACACTGCCCTGCTTGTCGTCATTGGCTACAACATTGTCATCTTTACCGGTGCCTGGTTCTTCTACCGCGCACAAAACCAGCGCCGGGACCGCGTCTGGACGGCCATGTCCGAGGATGAGAAGGCAGAGTATATCGTCAGGAATGCGGGCGCTGGTAACAAGCGGCTGGATTTCCGGTTCTCCCACTAGACGATTTGCCAGCCGGAGTGCTGCCTGGTGTTGCATTACTGGGAATCAACACGCTGGGCTGCCCTCAGTACACGGCACTGGTGAAACTATCTACAAATCTTCAACTATATCATGACGGCTGTCATAAGCTGGCGCGCTTATTGAGTAGACACGCAAGCTCTGTTACCTCAATAGCAATAGAAAATAAGAACAATATTTCTAGTCCAATCGCAACATACTTGGAGTCGTTGGAGGGAGCTGGTACCCGGCGCACTTTGCGCTGTGCTGGCGGCCGTCCCACCATTGGCAGACAACACGTATTTTCTCACGATGCACTTGCGATACGCACGAATCCCGCTGGCAGTATAGTGTCTTGTTCCTTTCTGACAACTGCCTGTAAGTTTTGTTCCTCCGCCAAGGGTGCTAGTGAACACCCAGCCAGCTGTCATGGTATCGCGCCAAAACCTCAGGTGAGCCTCCAAAGCACGCAATCGGGCCTTAGAGACATGTCCCCAGCGGCTCATGCAGGTCGGAGCCCAGCCTTTCTCCAAGAGCAAGTTAGGTGAGCCAATAACCATTGTGTTCATTGCATAGTGAATCCACGCTAGACACCATTCAGCTGGTGCCGTAGGTCCTGCATGTTCTTATCGCTGACATATCCCAGCACGAGCGTCTCTTCTCGCCGGGGTAGGGTTGAGTCTTGCGAAAGTGTGACCCGCAATGGCGCCATGCGGGCGGTGCGCAATCACGCCTGCGCTGAAACCCCTTTCGGCGCGGAGCCGAGCTGCTGTCAGGGTGGTTCCGGAGGTCGGCATGGCGTGACATCCCCGGCCGAAAGAAATGCCTGTGGGAGAAGACTCGAGCGGAATTCGAGCACCGGATCCTTGTCTTGTGGCCGAGCGTACGAGGAACCGTATGCCGTCTGTTCAGCTTGAGTAAAGTTAACCCCGTCGCGTTGTTTATTTGCTGTCTCCCGCGGTATCCGCCCTTTTCAGCTGGCAGAAACCAATTTGCTACCTGTACAGATTTGCTACTGACTAGCCGACGGGCGGCGGAAGACAGACGAGACGTCCATAGCTCCGCATAGAATTCGCCATCATGTCCTCAGATCCTCCACCGAAAGCATCATCTGCTCAGGGGATTCTCGGCCCCGCTACGGCATTGAGCCAGCCGCTGGGAGAGACGACGCCTTTGCTGCCAGCTGCTGCTTCTAGCACTACAGGTGTGTCCTTGATATGCCGTGATGCGGACGTTTCTTGTGCGCCACATTAATTGACACCTTTGCTAATATTCTCCCCAAAGGAGTCAGTCAGGTCGCGAATCATGTCGCGAATCATGATGGATCTATGGAAGAAGGCACGACGGGTGATCTCAATGCCGCCACGAACGCGAAACCGGGCCGTCATTCATCACTTGCTGTCGTCCGCGTCGTCCTGGTCCTGGTCCTCGGCGCATTTACTGCGAATGTCGACGGCTCGCTGGTCCTGGCTACGCACCCGGCTATTGCGTCCGAGTTCAATGCCCTATCCTCCTCGAGCTGGCTCTTCGTGGCGTACAACCTCGCAGGTGCGGCCACACAAGCCATGGTAAGCCGCCAGAAGGCACTCGAGAGCTGTCCCCGAAGGGGTTTCATCTGGGCGATGAGGTCCCGCAACAATCAGAAGTGGGCTAATCTTGCTGCTCAATAGTATGGAAAGCTAAGTGACATATACGGTCGGCGACTTCTGCTCGTCATAGCATATGCGTTATTCGCAGTCGGATGGTGAGGCACAGGGTATTCCTTAGCGCGGCTCGTTCTTCGCCCCTCACTTGGAAGGAGATACTGACATCGCCGACGCAGTGCCATTGTCGGCGCTGGACGATCCATGGGAGAAGTCATTGTTGGCCGGGTAGTCTCAGGCTGTGGAGGGTCAGCACTCAATGTGCTCGGAATCCTGCTGATCACTGGTCAGTTCCTAAGTTGCCCCCCTTTCCCACGTTGGAGAGACACCCAAAACACAAGAGGTCAAATGGCTTTTTGGCTAACGCCCGCGTCTGCGCGGGCACCTGTGATAGATCTTGTCCCCTTGCGCGAGGCAGCATCGTGGCAAGCTAGCATCAACCTCGCGGCCACCGCAGGCCGCAGCCTGGGCGGCCCCGTGGGCGGGTGGCTCGCCGACACCGTCGGGTGGCGCTGGTCTTTCATGGGCCAGGTGCCCGTTTTCTGCCTTGCCATCCTTCTGTGCCTGGCGTGGCTACCACGGCAGCAACGTGGGCCCGACAGCTCCGGCAACGTGACGACCAGGTCGGAGCCAGAGATCGACAGCAAGGAGAAACCCCGAGGCCTGGCGCGTGTCGACTTCCTTGGTGCTGGTCTCTTGGCCCTGTTCATTCTGGCCCTGCTTCTGCCATTCGAGCTCAGCAGTCTGCCTGGGGGGTGGTCCGGTCCGACTATCGCGGCCGTAATCGCTGCGCCGATCTTGCTCGGGGCTCTATTCGTCCTGGCAGAGAAGCGCTGGGCTGTGGAGCCCATCTTCCCCCTCGAGGTGCTTCACAATCGTGACGTCGTCCTGGCCTACCTGGTGACGCTTCTCCAGGCCATGGCGCAGCTGGGCCTCCTGTTCTCGGTGCCTCTATACTTCCAGGTCACCCAGAGGGTTTCCAACAAGGTTGCCGGGGCGTATCTGATCCCCGCCGTGGTGGGCAACGCAATCGGCGCTCTCGTGGCAGGCATCGTCATTAAAAGGTTCGTCTCTGACCATCGGCTGTCTTGTTATTTCAACGCGCACCTCTCAGTACTCCCAAGAACTGACCTTTCGCTTTGGAAAAACTCAGAACCGGCCGATACCGCCAAGTACTTATTCTTGCAACCGCCGTCTCGTCTGTGTCATACCTGCTGATGCTCCTCCGCTGGCACGGCCAAACCAACGTCTGGGAGTCCCTCTACATCTTCCCCGGCGGGCTGGGCACAGGCATGGTGCAGACGGCCACCTTTGTCGCCATCCAGGCCACGATCGACCCGGCCCACAAGGCGGCCGCCATGTCGGGCATCTTCCTCGTCGTTACTGTCGGGGTCATTATGGGCATGGCCGGCGTGAGCGCCGTCACGCTGCAGACAATGGCGGGCCGCCTTGCTGCATTGCTACGGCTTCGTGGTATTGACGAGGTCGCTGTGTCAAAGGTGAGCAAAGTGTCTCTACTGGAGACCAACTTTTCTGCTTTCCGGTTATTGATGTTGGTGCATTACTGATGGCTGACGGTTGTACCATTTTAGATCGTCGAAAGTGCCACCTCGAGCATCGAATATATCGACGACGCCCCACCAGATATCGCTGCGTTGGTTGTGGAGGCGTACGTCTACGGGCTGGCGGCTGGGCACGTAGTGTCTCTCTTCGGAGCTGCCCTGGCCGTGGTATGCTGTTTTATACTACGTGAACATGAGCTGAGGCGTTAAGGTTGTGCCCGATGTCTACGGCCTTGTTCGTTATCCTGGGGATGTTATGGAACTTGGTTTCACTCTTCAGGAGGGGCATGGTGGACATTTAGTGCAGCTAGCTGGAGGATTTATACGTATCATCTGAGAGGACTCCGCCTTCGGTCCGTGAGCGAAATGATAGGCTGTCTCTCAATTAATCTGATTCCGTAAACGCACCATTTGTGAAGTCGTGCTTTGATAGATGCCAGTGTGTCCTCAACGAGTTCGGAGCAACCATGGTGGGAGAGTCATGAAAGTAGCGTGGTTCGGCTTCTTGACCAGGGCGTTGCGCGTGCCACCGTTGACTATGGTCTCTGTATTCAAGAATTGCTAACTCTAGTACCCTGTAGTATGCCTGTCATGGTCATCGGTGCCGTGAAAGTTAAAGGTCGTGATCTAAAATTTGCTTGCTCGATGATGATGAGTCATCGTTATCAGGGCTATGTGGTGAAAACTTGCATTTCTCAATCGCATAAGGTGACGCGGAACGATGCTTTACCCATTTTTCCTTCTCTTCTTTTTTTCTATGAAATTTCGACAGACATCTTGGTCTTCCTTTAGTGTCTACCGAGGTAGGTTTAAGCTGGGGATTGGCAATCAGGGATATGACGATTCTTCCCCGAATACGATACAGACATGCCAGGTAGAGCGGATCGCATAAGAAGTAAAGAAAACCACCTCGACGCAGCTCAACCTGCGTCTCCGACCCTGCGCCATGTCGAGACTTGTCCTACGCTGCGGCACGGCAGACCTGGACATCCCCACCTTCACAGTCGGCCCAACCGATTAAGCTTAATTGAGAGCTGGCAACCTTAAGAGAGCAGCATGAGCCAGCTCCACCTCCGCCGCTTGCCCCTCGCCTCCCCACCAGCCACGTCGTGGGAGCATCAGCTGCCTTGTCTTCCAAGTCCTGCTTACCCGATCGGAACACAGCCGAGAAAGAGGGGCGCGTCACTAGGAGGGACAGCAAACAAGAACGACGCATAGACGCGACATTTTCTGCGCGTTCATCGTGCACGACGCCTTGGTGAGTGTGCCACGTCGAGCTGCACATCAGGGGCTGGTGGTGCGTGGCCCCACTGACGTCACGAACAACTCCCGCTGACCTTGTTTTGCCTGCTTCACAGTCACACATTCAGAGACTCCTTAAGAGGAGACGGCCAGGCTCCACGGTGGCTGCAGTCATACAGTCGACCTTCCAAGCTTCGAAACCCAAACATTCACTTTCACGTCGCCGACATATCTCGTTGTCGAGCCAGCATTGCCTGCCCACTCGTCTCGGCCACCGCACAGTACCGTCCACAATGGCCGCCATCATCGACCGGTTGTCCTCCGAGGGACCTGGCGAGTCTGCCGGTATGCCCTATCTCGCTTCATCCTTCGCAGACAGCAGCTAGCCAGGGAAGGCTCCCAGCAGCTGCGTGGCGACTCTCGTATCTCATTCGCAATGGTCACCTGCTTCTGACACTTCCATTCCACGCAGGCTTCCTGAACGACATTGTAGCACAGCTCTGGCCCAACATTGACGCTGCCGGTAGCAAGATGATCAAGGACATCGTGGACCCAATGTTCAAGACGATGCTTCCCGGCCCGCTGGCGACGCTGCACTTCACACACGTCGAGCTGGGCGACGTCCCGTTCAAGTTCTCCGACGTGCGGGTCACCAAGACGCCCCTCGACGGCATCAAGCTCGACCTCCAGGTCAACTGGGCTGGCAAGTGCGATATTGAGCTTGATGCAGACATGTTTCCCAAGGTGGTGAGTACAGCCATTACGCCGACAGTGTACGCAATACAACACAAGCTGACGGGTCCGCGAGCGTTACAGGGCGTCAAGAGCGTCGAGCTGCATGGCAGGCTCAGTGTCCTGCTCTGCCCCCTGACCAACGTGATTCCACTGGTAGGTCCCTCCCAATTTCCCCCCTTCTCTCACCTCGTCTCTGGCTGACACGGGACCAGATCGGCGCGGCCCAAGTGGCCTTTGTCAACCCGCCCGAGCTCAAGCTCGACTTCACTGGCGCCGCCAATATTGCCGACTTCTCCGTGCTCGACAACGCGGTGCGCAAGGTGATCCTTAGCGTCATCAACGGCATGTTCACCCTGCCGAACCGGTTCCTCGTCAAGATGGACTCCAACGCCGACTACTTCAAGACCTATCACTACCCGCTCGGCGTGGTGCGCGTCACCGTCGACAAAGCCTGGGGCTTCGCCGAGGAGGCCCAGTCCAAGGCCAAGAAGCTGCTCTCGAAGCTCACGCGCGCGAGCCCAGACTGCTACGCGACCGTGCAGGTCGGCGCGGAGGAGGAGTGGCGCACGACGACCAAGAACAACACGACGACCCCGGCCTGGGGCGAGACGCACGACTTTGTGGTGTCGGACTTTGACCAGCTCATCGTGGCCAACGTGCACGACCACGACGTCGGGTCGGACGACCACGTCGGCCTGGCCACCGTCTCGGTCAAGGACATCCTGCTGGCCGGCGGCAAGAAGGAGCTGGCCATGGTGTACCCCGGCGGCGAGGAGACGGGCGGCCGCATCGCACTGTCGGCAGAGTTCTTCGAGTTTGCCCCCGAGGACAGCAGCTTCTCTGCCTCGTCGCACAAGGGCGACGACAAGCTCTGCGGCGTGCTGAGCGTGCTCGTCGCGGGCGCGCTGGGGATCAAGGGCCCCCGCGAGGAGCTCAAGCCCAGCATCGTCGTGACCTGGGGCGACAAGCACCGGTTCCAGACCGCCGTCAAGGCGGACGCGCCCGGCACGGACATCAACAACCCCAGCTTCGACCAGCAGTTCCGCATCCCGCTGACCTCGGACCTCGTCGGTTCTTCGGCGGCGCCGCTGAGGATCGCGTGCCTGAACGGCGAGCAGGAGGTCGGCAGTGTAGAGATCCCCTTTGCGGATGTCCTCAAGGCGCCCGAGCAGGTACTGCAGGACCAGTTTGACCTGGGCAATGGGACAAAAGTCAGGGCTTGCTTCACCCTGCGTGGTGTCAAGGCGGCCAAGCTGAGCGATACCGCGCTGCCCACCAGAGAGAAGTGAGCTGCCGTTGTGGGAGACGGGTTGCCATTTGTAATGCACTTCTTTCCAATAGCTTTTGTTTGAATTTATCTCATGGTCCAGCGATAGTCGTAATGCAATTGTGTTCACTCTGTATGCACTGGCTCCCCTGTCCATCGTCATGATGTCTAATTCGCTACGTGAAGCTGAATGATAGTGGTTGGTTGAATGACATTAGGCTGAGAGTCACCTGCGTCATCGTACCGGGAATCATCCGCGGCGAATCCGTGTATGCCATCTTGGCCCAGCTGGGAAGTTCTTCCTCGCTTGTCAATTGGTTGCCTCAGGGGGTATATTGCCCGCTTGCACCGCAGCTGGCCACAGCAGCGAATTGAAGCTCTGCCTGAGGTCCTCGTACGGTTGCTTTACGTACTTGTCCACCCTCGGATCCGACCTCTTTCTTCAGCAGAGCCCTGCATGTTGTGGGGTGGCGTTCCGAGGCGGTGGACAGAGCCAACGGGGACGCCGGGGCGGCTGGCATGGCTATTGAGTCTGGCAGATTTGAACCGGCCCGCCGTGCCATTGATCGCAGCTGAGCATATTAAGTGCCCCTTCACACACAGAGTAAGCACCCCGCATTGGGACCTGCATTCCGCAACGTCGAGCCATCGTGGCTCATCCGAAGGCGCCGGGCGGGTGAGGGGAATGATCAGCAGGGGTGCTTGAGTCAAAAGGTGGAGGAAACAGCGCAGGGCTCTCGTCAGCAAAGGCGTGCTGATTGTGTGGCTGTCGCCATATGGGACGACAAGATGCAGGCAAGCCACAGGTAGCGTGGCCGGAATCTTGCTTGCCCCTGGCTAGAGGATCCTGGACCCCTGGAGCTGGCCGTCTCTCCATACGGGATCCCCCCTCGTTTCCCCAGGCCACCGTCCCACTGCCCGCACTGCCTGGGCCTGGGGTTTTCGGGAGCTGGCGCCGGCGGAGAAACAAAATGCCACCCTCCGCGTTCTGTTCCAGGGCCGGCCCTCCGGCGCGTCAGATGCGGACAATGCCCAGAAGCGGGCAGCACAGTCCTGCAGCGGGCCAGGCCAGGGTAGCACTGCGTGGGATTTCCCCATCATCAGGCGACAGGGGTTCCAGGGGTTCTCGGGCCCTTGGTCATTTCGAGAAGAAAAGTTTATATATAAACAAGACGATGCGACTCTGCGGTCATGGACTCCCACTTGGTCTTGGCTTCTGCAGCTCAGCTCAGTCTCTGCCCAGTCGTTCTCCTGATCCTCACCGTCTGCACCCTCCCGTAGTCACTGCTCGAATCCTCAAAGATGGCTCCTCCGATGCGATTCTTCTCGCTGCTGTTGGCGATCCCCGCCAGCGCGGATATTCTCTTTGCGACTTCCTACAACGACCACACGGTCACGTCGCTCAGGCTCGAGGGCTCCACTCTGTCTGTCGTGGGCAAGAACCTCGACTGTGGCTCGGAGCCCACCTGGCTGACGCTCGACAAGACAAAGTCGCGCCTCTACTGCCTCAACGAGGGCTGGGGCGGCAACGCCTCGCTGACCTCGTACCAGACACGGGCCGACGGCAAGCTCACCACTCTGGACATCCTGCCCGTGCTTAAGTCTCCCGTCAGCTCGACCCTCTGGGGTGCCAACAACGAACGATTGGCGGTTGCCCACTAGTGAGTCTCAAGCAATACTGGCAATCAGCTTCTCACGCGCAATGCTGACACCGACTCCAGCGACACCTCCACCTTCAGCAGCTACGACGTGTCCAATGCCAAGGATCTTCGTCTGACTAAGAGCGAGACGTACACTCTCGCCGCGCCCGGCCCCGTCCCGGACCGCCAGGAGGCTCCTCACTTGCACGACGCCATCCTCGACCCGACCCGCAAGTTCCTCGTCTCGCCCGACCTCGGCGCCGACCTCCTGCGCCTGTACCGCATCACCGGCAACTCGTGGACTGCCATCACCCCGGCCAAGGCCGTTCCCGGTTCCGGCCCTCGCCACGGCGGCTTCGCCGTCCACGGCCCCAACACGTACTTCTACACGGTCAACGAGCTGTCCAACACCATCACCGGCTACAAGGTCACCTACTCCGGCAGCTCAATCAGCTTTGCTCAGATTCTCAACTTCAGCACCCACGGCCCTGGCGGCAGCGTTCCGGCCGGCACCAGCTCTGCCGAGCTTGAAATCTCGGTGAGCCCACCTGTCCACTTTCTGCTAATGCTAGTCCCTCATTTTGCTAACCTCTGCTATTCTTTTGTGACCTTGTAGCCCGACCAGCGTTTCGTCCTCATCTCCTCGCGCAACGAGGCCTCGCTGACCATCCCGGCCTTTGACGGCTCCGCGACCACCATCCCCTCGGACCCCATCATCTCGTTCGCCATCAACCCGGCCAGCGGCCAGCTCACCCTCACCCAGATCGCCCCGGCCGGCGGCCTCAACCCGCGCGGCTTCTCGCTCAACAAGGCAGGCACCCTCGTCGCCAGCGCCCTGCAGAACGACAACCGCGTCGTCGTGTACAAGCGCGACGTCAAGACCGGCAAGCTCGGCGCCGTCGTGGCCAGCGCGACTGTCGGCGAGGGCGCGAACAACGGCCCCAACTATGTCCTGTTCAACGAGTAAGATAGTTTTGCTTGTCTCATTTCGCGACGGACTTGTAGGGCTTTTTTCGTATGTTTTCCCTTTTCAGAACCATGTGAGAGCGTGGGGACTATGGTCCGCAGTACTGAGCGGTTTGTGCTGACGATTTCACAACAGCTGCTAGATTATTGGTCTAGACCCCGGAGGCGCGACAGTTGAGTGTCCTACGGCTTGCTCGCCCAGTCGTTGAAAAGCTGATTACTTGAATGGTGGAAGTACAAGTAGTTCGAGAAGCGCACGTGTTACTTCTTGGTACATAGTTCTCAAAATATTGCAAAGAAACAATGAAAGCGACGTTACTGCTCAAACTCTGATGCACCTGTGAGGCGGAGCACTGCAGAACTGACTTGAGGTATTGCTCGACCCCGACCATTGGACCCTGTGATATAGCGGAGGCCGTCAATTGGTCACAGGATTCCGAGCTCAAGCAGACTGATAGGACCCTTTTGCCTCCTGATCAATTTATAGCCTGGCAGAAAGACATCGTTTATTAAACAGTGGCTCACCTCGAAACCGATGTCTGCCTAAGGGGTAAATAGCCATTGATACACACTAAACTTTCCCAGTCCTTAGCGAACCAACCCTTTCAACTATCAGCACTACCTGCCCTCACCTCCGCTCCAGCCCCTTTCTCCTCTTTGTGCTTCTTCATCAGCACCGTCAGCCTCCTTTCCTCCGGATCGACCGCGACATTATCCGCGCCAATCGGCCACTCGGACTTGATAGGCTGTCTCGCATCGAGCTCGACCTGGGCACGCCGGGCTGCTGCCAAATCAGGACCGCCGATGCAATTGCCTCCTTCTCCATCACCGTCATCGTCATCATCGTCGTCGGTCTGGACGCGCGCGTACCGCCAGACGTCGCGCAGCTCCTCGGCCCGCATCCGGCTCGTGAGCAGCTGGAACGTGGCCCGCGCGAGGTACTGGTTCTGGCCTTGCTCGTAGAGGCCCTTGGCCATGAGCACGACGCTGGAGCGCAGGCCCTCGAGGTGCTCCTTCTGTTTTCGCGGTTGGTCGGATGATGGTCTGACATGGTGCGGTTGTTCTTGTTGTCCCCGTTGTGCCCGTGAGGGTCTCTCGGTGCCCTGCTGCTCTCGTTCGATATCTCGGGCCTGCTGGCTGTCCTCGTTGATGGCAGGATAGTTCCTGTCGGTCGAAGTCGACGCCGAGGTCGCGGCTGCGTCGTCCGAGTCCAAGTCACCAACACCCTCATCCTCAGCAGCAGCAACAGCAGCAGCAGCAGCAGGGTCCTCCGCGACGCTCCGCGCAATGCCCTCCACCACCATGAACCCGCAGGACACGACGAGCGCCATGAGCAGCATGTCGGTGTGCGCGAACCCGTGGCGCAGGTAGTACAGCCGGGCGATGGTCTCCAGCGCGACCTTGGCCTTGGCTACTGTCTCGTGCGGTGGCTCCCCACCGTCGTCGTCGTCGTCGTCATTGTCGTCGGCGGCGGCCGGGGCTCCGGCATTCTCGCTTACTTCAGCTTCTTCTTCGTTGCCACCTTGATGTGCACTTTCGGCATTCTCTTGGGATGTGTTCGCTGTTGACGCAGGGCGTGGCTTCTCTTGTCGTGCCCGTGTTTGTCGTTGACTTTGTTGTTGCTGTGTTCGATCGAGGAATGGCGAGAACGTGCTCATGATGATGAGTTGCATATGCATGCTTTGGGTTGTCGTACAGGGCACAAAAGGTCAGTCAATCATTACCAGGGGCGATTTATCAAACACACAACACAAAATGGACTCTTGGCTTACTGCAATATACCGACAGACCCAAGCAAATACTCGGGTCCCGTGATGGGTGGGCGGGGAAGCCACTTACGCCTGCCACGAGTACAGCGCCCAGGCCACAAAGCCGGCCGCGTTGTGCATCCGCGGCGTCGTGTCGGGCCCGGGACACCCGTTGAAGAGGTTCATGGCGTGGCCCATCTGCACGGCGCGGAACGTGTACGTCCAGCCGAGCATGTCGAGCCCGCAGAGGCAGTAGTACGCGTGGATGATGACAGCGGCCTGGATGGCCGGGATGCTGGCCTTGTCGGACTCGAGGTCCCACAGCCGCCGCGTCTCGGCAAAGAACCGGTACCCCAGCGTCGCCGGGTCCCAGTACTTGACGCGGTCGGGGAAGGGCCGGAAGCTGCTCTGTAATGATGGCAAGGGAAGGTGTGGAAATGGTCAGTATTCGTTCCGTACGCAAGCCGGCGGCACTATAATGGGGGTGGACCGCTTACGCAGGCAAAGGTCAGCACGGCATTGACAAGCAAAGGCGAGCACAGCTCGTCCCGCATGTTGGCCATGTCGTCGAGGAAGTAGTCGATCTGAATGACGGTGTACGAGTGGTACTCCTGTAGCAGGTACGCCTCGAGAATCGCCCGCATGAGCTTGTCGTCGGCGGAGACGGTCGTCCATCTCGACGGGCAGACCCGGTCGAGCAGCGGGTGCACAACCCTGGCGGCGTGGAACGGCTTGAGGTACGGCGTCTGCGTCAGCACATCGAGAGACGCGAGTGCCGATGACGATGGCGGGTCGCGTGGCCGTGTGCTGGGCGCCCACTCGTACACGAGCGAGTCCAGATAGTGGTTGTCAGGGGTCAGCAGGTGGATGGGCATGGTGGTCTTCAGCGGGAACTCGTAGCGGTAGTTGGTCTCGGGGGTCAGGGCCAGCTGGAGCAGGAGGTCGCCCTGCTCGATCTGGCGCGCGAGAAAGCGCACGTCGTCGCTCTGGCGCAGGCGACGCAGGAGGGCCGTGGCCTCGGCCTCGGGGCGGTCCCGGAGCGCGGCAAAGACGCGGACATAGGGGTCCTCGAGAGACTGCAGCTCGCCATACTTGCGCTTGAGCGCCTGGGAGCGCGTCTCGCCCTCGAGGGTCGGGTAGCGGCATGCCAGGCCGCGTTTCGTGCAGTACTTGCATGCGGGCCGGGCGCCGTCACACTGGCGAGGTTGTCAGGTCAGTCAACCAGGCATTGTCGGCGGTGATGGCCACGGCCAAGCGAGAGTCCGGCTATCCAGGGGTTGGCAGGGCAGATCCAGATCCGAAACTAACCTTGACCTTGCGGCGCCGACAGTGGTCGCAGGCCCCGCCGGGCTTGCGGCCAGGCGGCAGTCCGGGCACTGGCCATTGTCCGGGCTGCGCAGGGAGCAGCGGGCGTAGCTGTTTTTGAGGCGGCGGCGTGGCTGGGTCCATCCGTGGAATGTGAAGAGGAAAAGAGAGTCCTGGACGGCAAGCAGTAGCGGCCTGGCAGGTTCTCGAGACGGCGCTGTCGGGGGTCGGGCCCGACTCATCAACGTGAGGTCATCATAACGTCTTTTTGTGCGAATGGCAGACGCGACGCGGAGTTTGCGCCGGGCGCTCAGAGCCAATCACATTGGGGCTGGAATGCCATGTCGCCTGCCAGGCACGCGGTCCGTGACCAACACACGTTGCTTTGTACTGAGACAAGGGCCCAGTCAGAACCTTCATCACTGGAAACTGGAGCTGCAGGGGTGGGCTCAACGGCAAAGCACGACAGGGTTCTTTCTGATCGCCAGGTCGGTGATCGTCGTGCTGCGGGAAGCAGAGAGTGAGGGGCCCCGCGATGCCGGCTAAATACAACATTCTTGGATTCCATTCTTTCTCTTCCCCGCACTAACGCCTAAAAAAGGGCATGGCACGGCCACATGGACTAGTGCAGATCAATGCCGGCTGTACTCGAACGGCATTCCGTCCACAGGGGTTCATTCGCTAGTGACCGGGCATCGAGCGATCGACAATAAAATCGGGCATGCCCAATTCGTGCGGAGAAATTGGCACGAGCACGGGGTATTTTCGCCCGTAGCCGTGTATGTAAAGCTGTCACCTACCCTTTGAGGTGATTTCCCTTTGTCCCCTGGAAACTCAAGAGAGCCCTTGATACTGGCAGGAAACTGATGTGACCATGAAGCTCTCACACTCGCTGATACCTCTCTCGACAATGGCCATGGCCATGTCCCCTGGCCAGAATGACGACGACTTCTCTCCTCCCAGATCCTCTGCCCACCCCCTGCGACTATGGTACACCTCCCGGGGCACTCTATGGAACGACTCGATGCCCATTGGCAACGGACGCCTAGGCGGGATGATCCGCGGCGTGCCGACCCAGGAAATCATCTCCACAAACGAGGACTCATTCTGGTCCGGCACCGCCATGGACCGGCTCAACCCGGACGCCGCGTCCACCCTCAAGACGGTCCAGCAGCTTCTCGTCCAGGGGGAGGCCCCGAAGGCAGAGCTCGAGGCCGCCCTGGGTCTCAGCGGGACCCCGACCAGCATGCGCATCTACCAGCCTGGCGGAGACCTGTGGATCAAGTACGACGGGGTCAACACGTCCGACATTGGCGGGTACGAGCGCTGGCTGGACCTTAGCGACGGCACCGCGGGGGTATACTTTGAGGCCGGGGGTGTGGCGTACAAGCGCGAGTACATTGCCAGCGTGCCCGCGAGTGTTCTTGCGGTCCGGCTGACGGCGTCGGAGCCCGGCAAGCTGAGCGTCAGGGTCAAGTTCGAGAGGCCCTCGGACGGACAGAATCGGTTCGTTGACAAGTCGTATGCCGAGGACGGGCACAGCATTTTTTCTCTGTACAGCTCTGGCGACATCCGCGCGGTCACGGGTGCTAGGGTCAGATACCTCGGCGGGACGAGCCGGCAGATTGGGGACAACGTGCAGGTCATGGGTGCGGATGAAGTCTGGGTGTATTCGGACACAGAGACAACTGTGCGCTGTCAGGATCCCCTGGGCGAGGCCAAGACCAAGCTGGCTGCGGCAGCGGCGAGGACGTATCAGGAGATCCGGGACGAGCACGTCAAGGACTACCAAGAGCTCTTCGGTAGGACGGAGTTCTCGCTGGGCGAGTCGACTGACGAGCAGAGGTCCATGCCGACGGACAAGCGGAGGCAGACACTCGGCCAGGGGGCGTTTGATCCAGAGTTCGTGTCGCTTTATTTCCAGTTTGGGAGATATCTCCTCATCTCGTCGTCGCGGCCGGGCACTTTTCCCGCGAACCTCCAAGGTATCTGGAACAACGAGCTGAGTCCAGGATGGGTATGTCTCTTCCACAAAAAGTGTTCGCGAGGCGTTTGACTGACCGAAACTGACATGATACCAGGGCTCAAAATTCACTATCAAGTAGGCGATGTTGGCAGCAGAGTCTCAAATTAGTAGCTTACTAACCAGCTTTCAGTATCAACCTCGAGATGAACTATTGGCCTTCCCAAGTCACAGGTAGGTCAACCTCTTCCCTGCACGCCTTTCGCTCGACCCCGCTGTAGACACGTCACGACTCACATCGCCTCCCCCTACAGACCTCCAAGAACTCAACCAGCCCCTCTTCGACCTGATCGAGAAGATCTACACCTCCGGCAAGCGCACCGCGACCGAGATGTACTCGGCCCGCGGCTGGCTGGCCCACCACAACACCGACATCTGGGGCGACACTGCACCACAGGACATCTGGGCGCCGGGCGCGTACTGGCCGCTCGGCGGCGTCTGGCTGGTCAGCCACATCTACGAGCACTACCTGTACACGCGGGACGCAGCGTTCCTGGAAAAGTACTACTACCTGTTCTACGAGGCGGCCGAGTTCTTCGAGGACTTCCTGACGGACTACAAAGGGTGGAAGGTCACGAATCCGAGCACCTCCCCGGAGAACTCGTACAAGAACGGCTCGATCACGGGGAGCATGACGGTCGGCTCGACGATGGACAACACCCTCCTGCGGGAGCTGTTTGACAATCTCTTCGCTGCAACGGCCGTACTGGGCAAGCCGGAGACGCAGCTGATACGCAACGTCAAGACCCTGAGGGACAAGCTGCCGCCGCTGGCGGTCTCGTCCCGCACGGGCAGGCTGATGGAGTGGATCGAGGACTTCAACGAGACGGAGCCGGGGCATCGGCACATGTCGCATCTCTACGGCCTGTTCCCGGGGAGCGAGATCAAGAGGGGGGACAAGAAGACCTGGGATGCGGCGGTGGCAGCCCTGGCGTGGAGGGTCTCGTAAGTCGCTTTTTGCTCTTTTCCCCCCAAGCCCCTGCACATTCATGGACAAGCCATTGTCATAACGGAAAAATCACCACTCCGAGATTGCTTACTTACCCTTCCTCACCCATTCACAGGAATGACGCCGGCGACATGGGCTGGTCCCGCGCTTGGACCACGGCGCTGCACGCCCGTGTGCTCGACGGCAAGAGCGTGCAGGCCGACATTGCCGCGCTGCTCGTCAATCTCACGCACAACAGCCTCCTGGACGCGGGCCCACCCGCGGCGTTCCAGATCGACGGCAACTTTGGCGGGACGGCCGCCATTGCGGAGTCCCTCCTGCAGAGCCACGAGTATGATGATCAAGATGGTGGTGATGGGCAGCGGGTGTTGATCCGCGTGTTGCCGGCGCTAATGCCGAGTAGTGTCAAGGGGCGGTTTGGCGGACTTGTGGCGAGGGGAGGATTTGTTGTGAGTGCGGAGTGGGATGGGGGAAAGGTTACGAAGGTGGTGATTCAGTCGAGGATTGGTGGGAAGGTGAGTGTGACTGCGGCGGACACTGGTGTGAAACTGGCTTCAGAAGGAAGAGACAGCGAGGCTGGAGAGGTGTTGGTTCTCGATACGGTGGCTGGTGGCGCATACACTCTTGTGGGAGTGTCCAAATAGGGCCAAGGAGAGCGGGAATCAAAAGGAGCTGCCACCCATTTTCATCCATTGACGTAGTTCTAGTGGGAGACAGTCTCTCGCTTCCATTGCGGACACACCCGATATCTACATTTCCAAAAGAGTGACGTTGAAACCAAAATAGCCGTACTACCGGACTGCAAGTTATCGCAAAACCAGACTATTGTGTCCCTCCACATCAGTCTACCTCCACTTGTTATCCCAACCAGCCTGCTCGACCACGAACGCGATGGCCAGCTCCGAGAACCGCGCCATGTGCTGAGCTTGTCAGCATACCGGACTCCCTCCACACAGAACAAAACATTCGCAGGATCACTTACATCAATCGAGTACACGCCCGTCGTGTCATTCACATACATTGTATCCTTGCTCGTGTGCACGTACGGGTCGAACTCGCCAAAGCCCCCGTTCCCACCAGCAAGCGGGTTGCCCTCGGTGGCAAAAGTCGCCGGGTACTTGAGCTGCGTCCACGACATGTAGTCGGACCCTGCGCCCTCGCTGAGGCCGTACACGTGCGCGGGGATGTCGACGTACTCGGTGCTCAGCTTGACCGCCCACTCGGTCAGCCTCTCGTCCGACTGGGTCTTGACGAACCCGATCGACTCGGTGGCGTTGGCGGCGATGAAGGCCGTCATGTCGAACTCCATCATGGCGCCCACGCGCGCGTTCTGGTCCTTCTTGAACCGCGCGATCGCCTGGCTGCCCAGCAGGCCGCCCTCCTCGGCCGCGTACCAGTGGAACTCGACGGGCCCGTTGGCGGGCTGGTACCCGCTCGACGCGAGCACGCGGAAGGCCTCGAGGATGCTGACGGTGCCGGAGCCGTCGTCGTCGGCGCCGGGGGCGGCCAGCAGCGGGAACAGGTAGTTTGCCGAGTCCTGGTGGGCGCCGAGGATGGTCAAGGGCAGGGACGAGTTGCGGACCTTGGGCTCGAAGCGGGCGATGATGGAGGACTGGGGGAACGGGTGGGTGAAGTATTCGAGCGAGATGTGGGTGCCAAAGGGAGCAGCTTGGATGATCTGGAGAGGCGGTCAACTCAAAGTGAATGGGCGAGTTTGGAGGCTTGCAGTGAAAGTCTGGGACGCACCTCGGCAATCTCGTCGTGCAGCCAGCGGGCACTCTTGGCACCGATGACGCCGCCGTAGTAGCGGTTGTAATAGCTGGAGAAGTGCTCGATCGCCGTCCTCATCCTGTCTGTTGAGACGAGACTGAGGAGCGGCTTGATCAGGCGCTGGTGCGTGAAGTCGGGCAGGTCTGGAGCAGCAGGTCAGACGACGATTGATTTCTCACGAGGAATTGAAGTTGAACAAAGACTGTACTTACGAGGGTCCCCAGCAAATAATGACTCGACATCGTTGTAGTAATCCTCGTACCCGGTGATGTCGATGAATTTGCGCCTCTGCCGACGGAGGCGCATCTTGTCGCCCTCGGTCAGCCACTTGGCCTCCTTGTCTCCCAGGAGATGGAGCAGACGCGGCTCATTGACGTGAGCCGCGAGCGCTGGGTCGAGAAAGAGCAGTGCATCAACAGGATCGGCATGCTTCTCGAGGGCGGCCTCGATCATGTCGTGGGTGATCGCGCCCTCATGCACGTGAGCGTGGTCAGAGCTGGACGCAATGACATTTTGAGCCGGCTGGTGGGAAAGTCCGCCCTGGGCAAGGCCCAGCAGCAAGAAAGGGATCTGAGTGCGCATCTCGGGTTCAGCTGATCTTCGTCGTTGCACCAAATATAAAAATGCTGTGTGACTATGCTGGTGAGAATGGCCGCCAATGGACATGCTTATGTACTTATCATAGACAGGCAGGCGGGCGTCAACATGGCAACCAGCGCCACAATCGTGCTTGTGGCTGGTTATTGCGCGCGCGGAGTCGGCGCTCGGCGCTCGGATAAGCACAGAGTGTGTGGCTTGCCCATGTCTTGACCCCTGACTTGACCCCGGCTCAATCGACTGGTAGGAAGTGGGGATCGGACCATCGCTGTCCACGGAGCTGTGATGGGTACGAAGATGCGCTCTCGAAAGATAAAACGTGCGATTACGAATGGAAACACATGGCCTTGATTAGCAAAATAATTCATTCAGTTTGTTTTCATCCGTCTAGACCCTGTCATCCCGTTTTCCCATGCCCATGATATAACCACGCTAAATCGAGACTTTTGTTCCGTTTATCATTCCCCATCCCTGTCTTTACGACATCTCAACATCGTCATCGTCCTCGCTGTCGTCCTCGTCGAGGTCAAGGCCGTCGAGCTCGTCGTCGGTGTCGAGCGTCTCGGACATGAAGTAGTCAATGGCACCGGGGTAGATGTCCTCGGCAATGGTGACGGCGACCTCGTGGCCGGCCGGGAAGGTCTCGGCCTCGGCCTCGGCGGGCAGGTCCTCGTCGTCGTCATCCTCGTCCTCGTCCTTGTCCTCGGCGACGGGCTTGCCGGCGAGGGCGGCCTGGCGCTTGGCGTCGAGCTCGGCCTTGGCCTCCTTGCTCTCGGCGGCGCTGGTCCAGCGGCCGCGGTACGAGAAGAAGTTGAAGAAGCTGATGGCGCCCTCGACCTTGTTCTCGAGCGTGTCGACGACCGTCTTGTACTCGGGCATCTTCTTGGCCTCGGCGTCCCGGGCCTTGCGGGCGTCGCCGGCGACCACGCCGTCCAGGTTCTGGCTGGCCATCTTGCGCTGCGCCTGCCAGAAGGCGTACGCCGCGTCCGTCAGGCCCTCGGTGACATCCTTGCCGGCCTTCCAGTTGATCTTGATCGGGTCAGACACCAGGCCGGCCTCGCCGTCCTTCGAGTACCGGTAGTAGAGAGTCTTCTCGAGCACGCTGTCGGTGAACCAAGGGTTCTCGCTGAACTGGAAGCGCAGCGTCACAGACCGGGGCTCGCCGTAGCCGCCGAGGCCGGTGTCGCCAATCTTGGCAGTGGCGGGGATCTCGGGGCGGACAACCTCGATCCCGGTCAGGGCATGCTCAAAGATCTCGCGGTCGTTGGGGGTGATGGCAGCCTCGAGGTCGACCTGTGCGTTATTAAAAACAACACTCCAGAAGTGCTTGATCTGATTTTTCGATCTCTATTAGCTCCTGACACGCTCCAGTGGTGTCGTGGTGGGCTGCTGAAGCCGGAAAATAACGTACCTTGGAGATGGTCTGGTGGCGCTGCGCAAAGATGTCCTTGGTCATCAGGTACTGCTTGGCAATGATCTCGGTGTCGACATCGGACAGCGCAGCCTCGAGAAGCTCGAGCTCCTTGATGGTCTGGGGGTCGATCTCGATTCCCTGGTCGACAGACATGGTTGTGGTTGTGGTGGTGTGTGTGTGCGTGGTGGGAAAGGAAGGTAATTTTCGGGGGGTATCTTGCGAAGAAGGACGACAGGAAGGAGACGTAAAAAATGAAAGATATGCAGATGAGATGAAGAGATGGGAGCAAGCAAGCTGGCGGGAGCTGGCACAAAACTTATAAAGAGGTCGAGGAGGGGCAGCTCTCTCCAATGTAAACAAAAAAGAGAGCGAACAAGAACCCCTCCTCCCAGCGCTTTTTTTTTCTTCCAGCTTCTGATCGCCCAAGCGGCAAATAAAAAAAAGCTGGACCCTGACTTCATGCATGCCCCACCAAGTGCTGTCAGGTTGTCACTGTGCCAGGAACCCATGATTGGGCTCCAGCAGCCTTTCCGGGCCCTAATCCCTGCAATATGGGCCCTGCTCAAGCTACTAGTGGAGTGCTAGAAAACGACCGCCGCGTTCTTTTGCCCCTCTTTGCCCCTCATCTGCCAGCAGGGCGATGGGGACAATGCCATTTTCTTCCAGATCGGGCCCCCGTCTTTTGTTCTCTTATCGATTGTTTCCAGGTCATTTTTCTGTCACCACCCAGACTTGCAGCGGGGCTCTCTGTGGGGAGACTACCGGGGCGTGCTGGCAAGTTACCTAATGACGAGAAATTCTAGAGGGTCTCAGGGTCTGTTGCTTCGTGAACGCCGTTACGGCTGCGTGCAAAAATATTCACCTGGGTCCCTGTGAGGTGTGAGGAGTGGTGGGGACCGTGTGGTAGAGCCGAGCCCGACCTGGTGGATCAGTAAAGTTTCTCGCTGTTGCCAGGTCGACTTAGAGGGCCGCGTTCCTGTCGCCGTGCTGAGGCGGTGAGGAATCTCTATCTCTGTGGAGGCGGCATCGTCTGATAAAGTTAAGTATTCCTGGGTAGACCACGAGATTCACGTACTGGCGATGCCTTGCCTTTCTCGGAGCATGCTTCACAGATTACAATGAGCAGACCAGGTCAAAAGGTAGACGAAAGTGGCGTACGCTACGTGAGCCTTAATGAGCTTGTTGGGTCACGACCTCTATGCTACCTAGGTAGCAGTCTTCAGCACCACGTAGTTGCTTCCTTCGCATAACATTTGCGGGCCACAGATTGTCTCATTGAACCTCACACAGTAGCCTAATTATTTAGCCATCTGGAGACATGATATTTGTCCTTGGCTGTCAAGCATGCCCTTCCACAGGCTGGGGAAGCACATCATAGAACCATGAATGTGGGCAACGCATCGCCAAGTCCGTGGCCTGTCCGTCTCATTCCATGCCCCGTACGCGCCTTCAGGCATACCCCTCCGTCCTCATCGAGCCACACGGTACTGAAAGCATGCCTTTTGCGCCGGGCGAGCAGAACGGGTGGCCTGATCAGGTGCTGCCACCGAAGCACATCAGCTGGCCAGAGGCGTTGGTGATATGGTCGTCTAAATAACACCTGTTAGTTTACTCTCATACCATCTGGCTCGGCGTTGGAGAAGCAAGCCTCTGCAGCCATCATGACATACTAATCCGGTAGGCCAAAGTTCCCGACCATACTCCATTATAACCGGGGCAGTTAATAACTAGTTCGTTGGACGGGGAAAGAAAGCTACCGCCCACGTCACACGAGCCGCCATATCCACCACTATTGACGTCAACGAGCAATGCAAATTGTTAGTTGGTTTCTTCGCTCGCGTGCTGGTCTCGAACGGCGAGATCCAGGCAAGGTCATAAGCCTAGGAATAGTGATGACATACTTTTGGAGGTATCCCAGTCTCCCGTTGGAGTTAACGAAGCACCGATTCATGTTGAGCCTGGAGGTGGGCCAGCCGCCTGAAAGGTTGCGGCATTCGGCAACGAGCCAGGTCTTCGCCCCGCCGTCAAGGCGCACGTTTCTGCAGGAGCCTAAGAAGCCACCATCTCGCTTGCCCAGCGAGATAGTCTTGTCCCCTAGTATCTCGCGTATCTCCAGGGTTTTGGGGATGGTGACGTCAGCGACCGGAGCCGCGCTGGTAAAGAGGTTACCGCCGAGCGAAGCCGTGAGGGCGACAATAGTGGCTGTCTTGAAATGCATTATGGGATATGGGCTGGTAAGTATTAAATAAAGGGCTGCGGGGTTCGACTCGGAAACAATTGAGAGTGCGGTGGTTTAGGAATAGACCATAACGGTAGGTATGTCTGGAGGTCTTATATAGTTTGTAAAAAAGATAGAGAGGCAGCTTATACTCTATGTCTCACGGTCTGATTGCTTTTCCTTCACGATCTTTTGTGCGTAGATATCGGGCATGATGAGTCGCCCCCGGTCGGGTTACTGGCAACCCATGTTGACTATCTGTGGCGGATTGAGATCCCGGCTGGCTAGGTTCTCCGAGCCCCAGCAGGCATTCCCACGCGCCCGCGATCCCTGTCCTCACCTCCACCGCCAAAAGATAAAGCTCGTAAGGAGTCCCACTGTATCCCCCCTCCAAGAAAGTACCAGGCCATTCAGCTGGCTGGAGGTTGACAGGCCGCTCCTCCAGGTGGGCTGCAGCCAAGTAGACATAAGCCATCGCAGAGGTTGAGATGTGCTCAAGCGTACGCTAAACCGCCGCGACCGGCAACCAGCCAAATACGGCAGCTCTTGTCGGCTTATATTGCTGGAGTCAAAAGAACTATTAGTATAGACGTCATTGAGCTTCGTACGCACTGCGATCACTCATGTCCGCTTCGTGGCTACCTTTTCAAGGGGCTGACATGAGCAGGAGCCGCTTACATGTGTGGAGTAGCGGCGGCCCAGGCCGCGGCAGTGTCTTGGTTTGGAGCCTTACGAGTCTGTACTCCTTCAGGAGGCCAAGTCTGTAATCCTTCAGGAGGACAAGACTTGTTATCGGGTCTTCGCTCCGGTAAAGGCAGGAGCGAGGAGCTGGTGCTCACGGACCAGATCGAGTACCTTGTTAAGCTTTAGATACCCCGGATGCGCCTAATGAAGAGAAAGCGTGATCCAGAAAGTGTAATACCGGCATGGTGAGAGACGTGGAGCAGAGGCTATTCATTATTGTCCTCGCTTTGACACATTTTGTGTTGTCCTTGAACTGTGCAAATCTATATGATGCAGCGGCATACATGCACCTACCTGATATATTAGGCCCAGCCTCCGACATTTCATATCGACATAAACACGACTGCCAAGACCCGACTGCCTTGAGGAGAAGTTGATCCACAGCTTCGCTCTATGATGTCACACCCGTATGATCAGGGTCTAAACGCTGAAGTCAGTCACGAACCCTGGCTGCGTTGGCCAGAACAGCCCATGAAAATGTCCACTTTGAGTGATCCTTGTTCCGCATCATAGGGGTTGTATTCCTTCCGCCACTCACACCGACACAATCTATGCGGCATGGACTTAGAGGTGGATAGTCTTAATTATGTAGTGACTGTCAAAGTAACTCTATGGCCTCGATATCCCACCGGAAAGGAGATAAGAGATATTATTGCTTGCATCCTTCGTCTCTGATTCCAAAGACAGACTATGGCCATTGATGTATGCCTTGATGGTTTTAGTAAACCAGACTGGAATGAGCACCAGAGTATAGAGATAAAACCTTCAGGACAGAGATGAATGAAATGGTCTACTGTTAAATTGTCAAACTTCGTCTTCGCTGCTCGTCTCTGCCGGAAGACTACTGTAACATCTCTTTGGCCAAGGTGAAGCTCATTCCGGGAAACATGCTCTCTTCATCTCTCCAAGAGAGCGATTTCAAGCGATATGTGTAGTCATCTTCTCCCCCATGTCAAATATCCCTGCCAACAATTCGTTGAACCATGTGGGCCGCTCATGAATCGGCGCGTGAGCAAGTCCATCCACGATAAAGGCTTGTGCCGGCTGGACATGGTCGATCAACTTCCTACCTAGCAGCACGGGCATGGCTTTATCCTCTGAGCCATGCACGATCATGATTCGTTCCCTTCCAACCTCATCAGCCAAACTCCTCAGCTGCTCAGGCGTCTTGCTATGCGTTGCCGCAGCAGCTGCATGCATAGCGAACCCAGAGAACGTGAAACTCCCGGGAGTCTTCCGTTTCGCCACCTCCACAGCCACGAATCGTTCATAGTTGTTCACAAACCTCAACGGTGTCTGACCGTTGAGCCCCGGCGTCATCGGTCCAGGGAGATCAACATCATCCTCCGCGGCCAGCCACTCCGGTGGGTATGCGATTTTCGCGATGTGTCTTACTTCGTCCTCCAGCGTCTTGGGCCATACCATCCCCAGCATATCCTTGACTCCCTGCCACCACGACTCTGAAGTGTTTTCGTACCGCGCCGTGGTGCTCCACAGGCTGAGTGTGCATACCCGCGAGGGCGCCGCGAACGCGAGCTCCTGCGCAATCATCCCGCCCATGCTCCCTCCACAGATGTGCAGCTGTCGCGGATCGGTCCAGCCGAGGTGGTCAGCAACTTCGAGTATATCGAGAGCCATGTGCGATGTGCTGGTGCGGTGCAAGGGACAGCCAGCAGCTGAGCCGCCGAGACCGCGATTATCAACGAGGAGGAGCGAGTACTTGTCGCCGTTGTTGTGCCCAAAGAAGAGGGTCTGGTTCTGGAAGTCTGCTTTAGCGAGGCCCAGACCGCAGATGAACTGATACCCGTAGTTAGCGACGGGTTTGCTGGCTTGAAGTGAGCCAGTGACGGTTGCGTACGATAATTTTGAGCGGCCCGTGGCCGTGTACTTCCCAGCTGACTTTTGCAGGAGTCGTCCTCACCTCACCGACAGGGAGAAGACCTGACTGTGTGGGCCTGAGGCCCCATATCGCTGTCGTGAAGGCAGGATGGGCAGTCACCTGCTGAACTGTTGGCGGGTATTCCATTTTGTCGTTGACATGAGAAGAGAGTTATGTTTTCGAATCTTGGACCCAGGGTGAGCGATCGAGGTGAAGATAAAAGATGACGTTCTTGCTTACTGCTGGAAAAAGATCGTGAGGACCCAAGATTGACCCGCTCTTCCTTGGCATGGGTGTGCTGATCATACGATGGAGCATCTCACCTTCGAACCAGCCAGCCTCGTGCCGGACTAGGCAATAATTTATTGCTGCCCTTCACACATCTCCTCGAAACTTCTCCCAGTCTGAACGGTCTGTATGGTGAATATAGTCTCATGTTTGGATGGAGGACCTCCATCGTCTTACTTGTGTCAATCAGCCTTCGACCAGATGCGAGATATTAGCATTTTAGATCAATCTCGCAACACCAAGACAATTTCAACCTGTCTATTGGAAGGCAATGTGATACTGTATATTTCCCAAATCCACGGAGCACCTGCAAAGTTTATTCTAGAGCAGCAATATGGGACCTGGCGGATCAAGATCTGGCCCCGCTTCCATACGATGTCCGCTGACGTGTGAACTGTTATGCTGGTTGTACCCCTGTTCGCGCGCTGCACGCTAGGACACCTGGGCAGATGTGCGTAGTGATTGTGTGAGACTCTCCCCGCCATGCCTTGTTTTATCCGGGGATACTTGATACACCCGCACTGTATTTCTTGCAAGAGCCAGCACTCCTCCCCGTCATGCCGCATCAGCATGCCACGTGAATACATTCCACCCAAGCCTTCAGGGCGCGGCGATGCTCCGTCCCCTGTGCCGATAGCATCCGCACTGCGACTGGGAGCCGAGCAACAGAAGGAAGCAATGGCATCCCGCCTGCTTGCGCTCCCGACTGAGCTGCTCCGGCTAGTCGCCGCCAGGATCTGGTGTACCGATGACTTCGAGAGCCTGATGCTCACGTGTAAGACCGCCTACTTGAGTAGTACCGATCTGATCGCGCAGCACAACGAGCACAGGCGTCTTTTTCGCCACATCAAGATTCGTGCGCCCTACACAGACACTGCATATCTGATTCAGACTCTGGTGGATTACACCCTCGGTATTGCTGCGCATCCGGAGATTGCGCGATACGCACGCACCTTGACAGTCGCGCAGGACGGTGAACAAAAATCCCTGGAACTCGACGAAATCGGCGACAACAGAGATGCGCCGCGGTACACAAATGCAGGGCTCGAATGGATACGCAAACAGGACTCGGGGCGAACGAGAAGCGCTGGAGCAGGGCTATTGTTTGAGGCCGTCGTGGACTCGCCATGGTTCCGGGCCGCTGGTGTAGACACGACAGCTTGGTTCGGCAGGGTTCGGCAGTTCAAGAGTCTTGTCGGCATCGACGACGGAAGCCAAAGCCAACGCGACTACTCGATGAGCGACGATGCTTCCTGGGAGGAGAGAGATATGATGAAAGCAGAGATGGAAGTTGCCGTCATGCAACTCGTCGTGCTGCTGTTCACCCAGCTGGACAAGCTCCAGACGCTCATTCTTCGCCGGAAAGCTGATTTGTCTGCGGACCCGGGCATTGCCAGCGATCAACTGCGAGACTCTCAAAGAGTCCTTGAACTTATGGTGGCGCGTATCGAAGACGACGACATATCTCGCACAATGGGTTCTCATAAGCTAGCTGAAGCTGGCCACATCACTGAGGATGTCACTACCAGTCACACAAAGGCGTCTGTGCTCGCACTTCGCGCCTGCGGCCACCTCACCTCACCACTGAACAATCTCCGCGAAGTCCGCACCGATATTGAGAAGAGGCCGGAAAACTTCATGGCCACGAGAGCCCTTGATGCGGTCTTTGCCTCATCACGCGTGCGAAATGTGTTTGCCACATGCCTGATCGCGGACGAAGAGGAGCCAGCGGGTGAATATCATGGCCCGTCGCCATCGTCTGCTTTGCTCAAGTCAGTCCAGCCGTACAGCGGAATCGAGCGCCTCGAACTGTATGGTTCAGCACTCGGTCCCGCAGGAATAGCTGGACTTGTCCATCGCATGCCTTTCCTCAAGGTCCTGAGATGCATGCATGAACCCAAGACTACCGGCTTTTATGGGTCAGCCGCGGCGGGGAGCGAGTGGGATCTTGATGGGTTCCTCAAGGCGGTGGCCACTGCTCGCCCCGTCATGCCTTATGCCTCCCCCGTCCCGCAGACTCTTGGCGACAGCATTACTGACCTGGGAATTGCCCTGCCGCTCGAGAATTACCCATACACCACGGCCGTGTGGTCATTGCATAACTTTACGGCACTCAAGAGGCTCGAGGTCGGAGCATGGGTCTTTATCGGTCCAAACCCAGCCTCCGGCGAACGGCTGGGACATTTGAAACCTTCACCGCCACGACCTGGATTTGAAAAATGGGATCGCAAAAAGGATGGCCAAATCCCCAAGCTGGTGGACGTGCTTCCACCCAGTATCGAAGAGGTCTTTATTGAGCTTGAGGGTCATTGCGACATCTGGCGAAGATTGTTTCAGGGTTTCGCTGCGGAAAGGGCAGAGAAGCTACCCTCTCTCAAGCGCTGTGCCGTATGGGGAGATTTAGAGAATTTTGACTACCGTACCGACACACAGGAGGGATATAACCTGCGGGAAACTGCTGCCATCGCCGAGCTCGAAGGTCAGGGGGTAGAGTACATGAAAGATGGACCTCATCAGCACTTTTGGATCACAGAGTTTGAAAATAGAGCGATCGAGGACCCGCTGTCTCATTGATCCCTTTCGATCAGAGTTGCAATCAAGATCTTATTCTAGGGGTAGGAAAGAACAACAAAGACAGTCTACAATTAGTAGGGTTCGAAAAAGTGTCTAGCAAAATTACTGGCCAGGAGCAAGCGGGGAGACCCCAGCTCTGAGCAAAACAAATATCACCATCGTCGGGAGTTCACCCTTTACTGGTCCTGGCAGTCTTGTCGCGGGAGTTTTGTCGCGGGAGTTCACCTTGCCGAAGGGAGAGTGAGGGTATCTCTAATCTCGATGGCACAATGATGGGGAAGCTAACCAAGTCTGTGGTAATATATAGTCTTTATAGTCTTGAAGCCCTTTCGAATCGTGTTCATGATAAGATCCAAGGCGAAGATTGAAATACACAGTGGCTTTCATATAAGCCACTCAACCAGGTAGGCCACCCGCCGCGGAGTCGTGGGGAAACAAACCCGTTTAGTCCTCACGACGTTCACAGACAGAGGCATACTCGACATCTCCGCTGGAGCGAAAGTGTACCTGCCTAATAGTTAATAGAGCAAAACAATGTGCTCAAAGTCTATCCCTAGCAACCGCAAACATAATCCTTCTACAGCTTATTCTTGCCTAGTCATCTCCAAATTTGGTATGTCAAAGTTCAAACGGTCCACCCCGAAAAAGTTGAAGTACTCGTACGAGACCAGGCCCTCATGAACCTCGTCGCCAACCGTCGCCGTGATGTTGCCCACCCACCTAGCATACATACCTATACCTCCAGATTGCACGGCCGGTAGGAGGTCGGCGCTGAGAATGGTGCCGTCGTTCAGCGTCATCTCCAAGTGGTAGGTGTCGGGCGTAGGTGAGCCCGGGAAGGGAGGGTGGGTGATGTTTTGTCCCACGGGGCGGACCTGGACATTGCTGTCGCATCTCGTGCTCAGGATCTGCCCGTCGCGTACTGCATACCCACTGACGTGCGCTTCGTTTTCTTGGGTCAGGGCGTCGATCCACACTAGGCTGTATGGTCCGGCCCGTGCGTGACCCCAGTACCAGCTGCCAAGCGACTCATTGAAGCCATTGACTGCCCAATTCTACATCGTCACACCTGTCAGAGACTTGCAAAACGACGCGGGTTGACGGTTTCACAAACCTTGTCGTGGTATCCAATTCCGGTAAAAGTCAATGGGGTCCCATTAACCTCGACGTCGACTGTGACATCGCCATCTGGGATCGAGTTGGCCCAGCCGATTCCAGGAACTATCTCCATCGTGCGGCCGGGAAGCACCTGGCTGCAAGGATAGTGGGGAGGAGCAGTCTGGGAGTGTTAGCCAAGCCATAGGCGCTCCAGAGGCCACAAAAGGGTTCGTGTCTTACCGAGCGCACGTGAAAGACCCCGCTGATTGCATCGGTCTTGAGCTCAATTTGGTACTCGGACAGGTCAGGCGTGCCGGTAAAGGATATGTTGTGGTGCTCGCCACCCCAGATGCCGCTAGCGCCCTGACCGGATGTTGATACGATGGCCTCGTTGCCGACAAAGTTGAGGAGGAAAGTAGTCCCGTTCGGATACGTTCCTGTCACTTGGACCCATGGGACACCCTCATACGAGGGACCCGGAAAGCCAGCGTTGCTGCCGCGGAGGAAGAAAACAACGACGAGAGAGGAGATGCCATCGTCGGCTACTGCGTCGAAATACCACCAGTCGATCGTGGTGTCATTGACGGGAAGTACCTTGGGAGCGTCGAATCCGTTCTCACAGGAGACTGCTCGATAATCGCTGGGACCATGGTATGGTTCGCTGTCGAAAACCTGAATACCTTGCATGGGGTTACACGCTGGCTCGGCTGCCCCAAGCTGCGCTCCGAGGAGGGCGATTGTGGAGAAAGTAGTTGTGAAGCGCATGATGTGGAATTTCGGATTCTGCCCAGAAGGTTACAAAATCTTGGTAAAGTTGACTCTGTACGCAGATTGTTGTGTAGAATGAAGGAGCTGTGTCGCGGGCCTTGTGCAGCTTTAAATCTCTGCTTTAGAGGGTGACACTTGCGATACGATCAAACAAAACAAATTGAATGAGAATGCTATGATAATCACTTGCATCACGAGCTAAAGCATCGCATTTCGCCCGAAATGGACGTACCTTGATATAGTTCAGGGCCGTGCGTCACCTCCACGGCCCTTGACGGAGCTTGGCTGGGGCTATGTTGCTCGGAGTTAAGGAAGGCCCCGGTACTTCGTAGTCCCACGTTACCCTAGCGCTTATCCAGGTATCTAAGTGAGAACCGTAAGTGGCCTTTTCGACCCGTGCTTGGAAGTATCCCTGTCTCCCCCTCCCCTAGTACTTTGACAATCGTGAGCTTCTAGTAGACTTTTAATTTACTTTCATCATAATTGGATACTATTGGCTGTAATACCTGAAAGTTCCCCGCAAAATAAGTAGCGAAGGCCTCTCGGCTCTGAGCACGTAATGTGATAAGCCTCGTTGCGGCGTAGACGCGTTAGCTGGTTGCTTGTTGAGGGTCTTCGACACCCTAATTCCGTGTCGTCTCCAAGGGACACGAATCGGTCGAAGGTCATCCGCCGATTAGTCAGGAGACTTTGAGAAAGTACAAACCTGTACATTGTGTCAGGACGTGCAAACACCGTGACAGGGCCTTTTTCCCAGTAGTTCCATGTAACCGTAGCACTTTGAGCATCCATGTGATGGCTTCTGCGCTGCAGGAGTACCCAAATATATGTCTTGTCCATTCTCGAAAACCTCGCTCCTGGTCGAATTGGGTGCTCAAGGCCCAGTGAAAGCTTGCGATTCATGGTGGACTAAGAGATCTAGATCGCCGCTGATGGGCAAACACTTCTGGTCTTATTGTGCTACGCTGCTACCTAGAGCTTCGCCTGTATCGGGCTGTCGAGGGAGCACAGGCCATTCCTCATCTCTCCCATTGCCTTGCGTAGAATCTTACCTGTCGGGTTCTTGGGAAGCGCCTTGATCTCCCAGACTCCACCACGCAGCTTCTTGTACCCACTGACCTTGGTATTGACACCCTCTTGAATGCTCCTTAGCACTCTTCTCCTCTTGTCCTCTGACAACGCCTTGCAACGACCATGCAGGACGACCCAAGCAGTGGGCAATTCCGTCAGCTGGGACTCGTCCCACGTGGCCCCGACACCACCTTCCACTACATCCGGATGCCCGTTGACGTACACCTCCAACTCGTTCGGGCTGACCTGGAAGCCCTTGTACTTGATCAGCTCCTTGGTCCTGCCGACAACACTGACCCGTCCCTGTGAGTCAATCGTACACACATCGCCCGTGTTATACCACCCCCTTTCCGGAAAGTTCTTCTCATTCGCCTCATCGTTGAAAGCATAGCCCCTGGTGATATTCGGGCCATGGAGCCACAACTCTCCCGGCCCACCGAGCGGTGCATCTTCCCCCTTCCCTTCGACCATCAGACGAGCCTCGATCCCGGGCAACAACTTCCCCACCACGCCTGCAGGCAACACCTCGCCAAACTTCTGATACGCGACGTACCCCGCGGCCTCGGTCATGCCATACACGTTGTTCAGCCTCCACGGCGCGCGCGAGTACAGCTTGCCGACCAGCTCGTCGCTCAGGGGCGCCCCGCCGACGTTGATGACCTGGGCCTGGCTAAAGTCGTGCTTCCGCGTCAGCTCGTCCGCGTCGTTGGCCAGGCGCAGGACGACAGAGGGCACGCCTTGGAAGCAAGTGGCGCGGTCGGAGCCGACGAGGCGCGCGAACTCGGCCAGGGAGTATGACGGCATAGCGTGGTGGAACATGCCCGTGTACGGGCCTAGGAAGAGCGGCATCGTGGTGTTGCCGATGTGGACCCACGGCGTGAATGCGACTGTGCGGGAGCCTGGGTGGAAGTGCTTCTTCAGTGGATGGCGATGTGGCCTGCCGGAGTCGTTGCAGAGTGTGTCATGGGCGACAAGTTGGTGGACGTTGGCCACAAAGTTGAAATGGGTCAGCTCGACGCCCTTGGGCTTGCCTGTTGTGCCAGAGGAGAGGTGGATCGTGGCCAGTCGGATCGTCGTGTCTGGCCAATGTGGGATGGGCAGTCTCTCGGCGGCAAAGAAGTCGTCAGGGAGGTGCAGAAGCTTGTCTTCCGGGGAGTCGGGACGGGTGATCATCGTCAGGACTTGCGGCTTGTGCCAGGTCACGCCTTGTGCTGATAACTCTGCGGCCGCAACCCTGATGGCTTCTAGGATCGCTGGTAGAGTTGGGCCGTAGGCAATGATGTATTGTGGCCTCGACACGGCGAGTCCATGACCAATCTCGGTCGGCTTTAGTGCGTGATTGATGGGACAGACGACGCCGCCGGTCCACAAGATCGCGTGTACGGCTTCGAGAAACTCGACGCTGTTGGGCAGAGAGAGAGCCCATCGCGCCTGGTCCGGTGGACTTAGCTTGGACTTGAGACCATTGGCGATGCGGCCGGCTCGATCGCGCAGCTCGCCGAGCGTGATGCTGCGGTTCGTGAGACTGTCCT
Source organism: Microdochium trichocladiopsis (assembly GCF_020744255.1). NCBI lineage: Eukaryota > Fungi > Ascomycota > Sordariomycetes > Xylariales > Microdochiaceae > Microdochium > Microdochium trichocladiopsis. Next base: position 3,171,713 of record NW_025763549.1, read on the forward strand.
TTGCGATGAGATGCGAATCTGGGATGTCACTGGCCGTGGTGTGCAACAGCTCTGTGAGGTTCTGGTCCCGTGGGATGTCTATCTTGTCAGACATGTAGGTCCTCATGATGTGCCGACCCTATGGGAAATGTTGGTGGGGTCATCTGACGTTGCTTTCCACGGTCTTGACCAGTCTCAATGCAAGAGATGAAATCTGTTGTATCCAAGTCGCCTGTTATTATGCACAATGGACCAAGAATGATTCAACTCGTGCTGAAGGTGATTCTCTTCGATACTTCTGCCACTCGTTCAGTGCAGTCTCCACTCGTGCCACACGAGCCAATATCTCGCTGGCCGTTCGAAGGAAAGGGCTTTTGTCGTTTCCCCGCCTTTCGGAGACGTTCAATGCATTGAGCAGGCGACGGAATTCGGGACTTAGTCATGTCCCGAAGCGACCGGGACGGACTGTCAAACTCGCGTCCCGAGTCGGTCTGGGGGGTTGGCTTGGGTGGGTAGTGTTTTCCGCTGGGCGAGTTGGGGTCGTCTGCCTAGGGCACGGAGGGGTGAAAGTATGAATGCTATCAGCAAGACCCGAGGATCCTCCCGCAAATGACGACAATTACACACATTGAGAAAGTTTGCGAATTAAAGGATCAGACAGATGGGTACAGTCGCGACGCTTAGCTCGGTCAGATTGTCACCATCACAGGAGGATGGCGATATTGGCTACAGCGGAAATTTGGATCAGGACCGCCAAGTGGTCCCAGCATGGACACAGGCGGTGGAATCTCACCAATGGAGGAGAAACAGTTAAAGCTCTTCAGCGGATGGGTTGCCAATCTACGTGAAGATCTCGTTTTAATTGCCATTGCTGTCATTGCAACGGCTACAGCGTAGTCATGCTTGCAAGATATCTATCCCCCAAACTTCTCTGCCGTTGATCATCGTCCGGCTACAGATGTGAAGGTAGCCACTTTGGATCCCTCTTCTCCTTGTACGCTGCCAGCCCCTCTGCCGCGTTCTGACTCCTGAGCATGGCCTCGGCGTAAATCTCCTGCCCTCTCATGGTCGCTCTGCTGATACCAGTTTCCCACGCCTCCCTTGCCGCCAGCCTCGAGATGATTACACTGTCAGGACACAGTGCCGCGATTTCGGCGGCATATCCGATGGCCCTGTCAAGCAACTTATCTTGCGCCACAATCTCCTTGACGAGACCCCACTCCTTGGCTTCTTGTATCGTCAGAACCCTGCCTGTGAGACAGAGATCCATAGCTCTGTGGTTGCCAAACAACACCATGCATCGCGGTAGTGCGCCCGCCAAGGCAGCTACTCCACGCAGAACCTCAGGCAGCCTAAAGTCTGCGTTGGGCGAGGCGAAGATGACGTCTGCGTTGAGCACGATCTCGAAGCCACCGCCTGTTTCATTTGGGGAGTCAGCCATTCATTCTTTGCCCGACCACATGGTTCTGCATCCACATCCAGAAAAGAGGCCTGCGTACCATGTGCGTGGCCGTTCACTGCGGCAACAATCGGCTTCTTCCCCGTGCGATTGCTCATCCCGCCGAACCCGCCAGACGGGTACTCGTGCGCGATATTGTCCGTCTTGAGGATGTCGAAGCGCTGCTTGAGGTCCATGCCCGCACAGAACGCCTTCCTGCCTGCCCCCGTGAACACGGCGCACCGCAGCTCCGGCTCGCTGTCGTACCATTTCCACAACGCGCCCAGCTCAATCGTGGCCTCGACGGGCAGGCAGTTCATGTTACCTGGCCTGTTTATGGTGACCAGCAGGATGTGCTTGCGCGGGAAGGTGATCAGGCAGTGCTCGACGTGTGGATAGGGCGTCTGGATCCACGATGGGACCAGGTTTTTCGTTCGTGGGGACGACATTGCGGTTGGGCGTGCGCGTGTTCCCTAAGGAGGTGCGAGTGGGAAGTGACGGACTCGATTGTGGTGAATCTCTGGTATGGATTGAAGTCGAGAGACTCGCTGTCAATGGCGCTGCCCCCGTCGTGGTCTTCAGTACACTTTGACGGATGAGCTTGTGGTGTAGACGAGCTTGAAACCGCGGTCAATTGAGAGGCAGGTTGTTCTCCAATTCATGGCTCAACGGACGCCTAGGGGTGATGATAGATCCACGCACGGCTTTCACAGATGCTCGGATGCAGCTCCAGCTAAGACTGGTAATGACCAGCGGCAAGATGGCAGCTTGACTAGTCAGCGCCGCGCATGAGGAAACCCTGACAGGTGGATTGTCCTTCCGACAACCTCCGAACCTACATGCTGGACAACGCTGCCGCCACAGTCTCAGTAGGGTTCCCCGCAGTCTGCTGCAACGTGAATCATTAGTGTGTGGTGATCAGCGGCTGGCCCTGGCCCCATGGTTCCAACGCGTCTCCACTAAGATTTGGAACCTCCACTTAACAGCAGTTGGAGTTGGAGGAAGCTCATGCAGCGGGTATTGTCTTCGCCATGACTGAGATAGAACTACTTTGACCTCGGCAGTGTTCTCGACGCGTAGTCGTGATCATGGCGAAACGCGCTTGAGTATCACGAGAAGTCCTACACGAACGAACAAGGACCCCTCCCCTAGCCATCGGCCCGAGCAATCAACAGAGCTTCCTTTCGACCGATTTCAACTTGCACGAAGAGTCGGGACAACAGAGACTCAAGTTGCACAACAGCTCCAACTGCCTTCCACAAGCTATCGTTTCCTCAAACATCTCACGAATCACCACACACAGAGGGAACAACAGCCCACGATGCCTTTCCCAGTCGACACACCACCTCCTCCAACCCCGACCTTTCTCAAAATCACATTCCCCGCCCCGCGGGTCGTGCTCGTGTGCATGGACCGCCCGCGCGACCTCAATGCCATGTCCACCGCCGCGCAGTGGGAGATGGACTCGATATGGAAGTGGTTCGACGACGAGCCGAGGCTCAGCGTGGCCATCATCACGGGGACCGGCCGCGCGTTCTCCGCGGGCGCAGACCTCAAGGAGTGGAACAGGTCCATGGGCGACGAGGGGGATCCGAACTCCCGCATGGGCAACGCGCCCGCGTTCAAGCCCCTGAGCCGGAGGCTGGGCAAGAAGCCCGTCATTGCGGCGGTCAATGGCCTCGCGATGGGCGGGGGCTGCGAGTTTGTCGTGAACTGCGACCTGGTCATTGCTGCGGAGGAGGCGTACTTTGGGCTGCCAGAGGTCAAGAGGGGGATTGCGGCGATCGGAGGCGCGCTTCCGAGGCTGATTCGCACGATTGGTTTGCAGAGGGCGTCGGAGATGGCACTTACAGGGAGGAACGTCTCTGCTAGGGAGATGCAGAGCTGGGGCGTGGTCAACAAGGTTGTGCCCAAGGACGATTTGCTCAAGGAGGCCGTCGGCTACGCGGAGGCGATAGCGCGAAACAGTCCCGACGCGATTATTTGCACCAGGGCAGGCATCAGGCAGGGCTGGGAGACTGCGAGCGTGGAGCGGGCTGTTGAATGGACTCTGGAGAAGGAGTTTGCGGAACTACAGAAGGGCGAGAATATTCTCGAGGGACTGGCGGCGTTCTCTGAGAAGCGGGAGCCGCGGTGGAAAGCTAGCCGGCTGTGACAAAATTACATGGCTGATCGTCACGAAACAGTATTGACACCAAGTGCCATGAGATATCCTCCGGAGAATGCTGTGGGTTTGCCTACAATGCAGACACGAACACAACTTGTTTGGAGATACTTCAGTCTCTTGTCAGCGATGCTCACGATTTGGACGCGCTATGGTGATCAAGTTCGGTTCAAGATGTCCGAAGCGGTGCACGGGTCCTGGAGGGTATTCTATTTCTCGCAAGGTGCCTCAATGGGTAGGGTCCGCGAGCGGAATGAACCTCAGTCGATGGCCTATCCTGGCTTCCACCCGACACGCGATGATTCAGCGCCCATACATAAATGCTCCCCAAGACTGCAGCTCTAGCGGCACAGCTGGGGCTGGTAGCGCTGGAGACTGCGACTCTCTTCGTTCGGCCTCTTCCGTCCTCCTCCACCCTGACTCACCCCAGTGTTCCCCCTCACTTCCCCTGCGAAAGTGAATTGGGGCGAGATCGGTTCCGCTTTCCCGCGCCCTGTCGAAGACATGTTTAGGTGCTTACTGACCAGCTGATTCGTTGCCATGATTCGCCGGCCCAGCGGCACGGCAGACGGCGCCAGACATAGGCGACTCTACAACCATTTGGAAGGATGTGGTGGGGTTGAGGGGAGGGCCAGCCATGCGTCCTCACCAGACCCTTGACAGACCTGTCCACGCGTATGTGGCACGCTACTATATCCAAAAGCGAACTTTGTTGCCAACACCAACACGGCAGCCAGTGTCCCGAGTGAAACGAAGCCCCATCACTTGCGGAATCAACGACACCCCCAGCCGCAGATATCAAGGGATCAGCGCCCAGCTGAGGAACTGCTTTTTGATTGATCATGACAGCTCTAAGAGCGAGAGATCAAACCGACATTCCTCACAGCCCCTCTCCTCAACCATCAATCACTCACTCCACGCTGCCAGAGTTTACTACTGCCACCATGAGCGACGGCATTGAGAAGCGTGGCGAGGACCATGTCGAGGACGCCGTCCGCGACAAGGAACGTGACAACGACTCTGACTCGATTCGCTCAGAGGCCCTTGGGGACAACCTGCCGCCTGGGTACTTCTGGTCTCCACGATTTATTGGCACAGTAGTTGGCTTCGCTCTCTCCGCCATCTCGGCGTATCTCTTCCTGATCTTACCCACGAACGTGTTGACGTACATCAACGCGGATATCGGTGCGTCTCCTAAAAGTATTCGCTAAACCGGGCACCTACTAACAAATTTTCACAGGCCCATCGTGAGTGTATATATTCATGGGCGCGACGTTTGAGCTCAAAACTAACGTCCTCGTCGCCTATATGTGTCCTGGGTCAATATAGCGCGGACCTTGTCGCTATCTGCGGCCTACACGGTCCTTGGGCGGTTATCCGACCTCTTTGGCCGGCGCTGGTTCTTCATCGGGGGCAACATCATCGCCCTCCTCGGGATCATCGTCTGCGCTTCTGCCCAAAATGTGAATTCTCTCATCATCGGCAGCGCCGTGTATGGCCTCGGCGAGACCGTGCAGCTCAGCTTTAATGTAGCACTCGGAGAGCTCGTCCCGCGAAAATACCGTCCCGCCGTTCTGAGCGCCATCTTCGCGTCAAACGCACCTATTGCGAGTTTTGGGCCATTGATCGCACGCAAGTTCATATCAACTCCGAGCCTCGGATGGAGGTGGTGTTACTACATCAACATTATCTGTTGTGGGCTGGCCATTATCTGCCTATACATGTTTTACCACCCGCCAACGTTTGAGCTCTTGCACGAACGCAAGACTAAGCGGCAGCTGATGAAGGAACTAGATTGTGAGTCGTGTGGTTCCTCAAACATTTCAAACCTCAACCCCTTTCAATTCCTTGGGGTTCTCTTCTGCCTCTTGAGACCTAATTCTAAAGCATGACTATTCTTAAACACACTTGAGTCCCATGGCTAACTCTTAGTGATATCCAGATGTCGGACTTTTCCTCTGGACAGCTGGCCTTACTTTATTCTTGATGGGCGTCAGCTTGGGTGGCACCATCTATCCCTGGAAGTCTGCGGCTCCGATCACGACCATCCTGCTTGGTGTCGCTCTTATCGCCGGCTTAGTGGTCTGGGAGATGAAGGCCAACCTGAGGTACCCTGCTATCCCGATCAAGTTCTTCGGAAATCGTGGCTTTATGGCACTGGTCTGCTGCGCGACGGTTGCAAGTGTAAGTGCTCAACCTCCACCGCGAGATTGGGATTTAGCTGACACTCTCGCGTTTCGTAGATGTTCTACTACTCTGCGGTCCTCATCTGGCCGCAGCAGATCCAGGCGCTTTTCACGAGCGACATTAATTATGCCGGCTGGTTATCTGTGAGTAGCTGGGTCCCCCCACTCTCCGAGAAGTGGCTTCGTTATTTGCTGATGCGTGCGACTCCTTCAGTGCACCGTCGCATCCTCTACCGCGCTCGGCCAGATCGTTGCAGGCTTTGTGATCAAATGGGTCGGCAACGTGCGCTACTGGATTATATTCTCCTCGTTCGCCATGGTAGGATTTGTAGCCGGTGAGTCGCGTCTCCCGTCTTTCCCGCCACCGAGGAAAACAAACTGATCTCCAAACTGTAGCCCTCGCTGCTCTGACCCCCGCCTCAAAGGATCTCGGGGTGGCTCTGACAATGCTGGGCCCATTCTTCGTGGGCATCATCGAGCTCCTCTCACTTGCCCTGGCTCCTCTGTTCTGCGACCCAGCCGACATCGGTCTCGCTTCGGGCCTGCTTGCCTCGATCCGCTCGGCTGGCGGCTCTGTGGCCGTTGCCGTGTACTCGTCCGTCCTGGCAAACCGCGTGGCCATTGAGATCCCCAACGCCGTCATCCCCGCGGTGATCAACGCTGGCTTTCCCGCTGACAAGGCCCCGGCACTGGCATCGGCCGTTGTCGCCAAGTCTTATGCCACTTTCCCGGGTGTAAACTCGGCCGTGACTGCGGCGATCGCGAGCGTATTGCCTAGTGCGTATGCCGCTGCGTTTAAGGTGGTGTATCTCGTCAGCCTGGCGTTTGGTGCCATCGCCCTGGCTGGCTCGTTGATTTCAAAGGACTCCCAGCCTCACCTGACGGATAAGATTGAGCGCAAGATGGTCAGTGGCAAGGAGTCTGCTGCCGCAAAGGTCGAGGGCACGGAGAAAGTTTAGGCGCGGGATTGTGGTAACGCGGGAGTGCGGGACAGTCACAGTCGGTTGCACATGTACACGTATTTTTCTTCTGGTTCACTTCGTGTTACATTTCCGCCATGCTTGTCTCTTGGCAACTTTAAGTATCAAAGCCTTGGTTGACCTTGTCAGTGGGATCGTGACAATCATGTGTCACCAAAGACCGCACGGCTTGCCAGCTTTCTGACTGCTATGCATGCGTCTCGTCTGGCCTAACCAAGCTTAATCTCATCCCAGATAGCATCACGAAATGCTGCCTGGAAGACCTTACCAACAGCGACCCGTTCCCACAAGGCGCGCTCGCGATTGCGCTCGAGCATCATGACATAGTACAGGTCCCACTCACTCTCCTCGCGCTCCTTGGCAATGTAGTAGTTCCACACCGGGCACTCGTCCTCGGTTAGGGATTTGGCGTCCGAAAGAGCGATGAACATGACCGGCGCGACGCCGCGGCTGCCGCCTTTATCGATGCGACTGCTGGCCTCATTCTCAGTGCCGTTGTGATGGGAGCTTCTACGCCGAGGAGGGAGCATAATGGAGCCGCACCAGTCGCCTGCCTTATCCACGATGTCGTGCCGGGATAGCTTGCCCGGTGCGTCGTCCGGCGTGCCCGGCACTGGCGACTGCAGCGCTGAGTTGTGACGTGGGGAAGGCGGCCGGCTGGCGACCAGGAGCTCCGTCCGCCAGGTCCAGAACTGTAGAATGGGCATTGCCCTGATCTGGTGGTCCTTGTTGGTTTTTGGGAAGGGGCCTCGGATGATGCTGAAAGGAGTGTCGGGGATGATGCTCGTGAAGTTCGTGGCGTTGAGGCCTTTCTCACTTGCACGGACAGGGCGGCCAAAATTGTCTTCGTCGCTTCTGCGATCGGTCCGGCGCTTGGTGGTGATCCGGAAGAAACCTCCCTCATCAGCAGAATCAGAATGAGCGGATCCAGCATCGTCGTCGTCGTCGTCATCAACATCATCACCATCAGAGGAGGTCTCGCCGACCCACTCCTCACCATACTGTGAGCTCCATCCCTTGTCGTCGTCGTCAACATCGAGCTCGTGGTCTTCGTAGTCAGAGTTGTCCTCCCAGGATACGCGCGCTTTTCTATTGCCTCGCCGAGGCTCTATGCTGCTTACTTGACGGTATGACTTTGAATCGCCGTCACTTCTGGTCCGGCTGTAAAGCGGCCCTTCTTCATCAAGCTCGTCGTCATTGGCGTCACCGTTGTAGTATCCCGCAGGCACTTTCGATACATAAGCCGTGTTTGCCTGGCGTGACCAGCTCTTGCCCTTCCGTGAATCCGATCTCTGCCTGATATGGCGAGGTGGATGTGAAGGTGGAGACCGGCGCGGCCTTGGGTTTTTGGAGGCGTAGCTCCGATAGACAGCTTCTCTTTCGGGAGTGTATGCCCTGTCGGCACGGCTGCCAGTTGGACCGCTTTGGCGCGGAGTGGAATGGCTGGCGTGCTGCGCGTCCTCACTTGGCTGCTTCCCAGCGTAACCCCTCCACCGAGTCTCGGTGCTTTGATCTTCTCTCAGGACCCGTTTGTCCCACAGCGGCCGTAGATTCCCCTCGTAGTCGCGAATATACCACTGAATCCACGTGTGGTGCTTCAACCACTCCTGTGGATTGGCCACGCAGCCGTCAATCATGCTCTGGGGGTAGTCTGCGTTGCCCCCTATCCATCCGCTCCATGACCAGCTGGGGAAGTCTTCACCATCGGAGCCGCTTTTGTTTGCATCGCAGCTGCAGTTGCCCATCTCGTCCTGGGTGCACGGCACCGCGGCGGTCCGGTGGCGCGGCGACGTTCGGTCCCGTCCCCTGCGTTCCAGCTGCCTTGAGGGCATCCACAGCAGCGCCAAGTCGAAGTGGGACGTGGGCAGGCCGTAGAACAGAGGCGCACCGAGTCGCTGCTGCAAGAGCCACGAGGTGCCCTGGAAGGCCGTCAGGATATCACGGGCCTTGGTCAGGTTGCGGCTGGTGTACAACGGGACGCATTTCATGTAGAACCAGAACGCGCGGCGCTGGAGCTCTCCGAGTGTGCGGAGGGGCGAGTTGGTCCAGTCCAGCGACCAGCCGTTGATGCCGCCGTCGGTGAAGATGTGCTGCGACATGACCGTCGAGCGGCATTGGAAGTAGACCTGGCCCTCGGCGAAGATGAGGCACCGGCGGGAGAGAAGGCGTTCTTGGAAGGTCCAGCCGCGTTTGTTCCATATCGAATCCTCGATGACGGCCTCGGGGGGTCGCGAGACCAGGAGCCGCACGTTCGGCAGGCATTTCGCCGTCAGCGGGGCTTGCTCGGCCGCGTCGGCTGCGCGGAGAGTGCCGCGAACTTCTTCCGTCGTCATGCCATGCCTGGATGGGGATGAGCTGCGTGTTGAGTCGGGGGACGGCGAGGGCGGCCGTTGTTGCTGTTGTTGTTGTTGTTGTCCTTGCCGCATGGCGTGGCTGACTTTTACGGGGGGAGGCGAGAAACCCGCCGATGCACGCTTGCGATGCGTTTCCGGGGACACGACACGCAGAGTAGGGCTGACGGCTCTCAGGCCGGCCTCGGCATCGCCGTCGGCCGCGCAGATGGTGAAGTGGGCGTTTCCGTATGCCAGGTGCATCGCTTTGGCGTTGAGTTCCCAGGACGTGGTGCTGTCCTGCACGATGCACAGGGCATCTATCCACACATATCGCTCGCCGAGTCGAGCCACTAGCAGGATCGTCTCTTGTATGGTACGCGGCAGGCGCTGCCATACGCTCTCGAGCCCCCCGTGCTGGATGCGTACCATGACGTTGGCTCTCGTGGTCATGTAGGGCTTGTCGTTGAGCGGGTTCTTCCCCCATACATAACTGAGGGCCACGTATCGCTCGGGCTCCCCATTCACTACAGGCAGCGCTCTGAGCTGCATGTCGATCACGTCGATGACCCCAAAATAGGTGCTCCCGATGAGTCTCTTAAAGTCGCGCCTGGTACTGTGGGTGTCTTCGCATTTTGGGCCGTGCTTCTCCACGCAGAGGTCGATCCAGCTCTTCATGAGGGCCTGCTTTTCCCTGTTGTCCACCATGCCGCGGCCGAGGAAGTGAGACTCTTTGGCGGAAGCTGCATAGGCGTCTGAGTTTATGCCCCGGGCGCCTTTGGGTGCTACGAGAACCAGGTAGACGCTCTCTTCCTTGCCGCTCGTCTCCCTCCATGACAACCGGATCCTTCGTGTGCGGTTGACAGTACGTCCGCCCTTTCCGATCTGGCGGCCATCCACCTCCCAGGACAGAAACAAGGCGGTCTCTGCGCCTACTCGGATGCCGCTGTAACGCTGGACCGCTCGGTATATAAGGTCGCAGAATGGACAGGTCCTTCCCCGAGCCTTGATCTGACCTAGCTGTGCGAATTCTTTTTTGATGTCACCAGAATATAGCTTCACGTTGCCCGCATCTCCAGCGGCCTTGCTGGCACCTCTGTGGGTGAATTCGGAGCTCGAGCTGCTAATCACGAACCTGTGAACACCGAGGTTCAATTGCTGACACGATTCACAGAGCTATATGACGATTAGTGGTGGAAACGCCCAATTGGTGCTGGTTGGAGCTACAGAGACAGAGAGGCTTACGACATTGTCAACATTATCATCCGCCACAACTGTGGTACTTCCACTCTCAGATCTATCCATGGATTGATCTCGCTGATGGAATTACCTCTGCGACTCTGGGATAGTGCAAGACAGGTAATAAGTAGACAGCTCAGTAGTCTCCTGTAGGGTGCGGGGCCTTCGCGGCATTTAGGCTGCGAGCCCCTTCTAGAAAATAATAGCTGACGGGCCGCAGAACTGCGAGACAGGGAAGGGCGGGGCTGTTACGGACCCGGGTACGACAGCCGGGACGGTTGTTTGGGCTCGTGAAGAAGCACGACCTGATCTCGCTCGGTGTCTTTTTGGCGCTTGGGCATGTACTCCAACTGCAAGCCCACGCCCCATCAGGTCAAGTCAACATATTACAGGTCCAGAAAAGCGGAGCTGGTCCATTTCATAGCATAACCTGCAGGACCGAGCTGACATTTACAGCAATATTGCATGACACAATGGCCAGGGAGCAGAGAACCCACATGTAGGATGAGATGGGCTGGGTAGACCCTGTGCGGACGCACCTCATCAGTGCCCTGCTGCACCTGCGCCTCCGATGTCCGGTTTCAATTGCACAACTTCTGCCATTGCTACGTGCTTCACTTACACCCCCTGCACGTGACGCATCATCTTCTGTCACAAACTGGCTCATCAGTGAGTATCAAATGGTAAGATGGGAATGTGGACAGGTTTTAGAAATACAAATCACATAGGTATGTGTTCTGCTCGATTCGATGAATCACTTTATGATAGTTTTGCGCCGTACCCGGTTCTTAGCAACTTTGAGTATTGAAGCCCTTGCGGTGTGACTGGAAGTTGATAGACCGTCACTGCCACGAAATCTCAATGTTGAGTACTTGTTCAATTGTCATACTAGCTTCATTGTGGTCCCAGACCACGTTCATTATGAGGCGGTTCGTGGCTCATAACACACAATGGATTAAAATTCAGGAAAGCATCTGTGCCGTAGTGGGAAACCTGGCTTGTTATTGCAAGCCGGTCTTTTGAGTCAGGCAGATGCGCGGCTGGCCATATTCTTAGAAGCCTTGACCAGTTGTGGCGGGTGTGATGCGGCAAAGAGTGACCCATTCCGCTCCCGCTGAATGCACAATTTCTTCTGCCGTATTCAATGTGTACAACTCATTTGTGCCCAATGGCCATGCAGTTTCAGGTTGACCGGCATTGCCACAGGTATGAACGCGTGCGGGGGAATATTTCCGAGGCATCAATGAATGACGCGTTTCGCGATCGCATTAGTGGCACTAATGGCGTCTACATGAGTAGGCTCTTGTGTGATGGGAAAATGAGAGAACAAAACAATAAGTGCCTTGACTCAAGTGTATTTGTGTGTGCAGTCATGCATTGCTATTACTCGAGCAAATCACAATGCGTGTGGTGCCCTACTGCCTGGCCGTGCCTCATTGTTCCACATCATTGTGCCGCTCTTTTGATCCTCCGCACATGCTCCCCACATCACACCCAGCATTGAGGGACTGAGGCATTCACTCATTGAGGCATTGAGGCAATGGGTGTGGCTTCAATGATCTTTTTGCATATAAGAAACCAGCCTCCCACCCTCAAACAGCAACCTCAACCAGACAGATCATCTTGAACCCCACACTCCTTTACACTTACACTCTTCACTTTGTCGGTCGCCTTGCCCTTGCACCTTCAGCCACTCTCTCATCTTTCTTTGATATCCACCCTCCAAGAGTTCTTTCTGCCCACCCTTTTCATCCATACTCCTGGTTATGAGCCTGGAAAACTGAGCGCCCCATCGATGGTCATCATGTCGCGGGTCGAGGTTTGAGCAATGGATCCTGGCAGCCGCTGAGTGTTACAACTTGTTTGAGAACAAGAAGACAGAACTTGAGGCAGAATACACGTCGTATAGACAACAACACCGGGAATCCGGACGAAAAGCTGAAGGGCTACTTCGACCTCAAGCTGGCAAAGATAGACAAAGGCACTGAGACCCCATCGGAGGTCCAGGTTCGCCAGTGGGCGCGACTTCGTGCCCTCAGGAAGCAGCTCACGGCTTTCGCGGAACCTTGTGGCCCCGGCATCTTCGCGGTCGCACCTCTCCCGGAGATGCGCGGCCTGGTCACGAAGTCCTCGATGCGGCACACGGACGGCCCCGTGGCCTGGGCAGTCAAGACCCAGCTCGTCTCCGCATGCCCATCGCTCACCGAGGCCGTCAGACGCCTGTCCGAAGGTACAGGCCTGGCATTACTGAGATGCGTCGGCATCTTACCGAAGGAAGGCGACAGCAACAAGGGCAGCGACGAAGCTTCCCAGCCAGCAGGCAACTGGGCTGCTTCTATCCACAACAATATGTGCAGCATCGCCAAGGACTACAACATTGTCCTACCACCCCGAAGCACTTCTACCATTGACCAGGCAGAGACCAATGCTTGGCTCCCGTACGAGATTGCATTGCCGGACGAGCCAGTCACAGTTGCCCGCGTGAGCACCAGATCGTGCCGCATCCGCCCATTCAACGCGGTCGCCTCCCTACGGCCTGGAGCTTGGCTCAATGCCGATGCAGTTTACGGGGCGATCGTCCTCCAGATGGAGCCAGGATGGGCGATCATGGACCCGTCGCACCCGTGGTGGACTGAACAAGACCCGGCCTCCATCCGCGCATTCACCGCGCGGGCTCGCCTGAACGATCACTGGATCATCCCAGTGGAGATTGACCTCGGTCGTGCCCCGACCACGCCCGCGGCAAGAAGACCAAGGCCAATCCCATGCCCATGCCCGGCTGCAGCCATTGGGTTATCTGGGCCGTCTCCATCGAGATGGATAATGGCACCAGCATTGTCGACAAGCCTCCCGCGACACGAAACTACAAGCTCACGGCGGTGTACTCGGACTCTGCCTGGGCGAAGCCCCAGACCCCTAAGCTCAAGTCGAGCGCACCGCACTTCGCAGAGGCGCTCAGCCGGCTGTTGTCCTTGGTCCCCGTCTCGACCGCCAAGGTCACCTTCGAGGTCGACGTGCGCTGCGCCGATTGGTCAGGCCACGTGGACGCCGAAGACTGCGGCACCCATGCCATTGTCAACGCGACCTCCATGATGAATGGAGAGACCCAGGCCAGAGACGTTCCCAACGGCGTCGACTGCCTGCGGCTTCGTCACGTCTTCGCAACCGTGATCTCCGAGTCTGTCCGCCTTGCGGCATACAAGGAGCTGATCAAGGAGAGCGATGTGGTGGGTGAGGAGGTACCGGTAGCCAGAATCATGGCAAAACGCGGGTTCAGGATGCAGTCCTGGAACCTTTTCGGAAGCCCCGCGGTTTCCATATACTGGCGCCATTCGTCTTCAACAAATTCGGTTGCTTGTCCGTGGAATTCGCCGAACTGCTTGAGCGTCCAGGCAATGAGAGACTCGCATCGTAGTGGAGACCTCCGTTGAGCGTCGATCCAGTCATTCCAGGGTCGCGATGCTCCCGGTCTTGTAAAGCCTAGACGAATAGTCGTAGGTCACGGATACGATTGATGGTCGGTATCAGTCACGAACTACATCTTCGGGTTCCCCCGCGACGCCACGTTCTCCTTCACCGAGCCTTGCGATCTCGAGGCGTTTATGGACTGTCTTCACCATGCTTTTGGGGTGCCTGCCCCCCGCCATCAACGTGGTGATCCGGCTCGGAAACTCTTTCCGGGGACGAGAAATCGCTTTCGACCAGCCGTCCAGCGACACACCCCATCACCAACAGCACCACGCTCGCGACGTTGCCCTGCGCTGGCTCGTGGCGCTCGGCCACCGCCACACGGAGGTTTCGACCCTCTTCATCAAGTTCGAGTCCTCCATGTGGGCCTCTCAGCAATGGATTGGCATGGACGGCGGCTGGACTCAGACCACGGCAGCCCGCGTGCTCGTTCATCTTGAGCAGGTTGCACACCTGCCCACGAGCCACAGGCCGCGGCCCATCGAGCGGCAAATCAGATTCCAGGCTCAGGAGGAGGCTCCGGACGCTCAGACGGTCAGGGGTCCGGAGGGTCAGAGGTTCAGAGGTTCAGAGGGTCCCGCGCAGGTCCGGTTAAACGACCACTGGATCATCCCAGTGAAGCTCGACCTCGATCGTGCGCCCGCAACGCTTTGCAGCAAGAAGGCCAGGGTCAAGACCATGCTCGGCTACAGCTATTGGGCTGCCTGGGCTGTCGTTATTGAGATGTTACACAAGGGCACCCCCATCAACGGTTCAGACGATGAGGCGCGAACGTTGCCGCCCCCTCAACAGCACAATGCCACCCAAGAGGAGCCCCTGGCCTCGTCGGACGATAAGGCAGGAGACTCGTCGCGACCCAGGCAGCATCGGAGACCTGGACAGCCCCAAGCTCACCAGAAACGACCTCGCCACCATGCGGTCGAAGGCAATGACTGGATCGATGCCCAACGGAGCTCTCCACTACGATGCGAGTCGTTCATTGCCTGGACCCTCAAGCAGTTCGGCGAATTCCACGGACAAGAAATCGAATTTGTCGAAGACGAATGGCGCCTAGGAGGGGAGGAGATTCAGAGGTTCAGAGGTTCAAAGGTTCAAAGGTTCAGAGGTTCAGAGGTGCAGAGGTTCAGAGAGTCAGAGACGGACAGGTGTGCCTTCGTACGTAGTAGTCGTCAAGAAAGCTGGTGTTGTAGAATCGAGTTTCCTTCAATTGAGTTCACTAGAGTCTATCCAAATAGACCACTTCCTGAGATGTAATGCATGTCTACAAGCGTGGTCTTGCCCGGCCTAACCTGGCAATGACTTTGGGAAGTGATCGCCTTAACAGCTTTCCTGTGCTACCTCTTGGTAATTCCTGGACGGCAAATATACCGCCGCGCAGCCTCTTGTACGGGGCGACCCGCTCATGAAGATGGGCTTGTAACTTTCGCAAGACCGCCTCCTTGTCTGCCGTGGCCTCGTGACCAGCAAGCACAACACAGGCAGCTGGCAGCTCGACGCCATTCTTGATGAGCCCGCAAACGCCAGCATCGACCACGAGCTCGTGCTCCAGGAGGATCCCCTCGAGCTCTGCCGGCGCGACCTGATTGCCCTTGTACTTGATGAGCTCCTTCTTGCGGCCAGTCAGCCACATGTCTCCGTCCCTGTCAATTTTCACCACGTCCCCGGTGTGCAGCCAGCCGTCTTGATCCAGCGTATCTGCAGTCTCTCCGGCATTGTCCTTGTATCCCATGAACAGCGTGGGACTGCGCACATAGCATTCTCCATCATTGTCAGACCCCGGAGCGACATCCGACCCATCATCCCCAACGATCCTAATCTCGGCACCAGCAGCGGGGCGTCCAATGCTCCCTGCTTTATGGGCCTGCCCTTCCCGCTGAAGGCTGATTGTTCCTTCGCTCATCCCATAACCATTCAACACCACGATCTCTGGATGAAGGACCTTTCTCATCCCAGCGATCGTCTCCGCCGGCAGCGAAGCACCAGAGCACATCACGCTCCTCACCGTACCCAGTGCCAACCCTCGCACCACAGGATCCGCCGCGAGTCTGGCCGCCGTGGCAGGCACCAGCCTCAGCAAAGTGGCCCTGATGTCCGCACATCTCCTCACGTACCCGTCAAACTCGAACCGCGGCATGGCGACGACGTACCCGCCCGTCCATGCGGGCAGGAGCACGCCAGAGACGATGCCGTAGATGTGCGCAAAGGACGGGAAGAAGACCTCCCGGGTGTAGGCATTGTGGTTGAACGGATTCGTGGCGCGGAGCACGAGGAGCTTGGCGATTAGGGAGTGGTGGGAGAGGAGGACGGCCTTGGGGGCGCCGGATGTGCCAGAGGAGAAGATTATGCCTGCTGGGATAGTGCGGTTGTCGCGGGACGTGAAGCCCGGTGGTTGTAAAGGAGAGCCTTTGTCAGCTCTGGCAGTGGTCCTGTTGAAAACTTTGTTGATGTGTGCGAGTTGGATTTTCGTTTGTGATGATGATGGCGAGGATGAGAGCTCCTGCACCGCGGCTTGGATCTTTGATGCGAGGTCCGTGTCCGTGAAGATGAGCTTTGGTTTTGCGAGGGATATATAGTGGACAAGTTCGTGGCTTGTGGCGAGAGGGTTCATCGAGCTGATTTCGTGTCTTGAGTCAGTTTCCCCTACGGCCACGTGATGGTCCTAATCAAGGTGCCTCACCAGAACGTTCCTCCCGCCCAGAGGATTGCTAGACACAGCACTGCCCAGTCGACTGTATTGTGACCAAACAGGCCCACCACGTCTCCTTCTTTCAAGTCATATTGCTGCTTCAAGGCGGAAGCCTGGAGAGCTGCCTGATTTCGCAGTTGGCCATAGGTGATAGATTTACCATGCTCATCAAAGTCCTCGAGGACGACCTTGTCAGCTGGCACGTCGTCTGGGTTTGATTGCAGAAGGAACTGCGGTATCGAGAGGTCGGTCGGGACGTGTGGCGTGGGGTATGGGGATCGGTAGATTCGTTGGTTTCCCATTTTGGCGTGTGCCTCGTTCTGAGCTCAGGGCTTCTGCAAGCAGAGCCTTCGTGATGTCTGGTGTTCACAATGTACAACAAAACGGGCGCAGGCTCGGCAGCTTGGTCTCAGCCGGATGCTAGTGACGACGGCACAGTCTTCTTCTCTCAAGGCAATCCAAAACTGTCTTGCCGAACCCTTCTCTGACTTGGGAGAATGCGGGACCGTCGGATATGCTAGCACAGGATTAGCTGCATCCCTGGCCACGTCATATCTCGGCTGGGAAGAGGTCAGCCACCCGAGCCAAGGCCCCACGTCTTCGTGCAGGGGAACCAGGCTAGTTAGATGGCAGAAGCTAGTACGAGAAGACCTCAGAACAGTGACAAGACCCTGGACGTGCTAATGATTCAGCGCCGTCATCCGCGGCCCCGCTACAGTTACCCCAGACTTCCCCGCAATGATCAGCGCCCCAGGACCCTTGGGGTAGAGTTGAGTCGTGCCCCGCGCTGTTGCTCGAACGGGATTCAACCACCTTGGCCGCACGGGATTCAAACTGCAATGTCGATACCGCCTGCTGGTTGCGTACTTGGGTAAGGAGACTGGCAATTCTACGGCATCCTGCTGCCTGTCCCCGCTGAAATAGCCATGGTCATTGCAGGTCCCGCGGCAGGACACCGGCACTGTATTTCCACTTCCATCTTCCCGAGTAGCCATCTCGAACAGCTCTGGCTTAGTCATTCTCGGGACATTTCGAGAGTCGACGCGATTGAGACATTGGCCTGGATTCGCAAGGCTGTGCTTGACAGGCCACAGCAGCACAAGCCCTGGAGCAAGATACAATAGTTCCTCTGAGGATACCCAAGATGACTACTCATCAGCCTCCTCGCCGACCAATCCGCATTGGCAACGCCTCTGGCGCCATTGGGGATGGAATCGACCAAGTCTACAAGCTCGCCAATTCGGGCTGCGTCGACGCCATCGCGGCCGACTATCTGGCCGAGTTCAACATTGCCTGGAAGGCCATTGAGCGGCAGACCCGCCCGGAACTCGGCTATGAGCCCAATTTTCTCGAGCAGCTAGCCTGGCAAAATGGCGACGCCGCACGACTTCTTGCTGAGAAGAAGATCAAGGTCGTCCATAACGGCGGTGCGCTCAATCCGACCGGCCTCGCCCAGAGGGTCGATGAGTACTTCCGCGGCCTGGGTATCACGAGTGTGAAAGTCGCTGCCGTCACGGGTGATGATGTCAGCCAGCGGCTTAAAGACGGGGGTTTCGGCACCATCACACATCTCAATCGTCCTGAAGTAACTCTTGCCCCTGGCACAGAAACCAACGACATCCTCGCGGCAAATGTGTACACTGGCCAGGCGGGCATCGTGGCCGCCTTGCAAGCCGGTGCCGACGTAGTCATCTGCGGCCGCTGTTGCGACGCAAGCACCGTCATGGGCCTTGCAACATGGTGGCACGGCTGGAAGCCTGCTGGCTCTCGAGAAAAATACCACCGGCAGCTCGCAGGCAGCCTCATGGCCGGCCATCTGATCGAGTGCGGCGCGTATGTCACCGGCGGGAACTTCTGTGGCGCAAGAGAGATACCGCAGATGCACCACCTCGGCTACCCCATCGCGGAGATCGACAGCGACGGAGGCGCCATCATCACAAAACCCCCCGGCACGGGCGGCGCCGTCACGGTGGACACTTGCAAGGGGCAGCTGCTCTACGAGATCCAGGGCCCCGTGTACCTGAACGCTGACGTGGTCGCCGACATTGAGCACGTCCACCTGGAACAGCTCGGCCCTGACCGTGTGCGTCTCTCGGGGGTCAGGGGCCTGGCTCCGCCCCCGACGGCGAAGCTTGCCGTGTGTCTGCGCGGCGGGTATCAGGCAGAGATGACGGGCTTCTGCGCTGGTCTCGATACGGACTGGAAGTTTGAGCTCATGAAGGACCAGATCCTGCGAGAGATCCGACAAGAGGATTTCACGACGTTCAGCATTGTCAAGTTTGGCTCGTCGCGGCCGAATCCGCGGTCGCAGAACGAGTGCACGGTCGGCATCAGGATGTTTGCCCAGGCCAGACACGAAGAGGCCTTCGATAATTTCAGAAAGGCCATCTTCTACAGCGGGATGCAGGGCTACTGCGGTCTGCACTTATCCATGGACTGGCGCACAATGGCTCCAAAGATGTTCATTCGGTACTTCCCCAGCTTGGTACCCCAGCACGACATCCTCCTGACGGTACACATTGTGTCTTCTGGTGATGCGGAGAGGAATGCTCAGACAATCAAGGTCAAGCCGCTCAGCCTGAGAGACTGTTCATCGGCGGCTCCACACCAGAGACAGCACACCGCTCCGCCGCTTAGCCACGCTTATATCAACACCTCATCGTGGGTGACCCGGCCCTTTGGCGATCTCGTGTTCGCTCGAAGCGGGGACAAGGGCGGTAACGCGAACGTCGGATTCTGGGTACGCGACGCCAAAGCCTGGCCGTGGCTGCGTAGCTTCCTGAGCTCGGAGAAGCTCATCGAGTTGCTGGCTGATGACTGGGACCCGAGCTTTGTAATGGAACGATGCGAGTTTGTGGGGCTTCATGCTGTTCACTTCGTGGTCAAGGATATCCTTCAGGACGGCGTGAGTAGCAGCAGTGTCATTGACGGGTTTGCCAAGAGCTTTGGCGAGTTTCTCAGAGCGAGGCACGTTCAGATGCCCAAGGATCTGGTGGAGGATGAGGACAAGAGAAGGGATGCGGCCATGCGGTGGAGGGCGAAGCTATAATGTATTGTCAAAGTCTAGCGCCACAACTCCAGTTGTCATGCCATGATCGCGTGATTCTGTAAGTATATCAACCCAGCGATAGACTGCTGCACGGGCCGATCTCCACGTAGAGCAAGCGGATATCTGGGAATCTGCTCAGGCCTTAGCCCCACATCAAGTCCCACATCAAGGTCCCACATCGAGTTCCACATTTCGTCGGCAGGTGCACCACCGACGCCATGAACACAGGCTACATAATGCTTCCACTCGGAGTCCCCATCACATGAAATGATCTAAGGAAAGTCATTGCGGGCTGCAACCACGCCATTAACAAAGGATTGACCTGTTGCCCACACTGTTATTGCCATCAACATCAGTAAAAGATTCTGTGCAGTTGAGAGAGAGTGGGGGATGAAGGTTGGGAGACAGAGGCTTACCGGAACTCGAGGGGCTCGAGCCGAACAGGACGCCTTGCACGTATCTGTCCGGATTGTACTCCCTGCATACGTCATGTCAGTAATTTCCACTGGGTCTCGCAGTAGACTGTTCCCCCTCCCGGGTCTGCTCGGCACGCGGCCAATGCTCGGCTTCACAGGTGAACAAAAGACAAGATGACACTCACCAGATGGGGCTACCAGACTGGCCAGAGATAACATCAATGTTGCTCAGTGTAGGGCTGTCGCTGGTGCAACCGCCCATCTCAAACATCCGGCCGCCAGCAGAGCGAATGGGCCGCTCGCCATTGAAACGGTCCGCGGGGTACCCAAAGTTGTGGAAGATGTCGCGGTCGAGCCACTCCGGCCCGAGCGCGCGGGCACCGAGCCACCCCTGAGCCTCGCCTAGACGGTCCTGCAGAATGTGCACTGACCAGTCCTCGCCGTAGTAGCACTCACCGGCGTCATCGGTCGGCCAGATGAACGCGATGACAGGAGAGCCAGAGTAGCGGGTTCTATGCAGATAGGACGTGATCAGCAGCGATGCGTAAGCAGGAAAGACATGGGAGATCTCGTAGATACTCACTCGCCGTCGTAGTAGAAGGGGGAGAAGCGGAGGCTGATGCTCGGATCGGTTGTAGGCGTGCAGTGTCGAGCTGTGAGAACATGGCGGGGGCCTGCACAAATGTCAGATATCAAGTGTACCTCCCAGGAGCAAAAGTTGTAGCTGTCATACCAATCAGTGTTCCTGAGTACGACAACTGTTAGCAATCGGCTGTATGGCTCTAAGAGTAGGGCTACATACCTGTACACCAATGGCCGTCTGACCACGAGAGCTTTCCCATGGCGGAGTACGGATAATCGCTGTTCTCCCAGTTCTCTCTGTCGTCGTTCTGTGCGACCAAGGTGTCAGTCCATCACAGGGTCTTAGCTTGCGGCGTGCCATCACGACTGACCCCAAAGATGTCTCGCTCAGCCATGCCGATTTCAGTGTGGTTGCTAGGCTCAGCAACTAGGTTGCCCATGGCAAGCAGAGCCTGCGTGTTATAGTGAATCACTTCGGCAGGGAGAGCGTCTTGCGCCACAGAGAAAGCTGCGGACGGGTCATAGCCAATGGCAGGCAGAATGCCATTGGCATCTGGGCCCGGGAGAGAAGCGGCAGCGACGGTAGCAATAAGCCTGAGGATCAGGGGCGCCACGAGACCGGATGTGCGAGCCATTGTGGGAACTAATAAGTAACTTGCAAGTAAAGACGTGAAATAAAGCAGTGTAAGTGATCACCTCGGGTAATGTCGACTGATTTCCGTAGAAAGACTGTGGGGTCGAAGAGAATTCTTAATCGGATTGTACAGGCCATTAGCTTATATACCTAGTCAGTGGGAGACACAAAGCCATTCGACAATCGTCGAGACATCACGAGGAAAAGTGTGGCCCGGCTACTTCTTGCCCGGGTATGTGTCTGTGGCATTTTGAGGCTGCATGCTATAGCGGCAGTGCATACCGTTGGGTCCGGCTACTCACTCTTACGTGGTGAGTACCTGTACGCCAGAGATGAAGGGGGCCATTTGCGTAGAACCATGACAGTCTGGGCTCGACTGGAGGGTAGCAGCTTACTGACAGCCGCAGGACCAGAACACCATTACCGCAGTGTGGTGTACACCAGAGCAGGGAGTTGCAGTGTTTGTATGCCCGCATCCTGGTCCAAGTCCATGCACGACCCAGGACACGGTCAGCTGACATACGGTGGCGAGCAACGTGCAATAGGATATTATCAAATGTGATGTGGCAGAATCAATCGCGGCGACGGGCAGGTCTGGATCACGAACGCAGACCTGTGCAATAGGACTGTAATGGGCGAATGATAAGTCTAAACAGACCACAACAGCCCAGGTATGAGAAGAGTGGCATGGATCCCACATCCGACGACCGGGTGGCGGCAGGGAAAGCTGTTCATGCGCGTCATCTTCCACAATACCCGGTCAGCTTCCGCGAAGGCCGTCCTGTGCTTTCGCGAACCAACCATATCGTCGTGCAGATATCGGCTTTACCGTATGCGATGCATCTACGGACCGATGCGTTGTGAAAGGTGATGGTTTGTGAGACAGACATGAGGAGCACGGGGCAACAAATGCTCATGTTCGCGTCTGGCGAAAGAAATCTAGCGCCTAACGTATCATGGCACGTTACAGTATCTCACGTTATAGATCCGGTTGCCGCAACGATCGCGGCGTCCTAGCATTCCTATTGTCATCTCTCAAGGGTCCTTTCAGTCCTATCCTCCTGAAAGAAGTCTGCGATGCTCCGCTCGGCCCCAAAATTGCATCGCGCGGGCTTCATCCCGCTCTGAACTGCCACAGGCTTCCCGATCACACATGGCCTCCTGGTCTGTCTCAGATTCCGAATCGAAGCCCAGAAACCTCGTCGTCTGCTCCGCAGCAAGTCTTATGTGAATTTTCTTCAAATTCTGAACTCTAATCGGCCGACTTGCCCTATTCTGGACTGTATGCCCCCTTGAGCCATTGCAGACTTTTTCTCATGAGTCAGCGCTTGAGTTCCCAACACTTGTTGTCTTTTGGCTTAGGGTGATCGTTGTTTCAGACGTTGGGTGCTCGCTCTTCTTGTAGTATGGACGAATATGGCAAAGGTCGGGACGCTAATAGTCACAGAAGGAACAGCAGGCCATCTGTTAGGTGATGTTAGGTCCAAGTGGCTCTAGCATTCACTTTATGTGGACCCAGGAACAACTCATCGTGTCTGTTTCGGAATGATGCACCTGATTGCCAGCCATGTGGACCACCGGGTCCCTCGGTTGAGTGCGTCCTGGGTGAGCTACGTTATGATGACTGATTGGCTGTAACTCGCTGCCCCTGCATCCATCCCTGTCCCGCTTGCTACGTGGTTGCATGATGCTGGTGCCCAATGCGCGCTGACTGGGCCTCGCTGACCGCCAGAATACCAGAGCAGATTGACGATTTTTGAGCTGTTGCAAGCAGCCTTCTCCATTTCGTCTCTGATGCAAGCAAAACAGAGCAAACAATGTCAAGCAATAGTACAAGTTCACGTCAATCCTCCTCCTCCTCGAAGTCGATTTCAACCTTGGCCGTCAAAGACCAGGTCCGTGATCTGTACGACATCATCCGCGAAGAGAGGACCGACGAAGAGACTACGATTCTCGCGGTCGTGCCCAACGACGTCCTACCGCAGCTCACAGACAGGTGCAGGTCCAAGAAGTGGAAGTTCTGGCACAGTGAGTGGCCCACTTCCCTGAACCTAGCGCCGCTTGAATCTTGCTGGTGACCAAGCTGATGACGACGCAATCACAGATGGAAGAGCTGTAGAATTGACGACACAAAAGAGCGTCCAATCTGCCGTCGACGCTCTTCTGGATAATGGCTGCGGGCAAAGGCTGGTCCTCGTAGTCAGCCAGCACATTGAGGCACTAGACTTCCACATCACGCCCGTTGGAGGCTACCCGCACAGTCTCGGTGTGATCCGCGGGTGTCGGGACCGGCGAACGGGAGGGAGTCGATCCACGAAGCTCATCATCGACGGCGCATCCACATTTGACGGGATCAGGCTCGACCAGTGGACTGCCTCGAAGCAAAATGGCCAGGTCTTTCTCGGTCCAAATGTCCATGTCCGCGTGCACATGGGCGAGCCAGGCTCGCTGTTCAGGGAGCACTTTTCCTCTGCCAGGGACATCCAGAGCCAGCTCAGCTTCCTGAACGACTGCCCCATGGTTGGAAAATGGTGGAAGGACTGGCAAGGTCCGATCGCCAGCATCATCGGGCTTGCAGCGACCACCATCAAGGTCTCGGCGAGCTTGAAGACGACTGCCTCGGGCTTCTATCTCTCACACTCGTCTGTCTGCTGGGGCACGTGGACTCTGGGTGCTGGCCATATTACTGGCACTGCCGTGATGACCGCTGCAGGCCCAGCGGTGCTTCTCGGTGCAGGTGCTGCTGCTGCGGTCTACTTCTTCCCTTGGGAGGAGTTCTTTTCGTGGCTTGGCTCCTTCTTCAGTTCCTTCTTTGAGTGGCTGAGGGGCCTGATCGCTGGTATCAGGCAGAAAATAGCCGACTGGTCCTCTGCCAGGGTACAGCAGAACAGCCAGGACGCGTTGCCGCCGCCGCCAGCCTACGAGAAGGTTGCTGGCAGCCAACGCAAAGGCCGAGCTCTCCGTGTTCGCGCGTCGGAAGCACCACCTCTACCATCAAAATAGCTTCAGCAGCCACACCGCGCCCGACGCATCACGCACCAAAGCACCAGTGATAGCGTTTGTGGATAGACTAATCATAACGCAAGAAATTGTCAAATAGTTACTTTTGAATTTGAATCAGAAATAGAAATTCAACTTGGTCGATTCGAGGCGTTGGATTGTGCTACAACAGTGCGCTCTCGACCTCGATGTTCTTCCAGTGTCTCACTCGAGAACTGGTCTGAACTACTCGTCCATGTCACCATGCTTGTAGAATGAAGGACAGCTCGTTCGCTCCCTGTCTCTGGTCAAGGCCAGTCCCGCCTAGCGATCGCAATGGCCGCCAGCATCTCGTTTCCCGACGCATACTCGGTGTCCAGCTTGCTCCTGAACGATGCGGTGCCGAGGATCCAGCGCTCCTCGCTGTTCTCGTCCCGCTCCCAGATGGGCGACCCGGCGGCGCCGATGCTCACGTCTGCGTAGCACCGCACCGGGCCCGCAGCATCGCAGAGATAAATCTGCGCCAGCACGCCCGTGATGCCAGTCTCCCGGTACGGGCGCTCGCAATCCTTGTCTGTGTCCAGATGGTACCCGAGGGTGGTCAGGGTGCCTAAGGTGCGGAACTTTTCCTGGACCTGGTTGCGCAGGGTGCCGATGTACCCGACCTCGTCGCCCACGCGTCGGTTCAGGATGACAATTGCCCACTCTTGCTTCCGATAGCAGGAGCTCACGAGCTGCGAGCGGTCCGAGACGATGATCTTTGTCGCCCAGGCGCGTGGGAAACGCTCACCTTCGTCATAGCCCGGCACTGTTGGGACGTCAGGTCATTGTTAGTGAAGCCACCAGGGTGTGTGACGGTAATGAAGTAGTTGCGGCAACTCACTGAAGAGGCCGCTCCAAATATCATCCACGCAGTATCGTGCGGTGAGGAGATGGCGGGGCCCGATGAGCGTCGCCGTGCACCCGAAGCCTGCGCGACGATCCGCGTCCTTTGTCCACACCCATTTGCCGATGGCGCGGAACGGCCAATTCATGTCCGAGAAGAGCACTCTGTCATCCTTGCCATTGAGGACGTCTCTGGTTTTGAGGTCTACCGGGTGGCCCGCGTCCCCGGCAACGCGTGTCTCGTTGGAGGGGCTCACTGAGTGTGAAAACACGCCGGCCGTGCCCCTGGACGAAGATGTGGTGTACCTCTTGATCACGTCGGGCGGGACTGCCCTGAGAACGTCCATGCGATACTCGACGATCTCAGCCGCAGCTGGGGGGTTGCGAAGGGCGACGGTTCGCCAGTCGCTAGGGTCGATCCAATCGGGCGCAATATGAGTCACGTCGTAAGAGGTGGGCCAGGCGGCCTTCGCCCCGGTGAGGAAGAGAAAATGAAGTAGTGCGCGAGATAGCATACTGAAAAGAGTGGATGTAGACGAGAGCGGAAAGGAGTGGATGGACTACGAGCTGGAAGAATGTGGTGAGCGAGGTGATTGGAATGAACGGGTTATGCGCGTCAGGAGGGAGCCTTTGGAGTTCTTTATGTATTTCCTGGGATGCCTGGACCACGGTTCTACTTCTCGTGTCATTGTACATTCCAACCGACGGGATGTTCCTTGGTATCTCGTCCATCCCCTGCTCAATGTTTGTGCCCGGGAAATGAGACAGGGTTGTATGTACCAACTCTCAAAGTTTTCATCAAAGGGAGCCCGCATTCGGTAATGTTGGTTGCGGGTGACGATGTCGAATGTTTGCCAGATCCTGGCAGCTGCATACTGGGCAAGCGTTCGTTTTGCCCCTGTAGATCGCGAACACCTTGATATCGTGACAGAGCCGAGGGCGTGCTGAAAACGCTGGGTATAACTGCCGCTCCGCTCGGACCGAGTCATCGGCCATGGTATTCAGTAAGGCTAGCAGAGCTGCTTGCAAATGTCGCTGCCTTCAAGACCGCGTCGGCGTTGGCCCTTTCCAGAGGATGATTCGCTCTATCTTTCATGCAGTGCTTCTGTAGTGCCTCAAAGCCATGCGGCCACTCAACATCGCGAGTTGGCGGCGTGCGCTCGGGCTACTTAGATCTTTCACCCAAGAGCTTTGACCTGTAAGCTGCCATTCAACTCTGCACATGCAGATGTTGGTTATGTAATTCTTGACATGTTGGTGTCTCCCGCGTTGAGCACGTGACCTTTTTCCCTTACTCAGCAGCACGTAAGAAGTGGTGTGGTAGCTCATTGCGTGTGGAGAGGTCCAGTCAGACGCGGCTGGTAAGCAGGGACTGGGTTCTCTGAATGTGGGTGGGAAGTGTCTGGGTCGAGGCCGTGCGGGACAAGGCCGAGGGCGTGATAATCCAGAGAGCCATCCACGTTTACACAGATTCCTTGCCGATTCCTCGACGCCATAATGCTTCCAGCGCACGCAGCAGCTCGGCTGTGCTCGCGACCTCGTTGATCCTTCAGCTCTGCAGTGTAGGCGCGCGGTTACTGTCTCCTGTTTCAGCCAATGTCGCAGGCGTGCATGTAGAACCAACAGCCGACCGCCAGGCCTCAGCTGATTCTTGACTTAGATATCCCGTGCGCACCGAAACTGTCGTTACACCCCATGTCAAGTTCTTCTACATCAGTAACCTATGCAAGTGCGGGATCACGCTGTGTCTGCCTTTGGCCCCTCTTGCGCATCTTCTGGTGGCTTGTTCACCGGACTTCCATCCTGCCTCCCTTTGACACGATAGACCTCCAGCCGTTCACAATGCGGGGTTGAACTTCGCTGACCAATAGTGGTTCTGCTCTGCTCAGCCACTTTGTTGGTTGTCGATGTCGGGGTAAGCCCCTTATGCGGCCCCATGTGCTTCATGTCGAATGTTGGCTGCTAGCCTTCCAAGGCTGTGCCGTTGGGGGGCTCCAAGTCAGCCCGGCCACAGCTGCTGAAGATAAGCGTGATGCTGGTATGGAGAATGAGTTGATAAATCCCCCACCGTCGAAGCCTGCTTTGCTGTGTCCTTGACAATCAAGTTCCTTCTCCATATTTCCAACATTGCAAGATTTCCAACCATTTCCAGCTTTCGAATTCGAGTTTGATGTCGGGTTGAGCTACAACCATGCCTGTGAGTTAGCAATGTCTGATGATGAGAGGCCACGCGGCTCACGCACAGTGACAGGAAACACGCAGCAGCAGCAGCAGAGCACAGCTATCTCCAACCCCCTTGTCCGTTGGTCCCAGGTGTGTAGACATCTATTGCGTCCCATGGCTCCATCCTTCCATCACGATCTAACTCCCTCCAGGCTGCAGCTAGTAGCGGATGACCCGATCGAGTCTATCGAGCAGGATCTCGACGACTTGAGTATCGGCTCATCCTCCGATTCGGGCCAATATATTCAGACGCCGTCAACCTCGACTTCTCCTTCTTCTCCGCGCTCAAGTAATGCCAGCCACGAGGATGGCTCAACGAACTCTCGGCCTGCAGTGTTTGGATCGAGGACCCAGAGCGATGGCGGTCTAGACTTGGGCGACATCAACGCAGCTTTGGACGTGCTCGCCACAACACAGTCGGGCGGGAGAGCTCGAGCCAACAGAAGGCGCAGTTCTCCTGTAGATCAAAGCCCTCACAATGTCGACGACGAGCAGGTTCCTGGGGATCGCTTCAACAATGCCACTTTCCAACAAGCTCTCAGGGAAGCTAAAGGCCTGGCAACTGATATTCATCGTGTCCTGGGCAGCAGCGATCTGCATCTGGAACCCAGCTCGGCCATGAGGCGACTGCATGAGACGGCGAGTGAACTGGCTCGATTCCATCCACCTTCCACCAGGATCGTGGGGTTTGTCGGCGACTCCGGTGCAGGTATGGATTTGGACTACCGTGTAGAACAAAGAGCTACTCAGCTAATCGCGGTCTGCATATAGGCAAGAGTAGCTTGCTCAACTCGCTACTCGATATTCCAGGCTTGGCCAGGACGGTCAGTCATATCCAATTCGACACGTGCTTTAGTAGCTTGACTGCTAACAGAAATCTTTCTCGTTCACCAGAGCAACGAAGGTGCAGCCTGCACATGTGTAGCCACCGAATACCATTACCACAACAGGCAGGACTTTTTGATTGAGATTGAACTCTTCACGGAGGCCCAGATCCACGATCAGCTCGCAGATCTGCTCAAATCGTACCGGCACTTCCACCTAAACAGGCGGGAGCTGCATCGTACAGAAGTGCGGGATTTCGAGGAGAGAGCAACGCTCGCGGTTGACACCTTTGTCGCCATGTTTGGGTCGCGGCTCGAGCAGAACGGCACCTCGAATTTCCTTCCTTGCCTACTGGCACCTAGCACGCGGGAAGTGCTGCGCACACTCAAGCAGTGGGCTCATGAGGCAATGCCGTCCCAGGCACAGACACGAATAGTCCTATCCAGTATCGCGCAGTGTTCGACGCGACTGGCCGAGCTCACATCTGACGCTTCCGGCGCACAAGAGCGACTGCCATGGCCCTTCATCAGCAAGATCAAGTGAGCATTCATATCTACTGGTGGTGCCTAAATATATCTCTTACAATCCTGCTAAACCTTCGCAGAGTCTTCGTCAACGCGTACATCCTCGAAAAGGGCCTTGTGCTTGTCGATTTGCCTGGTAAGTGGGGACCTCATGTCTTATACATCCACAGGCGGACTCATCTTGGCTGACACTCGCCTGTTATCAAGGTCTCCGCGACCTGAATACCGCGCGACGGAATGTCACGGAGAGATATCTGCGCAAAGTCGACGAGATCTTTGCCGTTTGCCCTATCGGCCGGGCGACGACAGACGAGGGCGTCATGGCCGTCTTTGATCTGGCGGCGCGTGCGGGCCTGACCAGTGTCAGCATCATATGTACCAGGTCAGATGTAAGTATCAGACCAGTCTTCCCCTTACCGTAGTGCGTTCTGTGCTTACACGGCGGAACTGCACCTGTAGGATATTCGGCCAGAAGAGGCAGTCGTATCTTGGACGGGCAGCACAAGAACCAGAGTCCAGGATGCCATGGACGACGTGCAAAATGCTCGAGACGCCATTGCTGAAGTCCAACTGGAGATAGATGAGCTGGAGATGGATGAAGAAGACGGTTATACGAGTGAGGAGCGAGATCTTTTCTGCGAACTTCACAGGCAGAAGAAACGAGCCGAGTGCGTACATATCCAACTGCATCAACTGATCGTCGTTGTACTGATGACAACTCGCGCACAGGACGCAATTGAGAAATGCCCAGTTCCGGTGAGTACTCACCCCGTTCCACCAAGAAAGGACCAGTGGCTTGTATTGCACTGTCGAAGAGCCCTCGATCTGACCTTTACTTGAATAGGCTGCGCAAGCTAGTGATCGACACCCGGAACTCCACGGTCACGAACAGGCTGCTCCGTGTGTACCAGGCAAAGGTCCCAGATGACACGCTGCGGGTCTTTTGCGTTAGCAACAGCGAGTACTGGGACAACCGCCAGAAACGGAGACAGGTTGCGGTGCCACACCTGATGCTCAGTGGGATACTGTCCATCCGGCAGCACTGCCGCGCTCGGGTGTCCGAGAGCCAGCATCGCATGTGCACCAAGTACATGCGCGACAGCATACCCGCTCTGCTGGGTGAGGTTCGCCTATGGGTCTCATCGGCTGAGGCCGGCTCGATGGACGCAGAAAGACGCCGAGTGATGCGACAAGGTCTCACCTCGCTGGAGAACCGGCTTCGACGAGCAAGTATTAACCCTTTACTCGCCGCTCTGCAGAACTATTGCATCTTGTCCACTTGGACTTTGGACTGACGCGCGCGTTGACAGGATCTTGAACATGGCGAGTCACGCACTTTGGGATCCAGTCTGGTGCTGGACATGCGGCAGGGCTTCCTAGATCCGGGTCGTGAGTGACTTCTCTCGATATCAGGTTGTGGGATCTTGGGGGCTGACAACACCGTTCTAGGACTCCGCATTGCGTCTTGGTCACAAGGGGCCACCGACGCGTGTTATGAATGGAATGGCGTAAGTTGAAACGAGAGTGAGCGCCTGTCGGACAGAGATCTGATCTTCTCAACGCTATTCCCAGTGGCACCATGGTAAGAATACCGTATTCCCCGATTGTGGCCACGGTTCGAGCAAGAGATTGGCAATGGACGCCTGCTGAACTTATCAAGCATCATACTCGGCCTTTTGTCGCAACTACGGAGATTATTGTACTCCCAAAGTCGGTTCACACTGCTGGAACGACGAAGCAATGGCGAAGATGGTCCGACAAGTCCGGCCAATGTGGCAAGGCCTTCAGTCGAGGCTGGATGAGCGCGTCGATAGCCTCGCAGCCAGCATCACGGCCTCTTTGGATCAAGCAGCGAATTACCTACGTGAGATACTCTTGATCAATCGCACGAAACTCGGAGATGAGCTGACTCTTCTGACAAACTCGATGATCCAGACACTGGCCTTGCCGACCATGCGGACTTGACGATACAATTGGAGACCACGCTGCGGAGCAATCAGCATCTCTTGGAGTCCAATATCCACGAGCTGAAAGATGACTTTGACAATGCTTTGAGGTATGGCCCTGGCTCTTTGTCCCCATCTCAGATTGAGGCTAAAGATGGGTAGGCAACTGCAAATCGATGCCACCTCTGGTATCCGCACTTCGCTCATCGGCAAGTATATGGAGCCTGCATACCGAAACGCCATACACGAGTTTGGTATGTGTTGATACCCATTCCACGATCGATCATGCAACAATCAGCGATTCTGAACCAATGCTAATTACCTTTTATTAATTTCACAGGGACTGGGAGTGACGCCCGCCGCAAGAGCTACATCACAACCGCATTCCGGAAGCAGGAACTCTTTGAGAAGCTCCTCGCGTCTGTGCGAGACTCTTTCAAGGAGATTGCTGAGGACCTGCAGGAGCAGGTCAACTCCAACATCCAGGAACATCTGGGAGCGGTTAGGGCTGTTCTGGACATCTTGCGAAGTGACAACGCTGCGCGGGAAGGCGACGAGAATCCGGTTTTCAGACAGGCGCTGGCGCACCGTGTCTCAACCGCCAGCGAAGAGATGACGCGAATCATGAGCCTGATCGAGCAGTCTGATCAGGTCCTAGTCAATGCATGACAGTGCATTTGTGTGCCTCGGAAGCTCTGAATGGAGGAGTCCTGCGTTGGAGTGTGCGACATGCTTTAAATTAGTCGTTATTCTTGTGTTAACTACTCAAAATTCGCGTTTGGAGTGTTCTTGGTGCCGCGACCTCGTTGTGACCAGTGAAACTAGCCCAGCGCCATGCCCTCAGGGTCCTCTAGCTGTAAAGTCATCGCCCGGGTGTCCCAAATCCCAAATGCTCCCCACCACTGTTAGGCCTCCCCTAAAGCCGACCACGGGCCAAGGGGCCCGCGGCACTGACATGCTGCGGGGCTTCTTCCCCAAGCCCGGGGATTGGAGAAACCCCAGCGGAGCCATATTTAAGCAGGCTTCCTCGACCCAGCTACCTGAACCCAGTCACAAAATCCACTGCTGATTCAAGGTCGATCTAATCATAACAATAACTCTGCAGCATGGGCAGTGACAAGCCAGTCAAGAACGCCTCTGGGCGATACGACAACGTCGATTTCAGAAAAGCAGCCGGCTACGCATATCCCCCCATCAAGTGTTCTTACAACCGCCGTGATGTCCTCCTCTTTGTGCGTTGCACCACCCCAACGATGCTGGAATTCGCGGTACACTGACACGGACGCCAGGCTAACGCTATCGGCTGCACCGCCGACGAGACACACTTTCTCTACGAGCTGGACCCGCGATTCGCCGCATTCCCCACGTTCCCGATCAATTTGGGATTCAAGCAGACAGACCAGGACGTGTTTGACTTCATCGCGCGGACCGTGACGGGCGATGTCCCTGGTGTCCCGCCATTCGACGCCCAGCGCTCGGTCGATGGGGAGCGCGGGATTGAGATTGTGCGGCCGCTGCCAGTCAGCTCGGAGGGGCTTGATCTTGAGATCCGCAACACTGTCAAGGGGGTGTACGATAAGGGTGCGTGTCACTGGATCATCAAACATATTACCTTCCAATCTCCACGCAAAATGACCAGATCTGGCATTTCTTGCTGACCCGATCAACACAACTTAGGCGGCGCCATGATTCTCGAATCCGAAGGCGTCCTCGTCGACGCCAAGACGGACACCGTCTTTGTCAAACTGTCCTCCACAGCATTCGGCATCGGTCAAGGCGGGTACAACGGCCCCCGCGGCCCGTCCAAGCAGCCCGTGACATGCCCTACCGACCGGGCCCCCGACGCCGTGCACACCTTCCAGACCACCCCAGAAGTGGCGTTCCTCTACCGCCTTTGCGGTGACTACAACCCGATGCATGCGGACGACGCGTTCGGCAAGCGCGCCGGGTTCAAGGGCGCGATCTTGCAGGGCTTGGGGACGTGGAACATCGCTGCGCACGGGGTCCTGAAGGAGCTTGGCGGTAGTGAACCGGGTCGGTTCAAGAGCTTCGGGGCGAGGTTCAAAAGTGTCGTGTACCCCGGCGATGCGCTGGAGACGCGGATGTGGGTTGTTGGGAGGGATGTGGACGGGTGCATGGATGTCAGGTTTGAGACCAAGGTCAAGGGGGACGGCAGGATTGCGCTGTCAAACGGGTACGCGAAGATTAGAGAGAAGGGGTCGAGATTATGATTCGAAACTGGCTCTAGCTTGTCGTGATACAATCTATTATGAAGTCAACACTCACTCGCAAAAGACAATGGGGTATCGGTACCAAATGCAGTTCTTTTTTCCACGCCCCTCGACACATCAACCCGTCAGCGGTCCCAGTCCTGCCTGTCTTGCTCTATCAGATCAGCCAGCTCCTTGAAGCGACTCCTGAATGGTTCTCCGACTGTCCAGTGCTTGAGCTGTCGAAGATGCTGCTCAAAAATCGGATTTATCACCACGGCCTGTGGTGCGCCGCCATCTCCCGCACGGCCATCAACCTTTATGAGGACATGCTCGGGGTCATGGTCCCAGAGAATACTCAAGCAGGAGCTGTAGGAAACGGCAAAGACATCAAGCGTGATGTCGGGATGCCGGATAAGCCACTCTCGTGCTCGTGGCCTGTATCGGATAAGTCACATTGTTACTGAGTGTGGCTAGGATGTCGAGTTGAGTCGCGAACCGGACAGCTTACCATGGGATACGGTCTATCCAGCCCGCATGCGGTGTCTGTAGTTGGCAAGATACAGGCCGCAACCACGCTGGGAGGTTCTCCCACGTGCGTGCATCGAGACAGACGAGCCACTTTGTCCGTTCAGCACCATGAGCCACGCCTCACCGGTGGGCAGCAGACGCCAGCAGTGGACAAGGACCTACCTTGAACGAAATCGACATGCAATAAAACACGGCAACCTTGGTCGGAAGTGTCTCGATCTCTGTGTAACACCTGATTATGCCACCCACAATATTGCTGATTTCGTCGTCCGTCTTGTGGTCTTTGTAGACTAATGCGGCCAAGTTAGGTTTCAGTGCCATCTGTTTCGCTTTATTTTTGGCTGTCGCCACTCCAGGCATGCCCACACTTGGTGGTCCAAAGGTAGATGCTGGAGGATCCGGAGAGTGAAACGTGTTTCGCCTTCCAACAACGTGCGAGGCGGAATTCTGTGCGGGTAGTGAAGCTCCATGGTCCGCGCAAGCAGCAGCACGGCAGCTTCTCCTCTCTGTCGCTATCAGCGCCTGTACTATTTCATCCGCAAGGCATGTTGGTGAAGTGTCGAACGGCGGCAGCTCATATGGCTCATGGCATTTTGTCGATACTAGGAAATCGGAGTAGAATGAGGGTAAGGCTGCAGCCTCCGGAACAGGGCTCAGTAGTCTACCGCTCTCGTAATTCCGCTGTCGATATTGATGCCGTCCACCAAGAGTGACGCCGGCATCCAGCGGCGACGATACCGTTGGCGGAGAGCCTGCGGTACTCTGCGGCGTCAATGACGTCGCCGTCGCCGAAGCCGCAGCAGCAGCACTCTGCGCTCGTAGCCTGGCGTTCTCGCCCTCCAGTATCTTCACCCGCTCGCCCAACTGACACGCCTTCTGAGTCTGCTCGTCGAGCGCTGCAGCTAGCGACGAGACCTGCTGATTCAGACTCTCGATGGTCCACTTGTTCCGGTCGCGCATTGCCTGCTGGGACCGGCGGTCCCGTGCACGCTTACGCTCGAGCTCCAGGTCCTTAGTGGACATACTGGCGGTTGAACTCCTATTCCCTGGTCTTCCTCTTGGTGGTGACGGCCCCGCTGTGGGTAATGATCCACCATCTGCCGGTGCTGATTCCTGCGAGGGCGTGTCAGGAGGCTGGGGATGATGCAGACGCTGGTACTGATGCCTCTGGGGTTGGCACTGCGGGTCCTGCAGTGTTTGCTGATACAAGAAGGGACTGTGAGATTGCAGTAATGAATCAGTCCCGGCGAGAGTAGATTGCAAAGACGTTTGTGCGGCACTGGTGAAGAACAAGTCCATGCTCAGCATCGGGTCCGCCATATTTCCAGGGGTCCCACCACGGCAGCGTCCAGTTGCTGGCCTTGGCTGCCCAGGTTGGAGCTAGACTGAAGTCTAGAGCTGGGCTGATGCTGAATCAGTTTAGCCGCTGAGCCGTTGCTCAGTCATGTGAGACGGGACTACGTGATCCCCTTGTGTGCTTCACCAAGCGCCGTGATGGTTTCGTGGTCGACGTTGTGGGCGGGAATCGTTTCCCCGGATTTACAGGGGCTGGCCTGTCATCCCCGCACTTCCCCTACCTACGTCAAGCGGGAGTGATTCAGACGAGTCACTAGCGCTGGCCGCGGTAGTCGAAGCGAAGCGCCATGGAAGGGAGACCCTTGTGCGGGGAACCCCTACGCGCGGCAGACGAAATCCGGCCCGTCCATGGAGTCACGATTCAGTTTGCCATCCAGAAGAGAACTGTGATAATCCAGAATGCAGCCTCCCAGACTCAACTCCTTATTGGTTCTCGGGCTTACTTGTGACAGATCCTTCGGGCAGCAGGCTCCTGACTGATTCAGAATACCAACCACGTGGACTTTCAACCTCCGGCGCCAACCGTGGGTGCACAAGCAACGTTCGAAGAAATTCTCCAGTATTCACGGAACAAGCGACCAGCACATCAACCGGCACAAGAGCCATGACACGAAAGCTTGTAGTTGCACGCATGCCCATGGCCAGTACAGAGGCCAAGGAGACTGTCAGTAGGAGGCCCCGGGATGGCCTTGGAATGTTTCTAACACGACTGTGTAGTTCATCAAATTTCTAAGCGATGCATCCGACTATGCCCTCGAGAACGAGCCAGGAATCAAGAAATATGCCATCTGCTTGCCCCGGGACGAACCAGACAGTAATGTGGTCTACGCAGTTGAGGAGTAAGCGACAACCTTCCTCTCCTGTACTGAACTGGCCTCCGTACTGATTCCCTGCGCCCAAGGTACCAAGACGAAGCCACTTTCGACTCGCACATGGCCACCGACGGCGTGAAGAGAATGATGAGTTGGATCTCTAGCGGGTCACGATTCGATGGTACCCCGGAAATCAACCAGCTCGCCATGATTGACGGCTTCCACTTCTCCAGGCCGCAGGTCAATTCTGCTAAAGACCCCCACGTCCTCTTTGCCGACCTGAGCTACCACCCAGCCGGCGTCGTGAAGGCCCTGCCTTACTGGCAGGCTGTTGTGGACACGGGACGGAATGACGAGCCTGGCACTTGGGTTTACGCTGTGAACAAGGACCCGACCAACGAGAACCGTATCTGCGTGCTTGAGACATATGAGACACCAGAGTACTTGACCGAAGTGCACGTGCCAAGTCATGCGATACAGGAAAGCATCAAGAACACAAAGGACCTTCGGACCGGGTTGAAGCACACGAAGCTCAAGCTCGTCAAGGGCTTCCTGCATAGAGATTAGATGTTGGATCTGGACTTTGAACCTGAATGAGACACACGGATTATGCGCTTAAGTCACGTAAAATCGGCACATGCTAAAGGACAAATGAGTTGTAACTACTAATATCGTCCGGTTTTGGTTGGCAGAGCGGACAGTAACAGCCATCAGAGCCAGTGATCAATTTCGAAGATGAACCAGCTTTTCTATTACATGATTGTCACAATTTCTGGTTTCCAGAATGTCCGAGCTTCAACAGCGCAATGCATCAGTTTCCCCGCGCCTCTTACTTGCAGTAGCCTTGCCAAAGTGGGTTTCAGTACATTTCCCGTCTCAGGGCCAGCTTTGCCGAAGGAAGCACGAACCATCTCCACAGCATTGAGTTTGGTCGTGGGATAGCCGCAAGTCAGAAATGATTCATCGTCAATGATTCATTAGCGCCGCTCCATTTGGGCCGCCTCGGTCATCTCCAAATCTTGACTCGCCACATGCGGGGTCGTGCCGCCATCAAGCAGTGAGATGCGATTCAATCAACCAGGTGCTGACTCGAATCGTGTTCAACTTACGTGTGCGGGGATAATAGGGAAAGCTGACCACAATGGCCGTAGGGCAAGAAGAGGTCGGGGCCTCGGAAATCTAACTCGCGCCCTCGGATAAGATAGTCCCATGTTATCCGACCGGTTTAAAAGCTCTTGCCTCCAAATGATCTGTAGTTCTAAAACATTGTGCTTTACTGTGGCAACTTCGTCCCTTGTTCGCGATTCAGGTAATCACAATGGCGCCGATGATCCAAGACCAACCCAATGGAAATTCGAATGGCTCCGGCCCCAGGCGGCCCATTCGCGTGGCAGGATGCTCAGGTGGTGAGTTGTCCTTTGGTTCCCCCCTTCCAAACGAGCTGATGCTCACAAAATGAAGGTGTCTACGACAGGAAACGCGCAATTGCCGACATGGCTGCAAATGAGGACGTGGACGTTATCACTGGCGACTGGATGAGGTACAGGCCCTCCATCACAAACAGCTTTCCAATCGGTGTAGCTGACCCTTCTCCCGCAACACAGTGAATGCAACATGACCCTCCGCGGCTCCGACAAGCGCGACCGCCTCGCTCAGGCCAAGATGTCGTCCGGGTCCACCCTCGTCGCCAAGGGCTACGAACCCTACTTCCTAGAAGAGATCGAGCCTGCGATCCCTCATCTCGCGCGGAATGGGACCAAAGTCTGCGTCAACGCGGGTGCCAGCGATGTACACGGTCTTGCCGAGGAGGTCAAGAAGCTCATCAAGAAGCACGGCGTGGCTTTGAAGGTCGGCGTTGTCGACGGCGACGACGTCACCGATGCGGCGCTCGAGCTGTACCGCAAGGGCGAGGAGCCGTTTCTCAACTTGCCTGCAAACAAGCCCATTAAAGACTGGGGGTTTGAGCCGATCTGTGCCCAGTGCTACCTCGGTGGCACTGGTATTGCAGAGTGTTTCCGCGGTGGGGCTGATATTGTCCTCTGTGGACGCGTGGCAGATGCTTCGCCCACGGTTGGTGCCGCCATGTGGTGGCACGGCTGGAATCGTGAAGAGAACGTCTCCGAGTTGGCGGGTGCTCTTATGATCGGCCACATCATCGAGTGCAGCACATATGCAACAGGAGGGTACTACTCTGGCTTTAAGGACTTGGGTGACAATGACACTGATATGGGCTGTAAGTGGTGATGCTACCCACATGCTACCTGGCGATTGCTAACTCAATCGACTGGAACAGACCCCATTGCTGCCATTGACGAGAAGGGCGAGGCTGTCATCTCGATGGAGAAGGGGCGGGACGGACTTGTCACCACCGATACCGTCGCCAGTCAGCTTCTCTATGAGATTCAGGGCCCGCTGTACTATAACTCGGACGTCACGGCCTCGATCGAGAACATGGTCATTATGCAGATTGGCAAGAACGAGGTCCACGTCTCTGGTGTCAAGGGCTTGCCGCCGCCATCGACTACAAAGGGTACATATTTCACTGGCTTTTGATCAAAGTCTCTGCCTAGTTGCATCTGCTAACATTTCATCTAGTCGGCTTCACTGCCAAGGGCGGCTGGCAAGCCGAGTTCCACTTCTACCTCACGGGCCTGGACATCCATGAGAAGCTCAAGATGGTGGAACGGCAGACTCTGCGCAACATGGGCGACGATGCCAAGAAGTTCTCCTGCTTGAAATTCATGATCGCCGGCGGCGTGCCGCAAGATCCCCAATCACAAAATGAAGCAACCGTGGACCTGCGCATCTTCGCCCAGACCCGCGACCCCCATCTCCTCTCCGGTGCAAGTTTCACTGACTCGGATCGCGGGTCATTCGCGCGGTATTGTATCGAGAATCTGCTGCAGGGATATCCCGGATCTACCATGGCTCCGGACATGCGGACAGCCATTGGACGGCCATTCTTCGAGTACTGGGCCACTCTGATGCCGCAAAGCTTTGTGAA
The DNA here is from genome assembly GCF_020744255.1 of Microdochium trichocladiopsis. NCBI lineage: Eukaryota > Fungi > Ascomycota > Sordariomycetes > Xylariales > Microdochiaceae > Microdochium > Microdochium trichocladiopsis. Next base: position 3,210,159 of record NW_025763549.1, read on the forward strand.
AGAGACGGCTCACTTGCCAGATGGGACAGTCGTGCAGATCCCGTCACCCAAGATCACAAGAGAATACCCGCGCGAACAGCCAAGCTACGAAACTGTGTCTCCAGCAGACATGTCGCAGTTTGGCCCCACGACGCGTGCTCCGCTTGGCTATGTGGTGCTCGGCCGCTCAGGCGACAAGTCGTCTAATTGCAACCTGGGCCTGTTTGTCCGGCGCGAGGATGAGTACGAATGGCTGCGCACGCTCATGTCTACGAGCAAACTTCGCGAGCTGCTTGGCAAGGACGACGTGGGGAAGCAGATTGACAGGTGCGAGTTCCCAAACATCAAGGCAGTCCACTTCTTGTTGAAGGACCATCTGGACAGGGGGTTCAACTCAACAAGCAGTTTTGACAGCTTGGGTAAGAACTTGTGCGAGTATATCCGGTGTCGGTGGGTGGATGTACCCACGAAATTTTTGGATCGCGGACGAGTCTAAAGCTACGGTGGCCTCGAATGTTTATATAAATGCAGACTCGTTAGCCAGCATTCCACTCGATGACACAGAGCCTGGGTAGGATTGAACGGCTTCTAGCCAGCCCTTCCACAGCCTGTTGTGTACGCATGCAAGTCATTGCATGAGATTTCGTGATCACTACTGAGGCCTTATGTCACACCTGGTACGGCTGCCTGCTGCTGAGTGTTCACGCACCATCTGCGATGAGACGAACACAAGGAGAAGTCTTCGAACTATTCATCATGCTAGCATGTTTCGATGTTAGTGGATATCTTCTGCTGCGACGTCTTTGCCCAGTATAGTGAGCACTAGCCTCAATCTACCAATAGTCCGAAGCGTGTCGGGATGCTCTACTCCTAAGAGTGGCGTTTGCACCGACAGTATCTTCTTATAGATCAGTGCCGCTTCCTCATACTTGCCCTGCTCATAAAGGATCATCGCCAACCTGTGTGTGATATTCAGCGCCTCTGGGTGTTCTGGCCCTAGAACTTTACCCATCGACACTAGAACCTGTCGGAACATCTGCTCTGCCTCCTCGTACCTACCCTGACTGCGCAGCACCCCTGCGAAGCTCTCCATGATATCCAGTGTTTGTGGATCTTCTGGTCCTTGAACTTTGTTCATCGACGCTAGTGTCTTCGAAAGGATTTGATCTGCCTCCTCATACTTCCCCTGCCTTGCGAGCACGTCCGCCAGGTCATGGCACCTCATAAGCACGACCAAGTCCTCAGAGCCCATGAGCTCTTCTGACTGCTGCACCACCTCCCTCATCATCGGCTCTGCCTCCTCGAACCTTTCTTGCTCCGATAGCAATAATGCCCAGTTACGCATACTGGCGAGCGCAGCCGGGCCTTCTCGCCCCAGGGCGTGCTTCTGTAGCTCCACTACTGTCTTATGTATCTGCTCCGCTTCCTCGTACTTTCCCTGCTTCCCAAGGACACGACCCAAATCAACCATGCAGTCAAGTGTTGTAGGGTCTTGCTGGCTCAAGGCGCTCTCAAGGTCTTGCAACACCTGGCGATAGATCTGCTCGGCCTCCTCGTACTTTCCTATGCGGGAAAGGGCGAAGGCATGGTGGTTCCTGGTGTCGTCTATGTACTTGTGTCCAGGGCCAAACAGCGTCTCCAGCAACTCCGGTGACGTGCGAAGCATCTTCTCCGCTTCGTGAAACTTGCGAAGAAGGAGATAGCATAATCCCATGGCATCTTGTAACATCCGAACGACCATCTTATCTGTACACTCGTTCCGGAACACGAGTGCCGCGTGCGCGTGAGGCAGAAAAGCCGTCCAAACCTCGCGATTCCCGAGCGATGGGACTGGGAACACCATCCAGAGTTGGTGGGTAACCTCCGTCACCTGCCGGCTCTGCTCTCCACGGCTTTGGAGCCAGTTCCGCATCGTGAGCCGTACAAGCCGGTGAATATCGAACCTGTCTGGGTTCTCCCGGTCTTTAATGAACGCGTACGCTTTCAGCGTACTGAGCGCTTCATCTCGTTCCATCTCGTCACCCTCAGCGGCCAGCAAAGCAAGGGGTATGTCTTTTTCTTCAAAATAGCAGATGGATCGCAGATATCTGGCGGCGAGTGGGCTGTCTAGGGCGACTTGCTCAAAGGAAATGAGCCATGTCGTGGCTACCGGATTTTGGCTGGCTTCATATCGATCCTGGGCGTCAAAGTCTTTGCTGAGTAGTTTGATCGTGGTCTGGTCGCTCGATGTGCAATACCCTAGGTACCGCGCAACCGTTACATGCGCATTCGAGGCCATGTAAGCTGAGGCTTGACGGATAGCTAGTGGCAGAGAGGCGAGGAAATCCAGGAGATCCATCGTGCTTTGCGGGTCGCCTATCTGGCTGGTCTGGAGACCCTGGTGTAAGAGCTGGGCGGACTCGGAGCCGTCTAGGGGCTGGAGCCTGAACAAGCCCTTCCCGATTGCTAAGCGAGATGCAACATGATGATTCCGGGTTGTAAACAGGATCGACCCCTGCCTGCTCATCGGCAAGTAGGACTGCAGCCGGCCATCAGTCATTAGAACGATGTCGTCTGCATTATCCACAACAAGAAGCCACTGGCCAGCGTCGTCTCCGCTAAGCGCCGATTTCACCATGGTCTTGACATCTGCCCCCTCGCTCTCGACACCTTCCACCCCAAGGACAAGGCCAATCTCACGGTAGGCGTTCTCGAAAACAACCATGTCCACGGCTGGGACCCAAAAAACGGAGCAGTCCGGGTGTGCCTCTCGGACACGGTAGGCCGACTCGATCGCCACCTGGGTCTTGCCCATGCCGCCAAGGCCCTCGATGACGGTCCGCTGGCAGGTATTGGGGAAAGCGGTTGGATGGATTCTTTCGAGAAGCTGTTGTAGAATATCTTCCCGGCCCACGAAATTTTCGTTCTGGCCGAAGGGAACGAAGAAGTGACGTTTTGCACGAGCTAGCAAGCATTAGGCCAGCTCTGAATGAGAACAATCAATACACCCATCATAACTAGCTCACCTGTCTCGATCGAATGTGAATCAGCTTTTGCCGCTAATGGTGGAACGATGGACAGCAGCTCCTTGGTGACGGCTGCTGCTGTTGCCGCTGCGTATGGCTGCCAAAGCTTGTTCTTGTGCGCGTCTGCATAGTCGCAGATTCCCCGAACGACAAGGCACGGAAGGTTGTTCATCAGCCCAGCGGCCTCCATCTCAAAGCACAGGACACCTCCCAGGTCCTGGCTGTATCGGTCACGCGTTACCCCGTCCCGCATCACTTGGTTGCCAGATGCAATGGTACCGAAGAATAGGGCTGGGTCGGTCGTGCTGCGCGGTTCCCTGATGACAATATCCGCCGGGCGACATTCTGCGCAGGTCGCCCCGCCCAGATGCAATGACGACGCGTGGAACAGGACGTCCTGAGTTGGGCCGGGCGACGCGAACTTTGGACTGGAAGAGATCTTGGACAAATGGTCCAGGACGCGAGTATCGCTCAGTAAATCCTTGGCGCGAAGCTTTGCCAGGGCGTTGAGCAGGATCGTGGGAGGCGTGTTGAGGGTCCCGGTTCGTGCGATGCTGCCACCCGGCCCTGTCTTTCCAAAGTCGTACTGGACGACGCCTCCATGCCGCCCGAACGGCTGGCTGATGACCACGTCGCCCAGCCGGATGTCGATATCCTCTTCTGAATTCGGAACGCCACCAGCTATGCCCACGAGGACGCCGAAGCGCAGCGAAGGAAAGTTCAGCCTCATCTGGCTGGCGACAACGGCGGCCTGGTTGGTGCCCATCTGACCGGCGGGCAAAGAGGCGGCGACAACATTGTGGACCCCAATCCGGCCGAACGAGTACAGGTTGGAATCGGTTGGAAAGGAAGGGAGGTCTGCGAATTGTTCGTCCATCATCTGGACAGCGGCGGCCAGCTCGATGGGTAGGGCGCAGACCCAGCCCACGGTAAAGTCGCGAGCAGCAACAGAGTTGACCATGGTGCTGCTGGCGGTCCCCTAGGCGGAGAGTGAAGTGGAAGGCGCGAATTGGTCAAGCCGTCGGCACGACGTGTTGCGATGAGAGAGGCGCGTTTTGCGGCGGGGTAAGCAGCAGGCACATGAGAGATGTAGACTATGAGACGCCAATGCTCCAGCCGACGTATCTCATTGGGCCCACGAGCCTTGCTCACTGGTCTTCAGCTGAAAATGCACACCGGGCGTGAGCCTGGGTCGTACATTTACTAAGTCGCAAGTAGGCCAAAATTAAAGATAGAGGTGGCTCAATCCTGAGGATATCAGATTCTAACACAACTCGCTAGGTTTGTACACAGTCACATACATTGTCAAATTCAGTCTAGATCAGCAGCTTTGTGACTAGCTTGCCCTGGTTCTGGCCGCTAAAGAGACGCATCCAGACCTCAGGCTGGTCATCTATCCTGGCCTCGACTACGGTCTCGCCCTTGCCGAGGACAATCTTGCCCTGGGCGGCCGCGCCAATGAGCTCGCCGAGGATGGCGGGGACCTTGTCCATGTAGTCGAGCATGATGAAGCCGCAGATGGTGATGCGGCCCGAGATGAGCTCGAACCAGTTCCTGAGCGCCATGGGCTCGTCCGAGTTGTACGTGCTGACGGCGCCGCAGACGGCAATGGTGCCGTGGCGCTTGACGCGGGTCAGCATCAGGTCCAGGATCTCGCCGCCCGTGTTGTCAAAGTAGACGTCGACCTCGTCGGGCGTCGCGGCCTTGAGGTCCGCGGCAAAAGTTGGGCTGTGGTAGTTGAGGCACTCGTGGGCGCCCAGCTCGTTCTTGACCCACGCGCATTTCTCGTCGGAGCCGGCGATGCCGATGACGCGCTTGGCGCCCAGCAGCTTGACGGCGATCTGGACGGCCATGCTGCCAGTGGCGCCGGCAGCGGCCGAGATGACAATCGTGTGCTCGGGCTTGGCCTCACCGGCATAATAGAGACCGGTGTAGGCGGCGAGGCCGGAGGCACCAAAGGCACCCAGGTAGTGTGTGAGGGAGAGGTCGGCGGGCAAGGGGCTGATGGGCTGCGAGGTGGCGGCCTCGAGGACGAGGAACTCGCTCCAGATGCCCAGGTGGAAGTCCATGACGAGGTCGCCAGCCTTGAAGTTGGGGGACGCCGACTCGATGACCTCGGCGACGACGCCGGACCGCATGGCCATGCCCAGCTCGACGGTGGGCACGTACATGCGCTCGGGGGCGACGGTGGTCTGGATGAAGTTGCGCAGGCCCGTGTCGTTGGAGAAGTAGATGACCTTGCACAGCAGCTGGCCCTCCTTGATGGCCGGCAGCTCGACAGTCTGCAGCTTAAAGGTTGCGTTGTCGCCGGAGAGGACGGGGGCACCTGTGGGCTTGTTGGCCAGGATCCATTGCTTCGTGGTGTGAGGCATCGTGTGCGTGTGGTAGTGAATGCGTCTGTTTTTGCTGTGTGGTAGAGGAGGTCGAGATGCGAAGCAGAGGTCGGAGGCGTTCTCGGGCGGAAGGACAATAAGCCAAAACAGAAGTGGTGTGCATACTTTATAGGGGATCATCCAACCAACTCGTCGATAAGAACTGCTGCTCGGTCTTGTCCGTCGACCCCTCCTCCCCTCGGTCTCGGCGCACACGGCGGTTGTTTCTTGGAAACGCGTCCACTGTCCAGGGATGGCCCCGCGTCTCCCGCGGCGACTTGTGCTGGGTCGGGGCGAGTCCTCCCCCCCCTGGCCGCCATGTGTCAAACATGTCGCTTGTAGGCTTGGACCTCGCCGTGCATCCTTGCTCTTCACGATGAATTGTGGAGTGGTAGCCCCTGTGCCGGCACTTGGCTGAGCCGCCGACGCCCGGGCGGTCCAGGGTTCTGCTTGCCACTGAGAGGGGCGGTCTATACGCAGCAGGTGTTCGTCAGCTCAAGCCCCATCGCAATCCTGGTTAGCCTCACAGCTCAGGGGCAAGCGAGCCGACGGGTTCCATACCCTGACCGCTGTTCTCACGAATGGCATTTTCTGGTTTGTCCACCCAGATCTGGGCGCAAGGACTGCTACAATAATAGTTCGAGTCATCCTAGGGGACTATCCAGTCGTAGCATGAATCAGGCCAATGTCCCCATGGGCCACAAGGGACTAGCCCGCCGTTTCGGAAACGCGGCGACGCCTGTCCCGTCCCGCCCGCCCGCCTCGCCTCGCTTGTTTTTACCTGGTTCCAAGTGGGGCAACGGCCAACGGTCCTTCTGGAGCTTGTCGGCTGCTCCATCCCCGAAATGCACTGTGCCCGCCCAGCACTTCTCGCTTCAAGCGGTTGGCGGCCGTTAACTTATTGCTCTAGCCCAGTTTCTCGTTCTGATCCACTAGCTCTTGCACCCTCGCGGTGGGGTCGGCGCCCGTTATTGCTACCGTGCATGACTTTCACCGCGCTCGCACGTGGCATCGCGGTCCCGAGACAGATGTGGATGGCCGAATCGGCCATCCACAATCTATCTATAGTCCTTAAGGTCACGCTATGTGACATCACACAATACGCTTGGTGAAAGGGGGGCAGGGCATGGCAACATGGGAACTAGCTGGGTGGCCGGTCAGCCAGAGTGCACTCGCCAGCAGGAACCCTCTCGAACAATAACTCGAACTCTGCCCGCCCCGGGCCTTGAGAATGGCATCGAAGATAGTACACGGCACAGAGTCAGGCTTGCGGTCGGGATATGGCTTGCCCCCGGAAGCTCCGAGGTATCTGCGAAGACAAACCGAAGCTCTGTTCTCGTGACTGTTTTCACCAATACTCGTTTATAGCATTGATTCGTCCATCGTGATAGCCAGTATGGTGGTATTGATGTATGGTCAGTTCCTTTACAACCATCAGAATCCGATGCGGCCTTCTCCCTACCTTGCCGGCGGCCTAGTCGTGTCTGGATGCATGCAAGACGGAGCCACACATAATACCCTGACGCCCTATCCCTCAGGTTTGTCCTTGATATGGGATACAGGCGTGATTTCCGCATGTTTGACTATTAATATCCACGAGTATTTCTCTGCGAGATACAGCAGGTCCTTCTGCAGAATTAATTCCGGTTGCGAAACAGGACGACTTCGTGTATTGGTCGACGGAAAGTCTCGAAGCGATTAGGTCAGTGATCTAGTTAAGATCTCATATAAAAACACCTATCACTATTGATAGAAGGTCAGATTTTGGCATTTTGGATTGCATCTTGGCCATCGTCGACCTCTCGCAACATTCCCTGTGTCCCTGCGGCACAGCACAGCAATGCTGCCTAAACCTGGAACTCCACTATTTTCTCGGGACCGCAAGCCTGGCGTATCTTGCATCGTGCGCTTGCCATGAACAACCAGCCAACGCAGAATCAAGAGTTGCACGATAATTGTTCCCAGACGGAGCTGAGCGCTGAGAAAGTTGTTGATTGACACCACCACGACGATGGCCGCGTCCACCACGCCCTCGTCCCTCGACGCCTTCCACACCGCCATGGCCAGGCTCGCTGGCGTCCGGGGCGCGTGGGGGTTCATAGTCGTGCGCACAGCATTCTGCGCTGACAGCGATGCGGACGAAGCGCAGTGGACTAGAGCATACCGCGTCTTGCGCCAGATAGCACTTCCCAAGTCCAGCGGGGACGATGTCCACGGTCGTCGCGCGGGTTTTGCACCTCGAGAGGACGACAAGACTCCCGAGCGCTTCGCGTTGCCCGTTCTCGCGGACAGGGCCGTTCTGGGTGGGCAGAAGGATCTTGATCTAGTCCGGGAGCTGGTGAACCAGCAGGTCGAGAGATACCGCGAGGCAAGGCGGCGTTGGGTCGACGCTATGAAGAGTGGTGAAGAGGACGACGCAGACGAAGATGACGCATCTGTTGGCTCAGGCTCCTCCTCCTTCTGGAAGTCTCAACTGCGGCTCGAAGGCTATCTCGTGGTCAACGACGACGCACTAGCTTCTTTGCTGGCAATGGCTGATGTGCTGGGCGACGACAGGATCGAGCAGACATCTCAGACTCCTGGGACAGCCCAGCCGCACGTCATCTTCCTCGATGCCACGGATCCCGCGGACGTTCCATATCAGGGCGGCTCACCTTTCCAGGGGTGGATGCGGGCAGAGGTGCTGGCTCTCACTGAGTTCGAGGAGCAGCTGGACATGTGCGGCAATGATGCCGCCCGTCGCTCTATCCAGGTGTATCCGCAGCGAATATACCCGGGCCATACTCCTGTGTATAATGGGATGGGAAACTTCCGAGGGGTCCATGGACGTGCACCCCCGGCGGCTGGGGGTTACGTATTCCCACGTGGCACCCCACGCGGGTGGGAGGGCACGGTGGCCACGTGGGAGAGCATACCAGTGGAGCACAGGGGCAGACAGACACTTGGGCCGCCGCCGGCGTGGTTCCTCCGCCGGCAGGCGGAGCAGAGCGCTGCTCGGGAAGGGACACAGTAATGAAGACCATGGGATGTGGTGTGATATCCCGGATGAGATGCTTATGGTTCGGAAACCGGGTATTTCTATACGCTAAGTCAGTAAGGATCGTAGGTAAATTTCCTTAACTTGGATAGCGCCAGAGTAATGCTCCAACACACCCCAGATGTGGGAGTTGCCTGGGGATGAAATCGCGGAGTTCAATCGCTCGGTTGCTAAATTGATATTGAAAATCAAACTACTTTCCAGATTGTGGCACAGCGTTTGGCTCCCGAAACGGACTGCTTCTTGCCTGGCGGCGTATGAGTCCTCGGCGGCAACTTGCGATGCGACAGCATATCACTTGTCACACCTCCCATTTTGCGGATAATTTAACGAAAATTTCAACTCGGACAAGTTCAAGTGTGGCCGGCTGCGCTCAACTCTCCACGTTGCCGAGGACGGGACGCGGTGCCGAAGAATGGACGAAATCCGCGGCCACCGTGCGAGAAATGAAGGGCCCTTGCGCGTGAGTAAACGTTGTCCGGTTCACCGGACAGTTTCAAAGCTCCTGCCCCTTCGTCAGTCCGCTCAGGATGGTAACTACAGCGGGGATGATGTGCAGCCGTTTTAAAAACAAAGAATGGGAATTTCGCCACTTTCGGCTGCGGCAGATGGAAACAGCCCCGTGAAGCAACCTTGGACGGTTCGACTCAAATCTTTCTCCGTTGAAAGCCAGCCGAAGTCAAGTGAGGGCTCTTGATCGGCTGATCACGGGCAGGGTAATCAGAGGAGTATCTAATGTGCCAACGCGTCAAGAGTGATAGAACGGAGTCAAGCGAGGATTGAGGCTCGGTGCCGGCGCGGCTGCGGGTGATGGATCGAGTCAAAGACGAGTGCGTCGAACTTACCCAGAAGCCGATGTAAGGCCAGAATCCTTAGAGCGAGGTCAAGCTTTCAATGAAACAGGCAACTGCGTTCGATGTGGGAGCCTCCAAGAAGGCAGAGCGAGAGCGAGCGTGCACTGTCCGGGCTGTCGTCGGTGAGAACAGCGATGGATCCAACACTGATGTGACTCGTGGAGATAATGAATATCGCTTCATTCAGGCAAGCCCCATTCTTGAACAAGGCTTGATATGGAAGTGAGTCGCTAGTGACGCCGCAGACTGGCCAAGGTCGTGGCAACGCCGGCCCCAGACCGTCGGGCGTGTCTCTCACTCCTGATGGGAAGCACTGATGAACCGATGGGGGCCCTTTCTCTGACACAACTCAAGCAGGAACAAGTTGAGCAACTGTCTGCTCATCCCTCTCCCAAGTTTGACCCGCAGCAAAGTGTCGCCCACATCCAACATACCCCAGAACTCGTGCATAGCGCAAGCCGTTCTCAGAAGTCGCACGAGGCGCCGCTTACAATGATGCATTCTCGTTACTCCCACCTCGAACGACATAATCCACCTTCTTCAGAGACCTCTTCCGACCATCGCGCTCCGGCGGCGAACTCTCATTCCCTCAAACACTTCTCGGACAACCACTACTACGCCTGTACTCAGTCAGGCAACCACTCAACCAGGCAGCATAAACTCCCTCGCAAACACTCTTCTCCGGCCCCGGCGGCAACCACCGTCGAGCCTAGTGCTGCATGATGCCACCCAAGACAATTCGTGCTTCCCAGAGCACATTTGACCGCAGAAAAAGATGGCTTCATCGAATTGCTTTGACAATGCGCAAGCCGACGACAGTGCAAAAGTGGCTCACTACAATGGGATCATTGAAGCTGTTGAAACACAACACTCACCCACCCCTCACAGCCCTCTGAGCAACGTCGTCCTTGATACGAGTGCGGGATAGATTGAGGTGGACGGACAAGTCCAAGACAACATATATAGCCGTGATCTTCCCCAGATCTTGTGCATCGTCGGCTATGGGTGTGCATCGTCGGCTATGGGCTTACCAACCGCTGCAACGTCTTCTTTCCTCGAGATATGTTGCTCGGCACGGTGCGTTTCGCAGCCCTCCCGAATTCGCTGGAATGCCCGCTGGTCAAGATCAACGATAAGTCTTGCAGAAGGGTTCCCGTGAATGGCACCACGATTGATATCCCGGACGACTTCCTCTAGGACCCAGACACGAATAGAAAGCCAAAAATCACATCGCTCTCGTTCGCCCAAGTCAAGTTATGGCGGGAAATCAGCCAGAGTATGATACGCGAATGCTTGCCTGCAGAAATCAAGCAAAGAGTCGTGGATCTTCTCAATAACCATGATCCGAGCGATCAGCTTTGCAGGTTTCCTCTGTACGCGTACATCTCGAGGAGGAAGCTGTCAAAGGTAGCCGCTGGGAGTCGATCCTCTATTATCGCCTTTGAGGCCCTACGATGCGCAGAGCTTGGTGCACTGGCCAAGAACTTCACCAAGCATTTCGACCAGAAAGCCACTTCTTTGAGGAGCAATACCACCTGACATTGAAGGCAGAGCGGCTTTACGATCGGAATTGAAGCACCCAGCCAATCAACGACGCGAACCTCAAACTGAGCCCCATTGAGCGGTTCTTCGCCACGTTCGCTCCCGATAACGAGACTGCGTTCAATGTCTTCAACGCCAGAAAAAGGAAAAGAGAGACAGGTGATGAGGCTGTGGACCCCAGACAAATATAAAGACATGTCTTTGATGCCTACGCAGCAGACACTCAATCGGCTGTCGCACAATCCTTCCTATCAAATGACGTAAAGGTCGAAGATGACTCCACGCTGAACGCCAACCCAATGCCTACGACGCGCCCAAGGACATATCGGCATACCTTGGACGATACCGCCAAAATAGCAACACGCAGCTCGTGGTCAAGGCCGAAGACAAAGCTTCCAGATAGGATCCGTTCCATGGTCTAGAGGGTCAGAGTTAGAGGACCGCAGGGCTAGAGGACTCGGAAGCAGGGGGTTTCGAAGCAGAAGCCCTGCGAGAATAAGTCGTCTGTCCTCAATTGAGGCACGATCTCAGCTACCTGCTAGCAGGAGAATATAGTCTGAGATAACAGCCACGACGAAATAGACGAGGATCTTACTGCGAAATAACCTACTTATAAGGCGAGATAAACAAAAGCACAGAGCGAGTTACAGCTGACAATGAAACGCGCTCCCCGTCGGCTCGTATAAAGGAAAGAGGTACAGCTAGGGAACTGTGGTGATGAATTTCATGAGTAACGTAGAACCCAGCTGAAGCCAGAGCCTGCCGAATTCGAACCTGGAAACCATAGCGCCGGCGTATAGACAGTTGCTGCTCGGGTATCAAACTCGAATGCTATCAGCACTCGTGTCTCACAAGTGCTTACAAACCCGTAGCGCAGCCAATTTAAGGCAGTCCAGGATGTGCCTCAGAAAACCTGGGGACGGTCGTTGACGGCCTCTAGCGATGTAGATCAGTAGTCCTGGACTCAGTAATGGTACTTTAAGAGCACAACATACCGCGGAGGAGCTAAGCTGGTCGGAGCACTAGGGCTCCACGTTCTATACGGAGCAAGGATTAATATTTATCATTAAGTGACAATGATAGCGTTAGATGTGCATGAAAAGACATTGGTCAACCTCAACACTCCGCACTGAAGACTGTCAATCTCCAACGCTGAGAGCTCAAAGGATCGGTAGCGCTGGGCGCTTTTCATTTCAAACCAGAGTAGAGCTCCGGCCAGACTCGAGCCCGACACTGAACCACTCGCTGCGGCTGAAGCTTTGCTGCGAGGGATCCGGGATGCTGAGTGGTTGGCTAAAAGGGAAGCGGGCACCTAACTACGGTGTGAGATCCACGGTAAAGAGGGAATGCGGACAACTGCGGCCAGGGCGATGGAGGTGCCGGAAGATCTCGAGTGACATGGCTTGTTAACCGCTAAAAAACTTCGGCCACGCTGGCGGTTCCATTCGCTCTACTAGAACGGTCAGAGATGTCAATCGATCAGCGGGAATCTGCCAAGGCTGATGCTCATCCCTCAGGCCCACGTGGCGGCGTACGATCCTGGTTTAAGGTTAATTTGCCCAGAACAACCACACTACTGCGCCTGTTGGCTGTGGCCTGGCGCAGTTGGCCTTGACAGCTGCAACCCGGGGGCGTGGAGACGATGCTGATTTGCTTCCAGGGTCCTGCTGGACGGCAAGAGACCTTGCCCTGTGAAAGGGAACAGACATTTGATATTATGATGCATGACATGGCTGAAAACTAGAAGCTCCTTTCTGTGCACTAGGCCCCGAGACCAGTCGATGACCACTCCAGAACGGTTCAAGCCGACACTGTGCTTGCGGGCTAGCAATCCCTGCTAATATTGGAGGAGGCGAAACGAATTTAGCCAAGGCTGAAAATGCATATGGTGACGCGGCCACTGGCCTGCCTGATCCAGAGGCATGAAGCCACGCGATGCAGCTGTTGTGATGATTTGTCGACTAGCTTGTGATTCCATGGCGAAGACTAGGCGACTTCATCATGTCGGTGCCGAACACAACCATGTCTCGAGGGACCGCTTTGCCCTTGGCTGTCTTTCAATGCCAGAGTGGTGCAACAATTGGCCGAGATGGAACCGACAGGATTTCAGCGACCTCGTCAGCCTGGTGCAGAGCACTCTCGGCTGATCTTGAGACCTCAGGACCTCGAAAATGGCTTGCCCTGGCATTTCAAACGATTGGAGTCTGCATGCCTTAAGTCCCCACATCTAATCACTGGATCACCGTAGGGAGGTCGAGAAGCTCTATGTCAGACAGAGGTACGAGCTGAGAGAGAAAAAGAGTTATCTGCTGCACTGTGGGCAGTTGATTGTCAGCGTTCGGGATGGTGTTTCTCACTTCGGGATAGCCCTCATAGCACGGCATTCACCCAGCATCACTCTGAGCAGAGTCTGAAACTATCTCCATCGGAACGCAAGCGTTTCTACGCCCGTGGACACAAGAGCTCGACTGCACTATTCTGGCCCTCGGATGCCTAGTTGTACAGCTTGCACAATTCGAACATATCCCACCGAGTCTGAGCACATGGTATGATGGATACGTCAAGCAGGCTCACCCAGCAGAGGTGAGTCCATGCCCACAGGAGCTCTCGGCTACTTCAGCTGATGCCCATTGGTCAGGCAAATGGGTCGAATGGGTGCCGATCCCCATCTTATTCCCCAGACGCATTCCCGCGACTTTAGCCTAAAGATGCCAAGACATCCCCATTGGCCGGGCTCTAGCATGACGACTCCTTGACGTTGCACCACATTGACACGCTAGCCCGCGGGTGTGGCACTGAGCCTAGGGACAACAAGCTCTCGGCGCCTTTACGGCGATGGCTAACAGGCTCGAGCTATGCAGAACCGGCGCCGGGTAATAGGCTGTCTGGCAACCCTGACGCTTTTTTTGGACCCCGGTCCCCGCCTTCCAGGGTCCTGCTCTCGCGTTCTGGCTATCTCCGTGCTTGGGCACAATGTAAGCAGGAGACACCCTAGTATCGGCCCTTGTCTGAACTCTCCCTCGTGCCCACCGCCCATGGGGTGCACCGGAAGCGAGAAACGGGGCTCCGGGGTAGCTCCCTCTTCCCAATGGCGATTGGGCCGGAAGAATTGCATCTCGCCGAGACGGCGCCTGAATCTGGGGTAGCCCGTTGTGGACGCGGAGAGAGACAAGCCCAGGCTAATCAGCCCATCAGTGGCGTGAAGAAGATTGTGTGGTTGGCGGCTTACGCGGGAGAGCAGCGCGCGGAGGGCGGTATGTGCTTGGCGCAAGCCGGCACAACTAATCCCGGCAGTGCTTATATCTCGTCAACCCTGCCCGCGCCCAGCTTGGCATCAGCTTCGCGCCGTTTTCCCAGCTTTATCTGCCCATCCTCTCTTCACCAACGGCAGCAGCTGGACATCGGAGAGACGAAGAGACCTACCTCGACCGAGACAAGTCACGAACCGTCGCAGAGATCGAAACCGACAGAACAGAACATCAGGATGGCGGGAGGTGCTGATACCGGCGCGAGCATGTACGATGCCGCCCTTCATCGCCGTCAGGCTTTGATGGGTGCCAGCGGTGCCCGTGCGCTCGTCAAGAACTGGAAGGTCTTCCGCATCGCCATGTTTGCCTGTATTGGCGGCGTGCTCTACGGATACAACCAAGGGTAAGTGGAACGTGGTCGGGACAGGTAGCAAAACGACACGTCGACTAACCTGGTGTGGGCAGAATGTTTTCTGGTCTTCTCGCCATGCCATCCTTCAAGGAGCGTAAGTTTTGTCCGCACTCTGAGTGTGCTGTGCATCGAATTCCCCGAGTCTGACAGGCTGAATAGACATGGGCGAGTATGACCCCTTTGATGACACTGCGGACCAGACCAAGAAGGGCTGGCTCACCGCCATCCTCGAGCTTGGTGCCTGGGTCGGTGCTCTGTCGTCTTCCTTCATCGCCGAGGTGCTCTCCCGCAAATATGGTATCATCATTGCCACCGCCGTCTTCATCTTTGGTGTCATCATCCAGACCACTGCTATCGCTGGCCCCGGACCAAATGCCACGCTCGCTGGTCGCTTCATCACGGGTATGGGAGTTGGCAGTGTGTCCATGATTGTGCCTATCGTAAGTCTCAAGAACTTCAAGTGGTCTAGATTTCGTGGCAGCGTGGCTAACAGGGCAATATGCAGTACGCATCAGAGATTGCCCCTCCAGAAGTTCGTGGTGCTCTGGTCGCTACGCAGCAGCTTGCAATTACCTTTGGTATCATGGTCAGCTTCTGGATTGACTAGTGAGTAGACTTCCAGTCATTCCTCATCCCAATTGGAAATCCTGCTGACATATGAACAGCGGCACGAACTACATTGGCGGCACTGAGCGCGGCCACCAGACTGATGGCGCTTGGAGTAAGTTCAATTGCCGCGTGCGAGGATATGATATTGCAAGTATGGCATGCTGACGCTCTGCCTCCCTTCCAGTGGTCCCTACCTGTCTCCAGCTCGGCCCAGCCATCGTTCTGCTAGTCGGAATGATCTTTATGCCCTTCTCGCCCCGTTGGCTGCTCAAGCACGGCCGCGAGGCCGAGTCTCGCAAGGTCCTCGCGTCCCTCCGCAACCTCGCGGAAGACCACGAGCTTGTCGAGCTTGAATTCCTCGAGATCAAGGCTCAGGCTTTCTTCGAGAAGCGCACCGCGGCCGAGAAATTCCCCGGTCTGGCAGAGCCGACCGCCTGGAACCAGTTCAAGCTGGAGCTGCTGTCGATCAAGTCCCTCTTCCAGACCAAGGCCATGTTCAAGCGAGTTGTGGCCGCAACAGTGACCATGTTCTTCCAGGTACGCATATCTCCAAATTATCCAGATCTCTCAATCATGATATTGACGACTGCTACAGCAATGGACTGGCATCAATGCCGTGCTCTACTACGCCCCACAAATCTTCCAACAGCTCGGCCTTACCGGCAACACGATGTAAGTTGGTCGAGATCAGCACCCCTTTTCTTGAGCACGATATCGCAGAGCGCCCCAGCTGACATCTCTGTCCTTTCTCAGCTCTCTTCTTGCCACCGGTGTTGTCGGCATCGTCATGTTCCTCGCCACCATCCCTGCAGTTCTCTGGATCGACCGAGTCGGCCGCAAACCGGTCCTCGCCATCGGTGCTTTGGGCATGGCACTCTGCCATTTTATCATTGCAGTTCTTCTCGCCAAGAATGAGCATCAGTGGGCTACACAGCCTGCTGCTGGTTGGGCTGCCTGCGTGTGAGTTATTCCCGTGATGGTGGTGTGATGAGATCTTGTGCTGACTTTTTTCTTTTTTTCTTTTTTTCTGCAGGATGGTCTGGCTTTTTGTCATTCATTTCGGCTACAGTTGGGGGCCGTGCGCTTGGATCATAGTCGCGGAGTAATTCCCCCTTTTCCTGGCCAACTGTGACGATGTCTCATACTAATATGTCACAGGATCTGGCCCCTGAGCTCCCGATCGTACGGTGTCGCCCTCGGCGCGTCCAGCAACTGGATGAACAACTTCAGTAAGTCTATCTCCCTCTAGATCGACGTGGAATGAAGTGCTGACGGCCTGGATAGTTGTTGGACAGGTTACCCCTATCATGTTGCAAGGTATGCTCCCATGACACGACCCTCCCCTTCCCGCTCTATTCCGCCGTACCCCGGCAGACGGCCTGGTGTCTGGACCTCTGAACATCTGCTCCTCTGCATTTTGGAACTAAGAAGAGTCCCCATGCTGACTCGCGTGTCCCGGTCAACAGGCATTACCTACGGCACATACATCCTGTTCGGCCTCCTGACCACCCTCGGCGCCGCGTTTGTGTGGTTCTTCCTGCCTGAGACGAAGCGCCTCACGCTCGAGGAGATGGACGTCGTCTTTGGCAGCCAGGGCACCGCGCAGGCCGACTTTGAGCGCATGGCCGAGATCAACGAGGAGATTGGCCTGACCCGCTTCCTCAACACCAATGTCCCCTCTGGCGGCCGTGACGTCACCTCGATCGAGAAGTCGCATGTTCAGGAGAAGGAGGATTCCAGCTAGACTACTCGCTATCTTAAGTTCGTGTGCAGACTGGTTGAGTGGTTGCGAGATGGACATATCCCATATGGCCTTTGAGAGACACGCTTTCCAATGCCTGTAGGGCAAGGAGCAAAGAGCAAATTACCTGTCCGTGCGGAGGTTCGAGTTGCCGGTTACGAGCGCAGACTACTCTGTCAAACATCAAAATCCAATGGATTCACGTATCTTTTCTGTGGCTCTGTGCGGAATAGTGCTCCGCCTGGAGCCCTGCCCAGTGCCTCCCGCTGTGACGATGTGAACGGGCGAAAGAAAATCCCCCGCTCACCTCCCGATGAATAAATCTGACTCCTTAGAAGCGTTTGCCGCCAGCAAAGTAACATATACCCCTCGCCACCAAGCCGAGACCCGCAACGTTCACAAGCTATGGGGTGGTACTCGCTCAACTTGAATGGTTGTTTGATTGGATTTGCAAGGTTGAGACCTGGCAAGCGAGGGAGAATCGGGTGAAGTCTCCGCGCGAATGTCGTCCCAGAACTTGCGACAGGCGGGATTGTCAAAGTGCCCACCAGCGCCAATCTCGACCGGCATGGTTCCCCAGAACATGCACCAGGAGATTTCCGCCAGTGAAGTCAGGCCCTCAACTCCCGGCACATTGCGATCAAAGAGGGCACCGACCAGGATGTGCGGCTTTCGGCCCGTGGCGACTTGCGCATGGTGTGACAGTGGAGAAATGTCGGGGTATCGGCGGTTTCTGTAGGACGTATGATAGTGCAAGGCCTGAGAAGCGATACCACCATCCTTCCCATGCGCCCGGCCAGTACGACTACCGACATCAGGAAAACAAACCTACAGATGACCCTCGCCACGAAGCACGCGAGGAGTCCGACGGGGAGACGTTTGATCGCCACGGGGGAGAGACGGATGGCGTCGACAGCCTGGACAAACTCCTCGGATTCGGGCAAGCCGTGTGGAGCGAAGGGCTCGTGGTCGGTGTCATTGTGTTCATTGGGATTTGTGTTGTGGAAGTTCGGGAAATACAGCTTAGCCTCGCCTCGCGCGAGCGGGAGGCAGATGCGGACGCCCGCGACGAGGGGGGCGTCCTATTTAGAGATTGCGCCAGGTGTTGCCGAGGCAGACAGCCTAGCAGTGGCGTTACAAAAGAACCACACAGAAGAGGGGGAGGGTCATGACTGAAGGAGAAATTCAAAAACAGGAGTCTGCAATGATTTCAACGGCCGATCTGAATATTTGGTTTGGGGATATTACCAGAGTCGGGAGGTAGCTATTGTACCTCTGAACGTCTTTTCCCAAGTTCTTGAATCTCAGTGCCCCAGAACGTCTGAATAGTTGAATCTCTGGACCTCTGTACCCTCTACACCCTCTGCAGCCTCTGCACTCTCTGGAACCTCTAGACCTCAGCACCCCTGAGCCTCTGAGCCTCTCAACCTCTAGACCTCTGAACTTCTAGACCTCTGGACCTCTGGACCTCTGGACCTCTGGACCTCTGCGCTTTCCGCACATAAACTATATATTCCATAGCTGTTCCCACTTCTTGTGCAAGGAGTGTGCTCTTCGTGGGATGGAGAGATGTACCCCCGACGCCGACAAGTAGTGCAGCAACAACCGCTGTGCCGAACGCCAGGCCAGAGAAGGTTTCCCACCTCGCAGAGGCCGACGCACGAGGGGTACGCTAAGCATGTGGCATGAATGACCTTTCAGACGGGAGTGCACTTGATTATCTTGTGAAGCTGAATCGGCGTTCTCGTTCTCTCCGCTTTGAGACTGTGACTCCTCCCAGACTCCTCTCGTCCTTCATCGTGGGAGTTTTCTGCATATATCGCTTCCTGATCGTCGTCAGCAGTGTGGGCTGCCTCTTTCGGAGTCGTTCTGCCAACTCGCTGACGCTTCCTGTGGCGCCGGTTCTCGTCGTTGCTCCCAGATTGTGGTGATGGGCTCCACTTGCTTAAAGACTTTATATCGCCCGCATCGATGGTATCCATGTCTCTGGCATAATTGAAAGGGCCACGTGCCTTGGCGTAAACCTAGACCTTTCTCATAAAGGTCATACTCGAGTTTGGGGTTGGCATCTTGTCTGGTTGGTGGACTTCTCCTTAGGATTCACCAGTTAGTCTTCTGCGGCGAAAACAACTAACGAATCCATCAACCAGCGACAATTGACATTGTTCCCGTGAAATAACCCTTGCACTTTCCTGTGGTTCACACCGTGGCTGACGCATCTCATGGCCTCGGACCCCACGAAAGAGTTCGTATAGCCGAGCTTTCTGGCTTTCGCTTGAAGGAGCTTATACAGTCGGAATTCTCTGCAGTCCACCCACGGCGCAAAGGCATTGATCCATGCTTCGATCTTACCCCGTACTGATGGAGGTAGACCGGGCCGAATCAAAGCTTTGCTGAGCTTTAACCGGTGGAGTGCTTCGGGTAGTGCGAGATCTTGTCGGCTTTCGTCGTCGAGAGAAAGCCAGGCTCTGGCAACATGCACCTCCTCGGAGCCATTGGGAATGATGAGGTGTTCTTGTTCGCGGCCGATGCTTATCTCTCGCTCGATTTGCAGAGATGTGTCGTGGGGCTCAACTATATTCGAGATTTCCGACAGCATTAATCATGGGCTTGTGTGGGAAGAAAACGTTGCATCTTTCTTTCATCTCATAGTTGATGATTATCACGATATGGTCCAATGTAAGCCCCCAGACCCTGGGCTTTTCGGTGCCGCTGAGCCATATGCTGGATCGGGAGATGTGGATGTCCGGCTTGTAATGGTATCGATCTTCCCTTTGATGGAGGTTTGTCGTCTGCCGGTCGAGAGGTTCAACCAAGGTCGGATCGACATGCGCTACTTCCAGCCTGTGTGCGAAAGTGTGGCTGTCCGTACTGATCTCCACACTCGCCGTGTGGAACCCAGCCAAGACTCGTTCGTTGTTCTTCTTCGGTATGACGCAGGCTACTAGTCCTAGCGATGGTCCTTATATCTTCGTGTTGCAACAGCCCGTGGCTTCTCCAGTCCGAGTCAAAGGGCGAGCAGAGAATAGGGAAGTCATTTGATGCGGAATCTGCGGCCGATGGCTGGTTGCTTATAATGCCGAAACGGAGCGTACTTTATGTTCGGTCTTGGCTTGACGTGCAGAGCAGCTTTGTAAGAGGGCAGTCGTTCTCGTGAGAGTCGCGATAGGTCCACCGTGGGTGTGGCGATTGGAGGTTAGAGAAGAAGGAGGTCAAAAGCAAGCTCGTTTGCGCTCAGGACTACCTGAGTATGTTGATTACGCATGGTATAGTGAGGTGCCGCTGACACGACAGTAGCAGGGAGGCGAGGAGACATGTTAAAGTTGTGAAAGCTAGGTGAGGTTGTCGTAAAGGCAAAAAAAGGAGTAATCGAGAACGTACTGTTGTCCCTATTACTTTCTTGTGTATTTGACTTCACTCGATGCTTTGCCTGAACGCCATTTAGCTTTCAAAGGGATAAAGTCTCACTTACCGTAGCCAGCGCGTTGCGCACACGAATCTTCCATCCGCCGTCGGTAGCCAGTGCGGCTCCATCGCCGCCGTTGTCTGCATCACAGCCCGAATCTCCCCTGTCGCGATCCCATGCGTCTTAATACATGACATACCCAGCCAGCACACTCGCCGCGTCGATCATGGGCAGCAGCCCACCGTCTGGGCCGGCAGCAAAGTGCGCAGTGGTAGTATACGTGATGGACACGGCTGCCTTGACCTGACGACCACTTTCCCCTTCCCCATGGCTGGTCGCCGCGGGCGTCGCATCTTCGTGTCGGCACAGCTGCACCACGGTTGTCCCGAGCTGATGCTGCGTGAACGGCACCGGCTCCAGCGCTGCAGTCAGGTGTGTCTTGATATCCTCGAGCCCGCTCATGACACCGAGGTTCGAGTGATTCGCGCGCGCGTCGGGTGTGACGATGCGGTTGAGCACCGGCCAGTTGCGGCCGTCGAGGGCGAGCCCGTAGAGGGCGGTGATGGCGCGGATCAGCTCAATGTCGGCGGCTGCGGAGGCGGACGGTGGGATGGAGATGGACTGGAAGAGGGAGGTAATGTCCGAGGAGGATATGCCTCCCTGAGCCTCGAAGAAGGACGGGGCTAGATGGGGAGTCTCGGGGTAGTGGAGGCAGAGGAAGCGTTTATCGCTTGGTGCATAGGAGGAGTGGCTCGAGGGAAGTGCTGCCGCGACTGCCGTGGAAGCAGCGAGGAGCAGGCCAGATGCAATTGTGCTGGAAAATGTCATCATGTCTGCGGTTGTTACGGTTTCCATGAGGGCAGACTGTGTACTGCTTTTTGTTTGGTATACATGATCGACAGTGTTGAAGAGTCGAACAGCGTTGTGACCTTATATACTTCAATTGCCATAGTGTTCTTTACTCTCGAGATGTAGAGGTCTTCCTTGCGTTGAGCCTCCTAGGTCTATTCAAAGCAACAGATTTACCGGGAGAAGCCTCGACATGGTGGCTGGCGCGGAGTGTAAGCCCGACATTCACCGACGACATAGCGATAACGAAGCTCGCGATCATCCTTAGTTCTGGGACAGCCTGGGCGTTCTCGTGGATAGCTCGGACTTCACGAACTTTGGATGCTTTCTGTGCTTGCGACTCCCGTGTCATCTTCTGCGTCAGCCACCAGGGCATGGCATGCCATAAGTAGACAAGCACCAGCGAGCTCCACTGCACTTGAAGAATCCGGCGTGTTGACACTGTCAGCCGCGCTTAAATAATCATCTTGCAGTCTTTCCATAGGCCTATGTTCAATGGATGCATCTTAGTAAATTGTGCAGACGACGACACGTGGGGGCTTCCATTTTCGTGGGTCACAATCCCCTGACCCCTCGTTGTTAGACTTTCTCTATCCCTGGCGGCAGGACCCTTGTTCTAATGCGCGAGAGCTGAGGCATTATCCGTGTCCATAGCCCATGCCCACTGCATGCGGGCGTTCCAACCACACTCCCGCCCGAGAGCAGTTCTGTCCAGTATGCTCGAAGTCGTACTACTGACCGCCGCACTAGGCGTTGATTGTGATGTACCCAATCTGCCGGGTCAACCTGTCAAACTTACTCCGCTTGGCCGGTGGACAGGCGAGCGCGGACCAGCAGGCGGCTTGGGCCAAGAGCCCAGGTGGATAGTATCCGCTGGTAGCGGAACGGTCTCCGCAGATGGTACTCCGCAGCTCCAGTAGTCTAAAGTCGTCTGAAATTTGAGCACTGACAACGGGAATCGCACGGATGGTCGATCGGGTGCCCGAAGGTGCGAAGAGCTAGCACGATGCTCCCCTTCCTTGTGGGCCGGCCCGTAAAACCCTATACGGAGCAGTCGAGGCTGGGAAATTGCACCGTGGGGATGCATAAGATCTCCAAATTATGCTGACCAACGCGTCACCAACCAACACACCTGCACAGCCACGACACATGAGCCCGAATAACCACCACTCCCAGGCGGCATTGACCACAGGACGGATATCGAGTCAGTACTTGGCATGGTCTCAATCGACGCTGGCAGCGCCGACGCCAAGGTCAATAGTCCCAACCGCGCGCAGAATCTTTCGGGCCGTTGACTATCTTGCGAACCATCTTCCCATGTCAGCTGTCTGGGGGCCACGAGGCTTGGCCGAGACGAGCGATTGAGCCGGTGCATAGCGGGGACTGGCGACGCAGCCGTGCGTGCGGAGGCGAGCGCCACAAAGACGGCAGACTCCACGTGTCCAGTGGTCCAGTGGCGGAACCTGTCCTCCATCTGATCTTTTTCGTACCTGACAGGCGACTGCACTGCCGACGAGACCCTGTTGGCTGATCAGGGGCAACCCTGTTCCTCAAGGACCAGCACAGGGACAAGGAGGCAGTCTCCTGCTTCTGGTGTGTTCCGGGATGTCTCAGGCCAGGCCCAGAACAGCTGCCCGAACAGGGAACTTCATCAGCTGGACGACATCCCTGGCACGCCACGCAGTCTCGCCAGTGGCTGCCGGCCCTCGTGCGCAGACATTCACCGTAATTAGATTGCGCAGCATTCTGGATGGCTCTTCATGCCAAGGCGGCAGGGGTATGCTCGTTCGTGATAGCAGTGACCCTGCCTGATGTCGCCGAGTCTGGGGTAGACGTCTACCGTGGCGCTTCCATACTTGACTGACAGTGGAAGGTGGACTGCTCGACCCCTCGGCCGGGTCGGCTTGGCTGTGAACCTGGCGAGCTCACCGAGTTGCGGTTCACCAAGATCATAAATAGGCCCGTCTGTCACGATCCGTTCTCAGTTGTTGCCTCTTTCGTTCCTCGTCCAGTGCAACCGAACTTGACTCGTGGCCCCATCCTCTTCCGCCAGACCCCTCAGTCTCTACAGCATCCAACAGCTCTGTCTTCCTTACGGAACAAGCTCCTACATTCCTTTTCAGAACCACAGACCCGCCGCCAACATGAAGTTTTCCACTGCCACCATCGCCCTCCTGGCCGCCGCTGTGTCCGCCGCCCCCGTCGACAAGCGCGCCACCGGCAGCACTATCAGCGAGCTCGACCAGGGCGGCTGCCGTCCTTACATCTTCTTCCACGCCCGCGGCACCGGCCAGGCCGGCAATGTCGTACGTTTTCGTCCCATGTCTTGTTCTTCGAGGCCGCCACTATCTCTTTGTCTCCACCTGCTGACGAGATCCTCTCTTTTTCTCCCACGTATAGGGTCAAGACCCCGGCCCGCAAGCCATCGACGCTGTCAAGGCGGCCCTCGGCGACGCCAACGTCGCTGGCCAGGGCGTGCCCTACTCGGCCTCTATCCTGGGCAACCTGGCCTCCGGCGGCGTCCCGTCCAAGGAGGCCAAGGCCTTCGCCGCGCAGATCACGGCCGCGACGACCCAGTGCCCGGACTCCAAGATCTTCCTGGGCGGCTACTCGCAGGGCGCAGCCCTGATCCACCGCGCTGTCGAGCAGCTCTCGGCCACCGCGCGCGCCCAGATCGCCGCCGCCGTCACCTGGGGCGACTCCCAGAACAAGCAGGACGGCGGCAAGATCCCAACCCTCGACCCCAGCAAGACGCTCATCATCTGCCGCAGCGGCGACCTCATCTGCCAGGGCACCATCCTCATCACCTCCGCGCACCAGGACTACTCGCCGCTCGCAGGCCAGGGTGCTGCCTTCATGGTCAGCAAGGCCTAAGCGGAGCTCGCTGGTTGGCAAAGAGTTGAGAACTCACCGATGATGGGATGATGAATTCATGTAGCGATCTAATTTTAATGTTTATTTACAAGCGGCCTGAATGAGACTAGGAAGAATACCAAAGTATTCAAACAAAAGAAACAAATTATGAAAATGGTCCCTCTTCTCTAAAATCCTAATCCGAATGGCCCACCCTACCCTAACACACTAGAACCCGATGTGCTTCCTTTGGTCGGTTGTCTGTAGTCCCATACCGCGGCCTGCTGGCCAGGTTGTTACAGTACCGTCCCTACCTGCGAGCGTATACCATCTTTACCAGACTCTCGCCCGTTGCCTCAAAGCTGCGTTCTGCTACTACTTCGTCCAAAGGCATACCGTCCGAGAGATTCACCTCCGCACGAGCGGTTGGTTATGCCAGGTCGGCGATCTACACCTTGGCAGAGCGATACGGCTCATATTTGCGATCGCCATTGCCGCGTCCCAAAATAGTGAGATTCTCCTTGGACGCGTCTCGCGACACGTCCCGTGACACATTGCCCCCAAGGCCCGACACGGTCTTCTCCTTGCCCTTGCCTGTGCCCTCGCTGTACTTGTACTCGGTATCGGCCTCGTCGGGCAGGATGCGGACAAAGCCACGGCTGCTTCTGCCAGACTTGTCGCCGCTGCCAGCCTGCCGGTCCGCGACGAAGCGCAAGACGCAGGCGGCAAGGGCACAGCCGGCGGCCACCCAGTTGAGAACGTACACGGCCAGGCCCATCTGCGCCGTGATGGAAATCTCGTCGTCGTCGGCCTTGGCGACAAGAGAGCCGTATGTCACTTGGGCAGCAACGGCGACTGCAACGGTGGCAGCGGCGGCGATCTGTACCGTTGTAGTCAGTCACCAGCATCTGCAGATGTTGATTGCATGCGAATCGAGAGAACTTACCACAGCCAATACGGCCGAGAGCCTCCTCACCAGCGGGATCCGATGCAGCCTCAGGATCCGGGCCAGAAGGCTCACGCCCAACGCAGCAATGCCAGCCAGGTACAGGATCCAGAGCCATTTGGGCCCCCTTTTCACCCACTCAAAGGCCTCCTTGCCGGCGAGCTCGGGACGCAGCTGCACGCCCCAGAGGCTCCACACGCTCATCATGTCCCAGATCTCCTGGCCATTCTTGGAGCAAAAGTCAATGACCAGCCTGCCGTCGGCGACGTAGCTGCCGCTGCAGTAGTTGAGCAGGTAGAGCTGGAACACCTGCTTGTGGCGCTGGTAGTCGAAGACGTCGGGCAGGCCGACCAGCTCGACGCCGGCAGGGCTCGCGCGCGTCTTGGAGGCGTCAATGGTCGCGAACTGCAGCGCCGAGAGGTGGTTTGGGTCCGAGTGGATCGAGAAGACGGGGATGAGCAGGAGCAGTAAGAAAGACACGCCCTGGAGGGCTGTCGAGATCACGCTGGTGAGCCTGCCGTCCTTCATTGCGCACAGATTTGGTGGATTGTACCTTGGAGTGGGCGAGTTTCGAGTGAACAGGTCCAAAGGGAAAGAAATAGAACGATGTGAGTGCAGGAGGGACGAGATGGTCTCTTTCTTAGTAGACGAGATAGCTCTCCGCCAAGTGCAGTCAAGTAATCTTTGCTCTCTGCAGTGGAAAGCCGACAGTCAGCCTCGACTGAAGGTTCAGCTCAGCCCTGTCCGACAGTCCGACTTGGCTGAAGCCGCCGCTCATGCTCAGCCTTGTGACCGTCCCAAGCGGCTGGATGCCAAGAGTCAGACGCCAGCGCCCCAGATGCCAGTTTCGGCATTTACCGAGCCAGTGCTGTCAGTAGTGCGTTGCGCTCTAAATCCTGTCCGTGTCACATGGCGGGCTGCCTCTGTCTCATTGGGTGGCCACGGCAACTTCCATGGGTCTAAAGCTTCCTATGGTCGCTGAAAAAGTCTTGGCTCCGACAGCAGACATGAGTCTTGTTGTGTTACTTTGTTAGCCCTTTCTTTTTCCAGATGGATCACGAAGTGGGATGCCTCGATTCACGCCATGTCTGGCGCATCTTGCACCGCCCTTTTCCTAATGCAAAGGCCTTTGTCCACAAATATCTCTTGACTCCGCCTTCCATGGGCTATGTTCCTGCAAGCGCCGAGTTTATTTCCCATGTCAGCCCGTCCAGAGCAATATATCATGGGTTCGAATAAGGCTCCCTGTAGGCAGGCGCGTCTTCAGCCTCACGAAATGCAGGCGGAAGATATTTTGGATATCTGCTCCGCAGCTCGCCCAATGAATCCTCCGTGACCGAGACACTTCCCTCTTGAGCGTTAAAGGCCCCGACGTCTGCCACACCCAGGATCCCACACGCCAACCCCTGGACGAGGAAAGTGAAGCTCCCCGTCCTTTGTCAACCCGATCCCAAAGTTCACAATGGTGGGCTTCTCATTCCCGCGTCCATTGGCACTCACAACACTCGTCCTCCCCTTTCTATTCCCACCTACGGTGACCTCGACCGCGCCATTTCAGAACGAGACCTTCCTCAACCTGCGGCTGGGTGACTACTACGATGGCCCCAAGTTCAAGCCGCCGCCGTACCTGACGGACTTCTCGGAGCACCTCAACGACATAGAGGTCGAGTACCTCGAGTACATCAAGCAGCTGACCCCTGTCAACGAGCCTCCCACGATCCTGTCGAGCTGCCTCATGCCAGCCACCAACGCCAACGGCACCACCATTGTGCGCCGTGGGCCGTTTCGCAAGCTTCGCAAGCTCCTCCAGAAGCAGATCGACCGCCTGCTGCCGAGGCCGCCCACATTCAAGGGGTTCAAGTACAGAAACTTTTGCTCGCCGGACAAGCTCACCATCTATGTCTACTACCATGTCGTGGTCGGCTCGTACGATAAATTTAGTCTGGCGCGGAAGGACCAGATCGATAATCAGGTACGTGGTGGTGTTCGAGGGAGGCGGAGCTGACCATGGTGCAGATACTGATGCTCGGTTTCCTATTACGCAGACTCGTGTCATGAACGAATATTATAACAAGCTTGGGGTCATGTTTGAGGTGGCCGACATCAACTGGCGCATCAACCCGGACTTTGCCACATCCAGGTTCAACCAGCAGCATCCCCATCGGAGATTCAGCCGCTCTGGGACCTACGCCGACCTCAACGTTTGGATCGTCGAGGATGTGCCAGGCGACACCCCAGGCGAGAGCACAATTGGCGTATGAATCACCCTGGCTGCCCCTTCCCATGCCTGTCAGAGTCAGATGAGGGTGCTGTTACTGACTGTCGGCTGCCTCATCAAGTACGCCACGTTTCCCGACGCCACGGCCAATCAGTACGAACGCAGCTTTGACGGCGTCGTCATGATCGCGGACACACTGCCCGGCTCGTCGGCGCCCATCGCAGCCAACCACAAGGGCACTAACCTGATCCACGAGGTGGGCCACTGGCTGGGCCTCTTCCACGTTTTCAACGAGACCCTCTTCGACTCGACGACTTGTTTCGCCAACCCAGACCGCGACAGCGTGCCCGACACAAAGAACTTCCCCGCGCACCGCCCCGAGATATTTGCAAATCAGCAGGTCCCCTGCGGCGAGACGGAGCCCGTGGAGCAGTACAATTTCATGAGTGTAGGTCTAACTCCCGCGAGCGCCTGATTATTCTTCCGCGCAGTTGATCCTAACCTGCTGGCCTTGCTCTCACAGTACTCCACGCAAAAGGGCTTGGACGGATTTGGCTTCACCTCGGGCCAGGCGGCCCGCATCTTCAGCCGCTACATCGGCGTCCGCCAGGGCCTGCGGAATAACAAGCTCTGCCACCCACCGCCCGGCCTGTCCGGCAGCCAGGGCACCCGCCGCCGCCGCTCCGAGGTGGACAACAACCCGGCCCTGCCCCCGGACGTGCTCGACCTCCTGCGCCAGGACAACCTGCAGTGCGCGGCCCACGACGCCGTCGACCCCGTTGATATCTCGCTCGCCCCTCCGCCCGACCCGGCCTACCCAGAGTACCCGGTCCTGCCCATCCAGCCTAAAGACCGCCGCCCCGTGCCGCCCATCGACCCGTCCCTCCCGCAGCCCGCAGGCTCGGGTGCATGCATCGAAGCCGCCCCCAAGGAGCTCCGCCTCCCGGGACTGATGCTTCCCATTGGTGGCGGTGGTGTCGTCGGAGTACCGCCCGTTGTTGGCGGTCCCGGGGAGAACGACAACTCCGGGTGCCCGGCCGTGTGCTCGCCGCATCCGGGCAGCAACAAGTGCCACGTGCCCTCTGCGCAGAACTGCGTCTTCCCTGCGCCGCTCGCGGGCGCGAACCCGCGGTCGTACTGTGCCTGCCGGCCCGGGTACAAGAGCGCGTTCGGGCTCGACGCGTCCAAGCACTGGCGCGTGGCGACCAAGGGGATCGAGAACTTTGTGTGGGTGGCCGAAGGGGTCGAGTGTGAGACGCTCTGTGACGGGGTGCTGTGTAGCGAGGTGCCAGTGCTGTCAAAGCCTTGTGTTTAAAATGATGGCAGGGGAGCTGGCAAGTTTCTTTTCCACCATGGGGGATTAATGGATTGTGGGAAGCGAGGATACTCCCTTGACGACGATGTGTATTTAGAACGCTCGGAACGGGTTTCAGCCCCTGATAACACCCCGATGATGGTGTTGACCCTCCCGTTCTGCAGAGTGAGTATTGTATATAATATTCGGTAACGTCTACTCTATCTTGCGGTAATCAACCTTTCTAGTCAACCAGCAGCCGATAGTCATGCCCTTGACCTTCCCTCCCTCAGAGTGGAAGACGAGCGTCCAGTCTGCCGGCGGGGCAGAGTCGATGCCTCGTGGACATGCGAGGACCCAGACGTTCTCACCCAGCGGCTTCATCAGATGGACAGGACCTTTACCCATGAATCCCTCAAAGATGCCATACAAGATGGCGCCACTGCCCGTAATGCTCAAGGTAGACTGCAGTTCGTCAGACTTGTACTTGCCCACGATCTGTGCCGCGGTCGTGGTCGTCCCGACAGTGCCGAGCGCAGGAGCAGCCTTGATCCTCTTGGCCACGAGGGTGCGGTTCTCCACGATTCGGTGGACCGTCAGCACGTCGCCCTCAATCTTGGCCTTCATGCCAAGAGACTCGGCCGTCGAGCTGCTCGTCAGCTTGATCGTCTCGGTAAGCATCACGTAGGTGATCTTGACCTTGCCCTTGCCCTCCTCGCCGAGCTCCACATTCACCCTCAAGCCCGTGTCCTGGTCCAGGAACTCTCCCGCCCAGGCCGGGCTGGGCGGCTCGTCGACGTAGCCCTTGGCCTGCTCGGCATTCTCGACCTCCATCCCGAGCACCTTCTGCAGCACAAAGTCGGCAGCCTCCTTGCTGCTCGCCTCGTGGTTGAACAGCACAATGACCGACACCCTCTCGGCGGGCGCGTGGCTGCGCATGAGGCGGAACCCGCGCAGCGCGCCGCCGTGGCCCAGCGTAACCACCTTGTCCTGGATTTTGCCGTGCCCGAGGCCCATGCGGTACTTGGCGGGCGTGGACTTGCCGTCGGTGAAGACGTGCGGCTCCGCTGCGGCCTGGTACCAGTTCTTCTTGCCCGCTCCGTCGGTAGCGGTGGCAGCCCATAATCCCTGGAGGTGCTTCTCATACGCGACCATGTCGTCCAGCGACGCCACAATGCCCGCGTCGCCGGCCCACTCGATCCCATTCACCGCGGGGACGTATCCGCGCTTCTCGTCGCCCTCGTAGCCCACGCAGGGCGGGGGAGGCTGGTCCTTGGGCGGCAGGGCGGCCGTCGTCATGCCCGCGGGCTTGAAGATGTACTGCGCGACGAGGTCGGCAAAAGTCTTGCCGGTGACCTGCTCGAGCAGGCGGGCGACGATGTAGAAGTTGAGGTTCGAGTACGAGTACTCGGTGCCCGGCTCGAAGTGCAGAGACTGGAGGAGCAGCTCACGCAGCCTGGGCGCGTGGTTGGCCATGTCGAAGTCGTCCTCTGGCTTGGCGCCGCAGAGCACCGTGGCCGCCCAGTAGTCGCGCACGCCCGACTGGTTGTCGCACAGGTGGGCGATGGTGAGGCGCGTCTTGGGGTCCTGCTGGCGGGCCTGGAGCGCCGGGCCCAGCCACGAGTCAAAGAGGGCCTGCATCTTGTCGGTCAGAGACGGGTCCTCCTCTGCGGCCATGTACACCGTCCCGCAGAGCAGGTGCTTGGTGATGGAGCAGATCGGGACCAGCGTCTGGGCCGTGAACGGAATCCCCTCGTCGAGCTGCGCGAACCCCCATACATGCTGACCGACGAGTTGCCCGTCCCGGACGACCGCGAGGCACCCGCCGGGGCCCCGGAACTTGTCTGCCGCCGCAGAAAGGATCTTGTCTATGCTGTCTGCCATGTTTTGTTGCTGGGAGGCGGGGGGCTTGTAGTCTAGATGTTGGAGATGTTGTGAAGCGGGAGGATGGCTTTTGGTGGGGAAGATGAGGAGAAACCATGGCGGGGATCTTGATTCGTTGGTGCTCCGTATCTTTCAGATAGACCGGATCCCGGCTGGCAGCGGCTCATCGGGTTGGCTTACACGCATGAAGCATCATGGTTCAGCCTCAGCCTCATCTTCATGACATCTCTGCCTTTGTCGGCACAATGCGATTAATTAAAGTTTGAGAACGGACAGCTTCCTCCGGTCGCGCGTGCTTCTGGTGTGGTGACATGACAGGCCACACGACCAACCTGATGGGAATTCAAAAGGGCCAATTGTTGAGGTTCACATATGGTACTCCTGCTCGCTGCGTAGTGACCGAGAGACGCTGTCTCTCGAAAATACCCATAGACAGTGGACTATAAACCCTCACATCGCAGCCAAGGCTCTTACCGGGCATCCCTTGGCTGTGGGAGCGACCAAACAAAAAAACCGGATTATTTTCATAGAGAACCTGTTGGGCAGCTTTTCGTGGCGAGTTTGGGCTGTAGCTGGTGGAAGTGGGTCAGATTGCAAAAAGGCAAAAGAATTCCGCTACGCTGGATTGAACAACGGACCTCTGCATCACCTTAATTATATATCCTAAAGAATATTATACAAGTGCAGCGCTCTACCACTGAGCTACAGCGGATGTGATTGATAAGCAAGTCCTTATTGACGTATATACGGTTTACAAAATTCATGGCGATCCCAGAGAGCATTGCCTCTGGCTCCCACAGCACCCAAATCCAATGCTCCTGTCTGATATATGAGGGCATGCAAACCTTGGTTTACGCCGGCCCTGAAGAACATGCCGAAGGACAAGGACGGAAAGCCTACGGCCCGCGGTGGGTATCTATCTGGCCGACGCGTTTTCAGACGTTGTGGCTGGGGAGAAGATTGCTACGGGTGTGTGAGCATGGAGATGCAATGTGGTCTTAAATGCAGTAGGGCCCGGGCACATCGTAGCCCTAGTCTATATACAAGCTACGCAAAGCAGTGTACGCCGGTCAAGTCCCTCTACATGATGAAGCCTGTGGATCTGAACTGTTTCATCCCTGTCATCTAATCACAGCGGCCGTACAATGGCTGGCACCCGGCGGCGCAGTAGTCGGCGGTGAACCCGCAGTAGTTGTACTGGCTGCAGCACTGACCTGGCGGGCACTGGTACAGCTCTGGGCCGGCGCAGGAGCCGTTGGGGCCATACACGGGGGGGTTTGTGGGCGTCTCGACGGGCGGCAGAGGCTCTGAGCCGTTGCGGGGAGCAGAGGAGTACCAGTTCTCCTTGGGATCGCCGAGGCATTCTCCCACCGTGACGGCTGGGGGCAACAAGTCGGGTTAGTTATGAGAGATCGACAACAACAGCTGAATTGCTGAGACTCACCCTTCAGACCCCGCTCCTTGACAATCTTGATCATCTCGGGCAGCAGATTCTCTACAGTCGTCTGGTGGACGTCGTGGAAAAGCACGAGGGAGCCGCCCGCGTCAAGCGCGGCCTTGAAGTTGGCAACCGCGTTCGGCCACGTCTCGGGCGTGTTGTTGTCCCAGTCGACCGTGTCGAGGTTGTTCGAGATGACCTTGTAGCCGAGGAAGCGCATGACGGACAGGACCTCGTCGTTCCATGCGAGGAATGGAGGCCGCATGTAGGTGGGATATTTTCCTGGCGGTGTGTGATTCATGAGTTAGTGTCGAGGAAAGGGTGTTAGCGAGGACGCAGAGTATTCTCAACCTACCGACCATGCTCAGAAGCGTCTCTTCGAGCGTCACCATCTCAGCTCTGACTTCTGTCGCGTTGAGATCTGTCAGGCGCGCATGAGTCCAGCTGCGCATCAGAAACGGTGTCAGCGTGCTGTACTTTCAAGGATTATATATGATTAATGGCTCTACTTACGTGTGGGAAGCGAGCTGGTGACCTTCAGTCAGGATCCGCTGGATCTCCCGAGCATTGTTGACGATTGGAGACTGGAAAGCCAACATTGTTAGCTAGAACCACCCTCGCATGTTTAAAAGACTGAAAATCAGACGCACCCAGGTGGCGCCATTCACAAAGAATGTAGCCGGCAGGCCAGCCTCTTTGAGTATGTCGAGCGCTTCTCCGGTGTAGATGTACGGCCCATCGTCGAACGCAAGAGCAATGGTGCCCGGAACCGTACAGCCGTAGATGGGGACGCCAGGCTGAACTTCGCGGGTGCTGAGTGTGGGAGAAGGCGTCGCCGGAGAAGCAGAGGCCGTGCCGCCGAGCAGCAGCGCCGTAGCACCGGACAAGATCTTGGTAGTAGCTGCGCGCATTGTGGCTGGCCTGGAGCAGAAAGGTCAGTCTCTCGAGGTCCGACCAGTTACTGCGGTTCTGTCGGTCTGATGGCAGATCATTGCCAAGTGTCCTGCTGCACGCAAGCTTTATATACCCCAGGCAGGCGAGACATGGTTGCTGGCGGTACGTCTTGTTGTGACCGGGGCAGATCGCCTATTGCCCCTGCATTGCCGGGTTCGCACACGGATCCGCTCAGATGGTTACCGTGTTGCCCCGTGGTAGCATCTGACATGAGATCTAGCCGAGACCAAATCAGGTAAGATAGCAAACCGGAGCGAGAGCGCCTTGCAGCGGGCTGCCGCTGGGCCTCGGCCCCTCACATGCGGATGTTTTCGTCCTGCTGCTTGGGATGCGGATTGTGTGGGTCATGGGCACTGAAGGATTCCATCTCGCAAGACTTAACGTTACTTTGTGCTGACAGGTGCGGCAAGGGTCAAAACCCCTGACACCGGCTTATGATGCCTGCGCTGGCCGAGTGAGACCAGGGGACAAAAGGCAATAGAAAGATTGGTTGGTTGAATGCGGCATTTGTATATGATGGCATCGTTTGGCTTATTCATCGCAAGTCTCTTGCACAATGCTTTTGCCCCCCGAGGTCCGTAGCCAGCCTTGGCCAGACAAACCCCGTGAATGGACTAAACAAGACCAGGACCCCAGAAAGCGGAAGAACCCGCAACCGACAGCCCTTTGATGCGGGGATTGGTCAGCGGGCCACTCTGCATAAGACTGCTGAGGGCACCTTGTCAAGGTGGGCACGGCCTTGTTCACTCAAGGGGCACCAGTCCTGCAGCTGTGGAACCTGCGTTACTTCCAGTGCTAGGCTCGGATAATATCACCAACGCACCGCTCAATGCCGGGATGGGCATGATAAGCAGCAGACGTCTCCAAGCTCTTGCGGGACGAAGGATCAGCTCTCTCTTCTGCTGTGCGAGTAGTTCACACTTTGTAGTCTAGACTTGCTCCCTTACTCGTTGATGTCGAGTCTCCATTGATAAGATTCGCCCTTCCCGAGGAGTACGTCCAAAATAAGACAGTCGAGTCAAAGTCACCCGGATATCCGAGCGCAGTGCCCTCGAAGTCTGCGCCATCCTCCGGACCCAACGACACCCATAAGTTATAATGGCTCTGGAGGCAGGGAAAAGTCCTCTGTCAAATCCGTACGCCACAAAGGAGACACGTCGTTGCCTCCAGCATTGGTGGTTGTCGGCTCGTGGCAGAGGAACCCCGCGAGCCAGTATATCAAAAGCAATCCTGCAGGCATTGTGCCTGAGTCCAAACGCTGAGCAAGAATCACAAGCGTCACGCTACAAGCTCTGACTGGTTCCGCGACATCAGGCAGCTCGTACTTCCCCGCCCGGCCGGCTCGGTGGCGTCACGTAGAAGGCAATACAGCAGAGTGACGCCGCCTTTGAAGTAGCCACACCAAGGCCAGTCAGAGTTCTGTGGAGACCGCGTCCGAATGCCTAGCTTTATACATATCGATTCTTTTCAAACCATTAAAAAGCACGATTATCGTGAAAAGGGAAAAGGGAAAAGAGAAAATATGGAAACACACTCCAAAAAACACGCGCTGGAAACTGACGGCAGGCCAGCTTCCTCACTCCCGAGTCGTCAACTGCCCACACACGCTATTCCCAACAAGCAACGCCGGCAGCGAGCCCGGCGGCGCGCCGCCAAACACTGTCTGAAAAGTGCCTACCGACCTGGCCCCGTTGCACACCGTCCCGCCTCCGGACCGGAGATAGGCCGTGCACGTGCTGCCGCCAGACGGGTTGAACATCCACGCACCACAGGTACTCGTGTTCAAGCATGCGGCGCAGCATGCTGCTGCGGAGCCCAGGCCGCCTGGCAGGCTGAACCCGGGCCCGATGCTCGAGGACGCGTACACGATGGGCTTGCCCTTGTATTGGCTGAGGATGTTGTCGCTCTGGCAGGCCGCGTAGACCGTTACAGCAGGACCAGCGGCCGTGGAGGTTGCTGTCACGGTTGTTGTGGTTGTGGATATGGCGATGGTAGTGATGGTGGTGGTTGCCGGCTCTGTAGGTCCGGTGGAGGAAACTGCGCTGGGCGTCTGAGTTACGGTTGCGGTCGTGGTCGTCGTGGTCGTGATGATGTCTGTGCTTGTTGTAGCTGGCGTGGGGGCAGTGACGGTGAAGGTCATCGTTGTCTGCTCCGTGATGGTGAACAGCTCGCTTATGGTTGATGTGCAAGCTGGCAGGTCAACATCCCCTGCAATACGAGCCCGAGCCGCACTCTGGGGGTAGACACTGCGTATGGGTGTGAAGCCAGCAGGTGCAGGGATTGTGGTCGTCGAGAAAACACCTATCGTCGTTGTTGTCGTCTCCGTCAGCCAGGCAGTGATGATGAAAGTCACAGTGCTTGTCTGGATGGCTTTAGTGGTTGTTGTTGCCGCGGCAGTTGTCGTCGTGGTCGTCGCAACGGTGCCCATCTCGGTTTGCGTCGTGACCGAAATGACTGTGTCCGGCGTGGAGGTGGTGGTTGTGAACGACGTTTGGGTTATGGTCGTGGTACCAGTCTCGGTGCACACGGTGCCAGCTGTGGCCGACGATGAAGAGCACGAAGCAGGCTGGGAAACCGTCACTGTCTGCGTTACTGTCACTATGCTCGTCTCTGTCTCTGTTTCTGTCCCTGTCGTGGTAGTGGTTCCAAGCATGGTCGTGACGGCTGTCACCGTCACATACATGACACTTGTTGCGGTGCAGGCCGTGGCAAAGACAGTCACGGTACTGGGCGGCGCGCACGTTCCGGGTCCCAGCGGCGTCGAAATGGACGAGGGCGTGCTCGCGACACATGTCGAGATTGTCAATGTGTCACATGGTGATACTGTCGTCGTGCTGGTTTCAGTGACTGTCTCCGCTGGATATGAGCAGGTTGATGTAAGGACGGTGGTTGTGCCAGGCGGACCAGACGCTGACGCCGACCAGGTGGACGACAACACCGTTGAGGACGATGCCGTAGCCGATTGCTCGGGATAACTCGAGGTCGTGCTCGGTGGTCTACTCCCGCACTTGGGCTTCCCTGCAGGGGTGGCGCCTCCAGTCGTGACCAGCAACAGCCACCAACTCAAGCACCATCTAGTGGCAGGAAACTTCATCGTGGCCGTCGGGCGCGAAGGAAACGCCAAAGCGCTGCAACATGATCGCGAGACTGGCGATCAGTCACAGAGTCGGAGCAGGAGGAGTGGGCAGAGTGGGCAGGGCCACCATTGCGCCGTGAGAAAAGCCCCCAGGAAATCACGCGTGGCAAGTTGGGCCAACCAGCGACCCGGACATGACGAGCCCTGTATGGATGCACGGAAGATTGGCAACGGTCACCTACCTACCTACCCCCAGGCTCTCCAAGTTCGTGGCTGGTCAATGTCAAGGATCATGGATGGCAGGGCACGCTTCAGAGGGACATGATTGGGCCGATTGCCTGCAAGGCTCGATCGATCCAGCCAAAGCACACAATGAGAGGGTGGCCCCTGTCCGAGACTGGATGCAATTTCCAGCAGGTCTCCCACACCATATTGCCGCTCTCTGTGAGGTGGCGCGGGCCCGCTGACGGCTTATCACAACGGTTCAGTAAAGAATCAGTCATAAAACAAAGAGGCACCAGCAATGGTTGCGGCATGATTTGCTCTAAAGAGATGGCATCCTCCCACTTCTTAACTGTTGCATATTCTTGTGTCGGTGTCCGAAGAGGCCTCTGCGGTCGGTGGCGCTGCCAACAAGAAGACGACGAATCAGCAACTTGGTACACGGCGACCATTCCCTTACCACAAGCTCTCTATTGATCTTCATTGCCTGAAGTTCTACATCCTTTCTTTGTTGCTGGACATGTCTATCATTTCTCAATCGCAACCATTGTAGTATATCGGACGGGAAGCTTCGCATAGGCCAAGGACTTCTCAAGTATGGACTGCAACAGACCACCCCTCCAGCAATGTGAGTGGCAAGACTAGAGACATGGCCTGAATGCGATGTAGTCTATCAAGTGCGCGTTGTCAACTCTGCTTACATCATCGAGAATCAAATAGAATGCTATTCGTTTCAAAACTCAAGACTGTCGTTTCCGGCCTATCTCATGATGGTCTTGGCAGTACACCCGTCTCATTTCTAGATTGACGCTCCTCCAAGTATAAGCACTTTTAGCTCCTTGTGCCGCCTGGTAAAAAACTATGACCACGAGAAGGTCTAAAAATTCCTATTGGGAGGGATGACGAGTATGAAGTGATCCCGGCATCGGTAGGCGAGCCCAATGATGTCACTCCGGGGCTGACGACAGAGGCGAGTATCAACTGCATCAAACAGAAAGTAGCAAAGATTCCCACACCATCAAGCAGGACCAAGCAGATCAGCAAAGACGACAATGAAGCTTGTAGTGCCAAGATGCTGCTAAGAATGCTCATGACGAAATCAAGCAGTTCTAAATTTAGCGTTGCACCATGGCTCGGCAGGGGTGAAGAGCACGGCCAATCACGTCTCTGCCATCGTACATAACCGTCACATTCCGTCTCCAAGGCTGCTCTTGTCTCTCATACCGGGACGATCATTTCTTGGCTACTTTATGAAAAGCACAAACTCACTGCGGACAGCATCATAGCTACTCAACACGGCTGCGCAGATGTGTCTTGCACAGCCTCGCGTGAGCAAAATTCATGGAGATCGCAAGACACTGTGCGCAGGTGACAAGATTAGAGTCTGACGTAGACTATGAAACTTGAAAATTGGAAGAAATCGCGATATATAAGGCTTGGTTTCAACAAAGCAATAGAGGCAATCGAAACCTGCCGCAACCGTACCTAGCTCTCAGACACCCTGCACAGTCACACTGAACTCTCCAAACCACGTTTACTACTCCCCCCCGTCCACATCCACACGTACTCTCAATTCCACCAACATGCACACCAGCCTGATCTCCACCGTTGCCGTCCTGGCCCTCGGCGTGAGCGGCGCCAGCGCCTACTACACCAAAGTCGACCGGGTCGACGACGGGGTCATGACGACCCAGAAGATGCGGGACTCGGGCTACGAGCTCAAGGACTGGTGGAACCTCGTCGACTCGGCGATGGAGAGCATCTGCGACAGCAACGGGTGCTACGGGTCCATCGAGAAGTGCGACAACGCCTTCTGCATCAACATTGACGGCGACAACGGCACCAAGGACCCCGGAAACATCCAGAAGGTCGTCGGCGACTTCATCAAGGAGATGATGGAGACCGAGTCCATCGTCGACGACGGGTGCACGGCCACGGGCTGCGCGTTCGCCGACGCCACGCGCTACACGATCCCCGCGCACATCTCGCTCGCACGGTTCATCAGCACGGGGCCGGAGAAGGACATGCAGCAGGGCTTGTACAAGATCACCATCACCGGTGCCGACGACACGGGCGCCTGCGAGGATGTCTTTGATGCGGTCAGCTCGGTCGCAGGCCTGCTGTCGGCGGGCTCGCTTCTCGGGGCTGTCAAGATTTTCGCCTGCTGAAGCGACCAAGAATGGAGGGGGCCGGATGGAGACGTGACGGAAAGGAGGATTGTACGATGAGTTTCGAAATGTACTTGGACAGAGTGGGCGTTTCCCCATTGCGTGCGTCTTTGTTGGCTGTAGCTCAAAGCGTTTGTACAATATAAAGTTCACAAAGGTTGGATCATGCACATGCATGGATCCTCTTGCATAACCGTCCAGATAATTTGCATATCGATGAAGTCTTTCAGTAAAACATGCTTTATGATTGGTATCAAATCTAGTCTCTAATGATGTTGTCTATGCGATCCGTGTGTCATTATGTCTAATCAGTCCTCTGTCTGTGCCGTGCCTTATGTCTAATCAGTCCTCTGTCTGTGCCGTGCCAAATCAGGCAGACACGCTCTTACTCTGTGCAGATTTGAACTCCTCGCTGAAGGGATAGTCGTTGTAACCAGTGTTGGACTTCTTGATGTAAAATGTGTCGCGGTTGTACTTGTTGAGCGCGATTCCATGCCGGATGCGGAACGGCAGGTCTGGGTTGGCCAGGAAGTGCCGACCAAAGACGACAAGCACATTCCACTTGCTGTAGTGGCCATCGACGGCCTGCAGGGCAGTCTCCGGCTCGTACGCACCAGCCACAAGCACCGGGGACTGGTTGTTCCAAATGTCGAGGATGAAGTCGAGCGTCTTCTCCTTGTGCGCCGCCTCCGTGCCCATCACAACCGCGACTGGGTCGCCCCGGGGCTCGACAAGCGAGATGTAGGCGAGGGGCAGGTCCAGCTTCTTGAGCTCGCGAATCAGGTACGAGTATTGCGCCTCAATGTCGGAATTGGTCGCGCCCTGGAAAGTGGCGTACGGGGAGAGCCGCAGGGCCACGCGCTCCGGGCCGACGGCGGCGGACACGGCCTTGACGACTTCAATAGTCAGCCGGGCGCGGTTCTCTACGGAACCGCCCCACTTGTCGGTACGCTTGTTGACGGCGTCGGAGAGGAACTGGTCGAGCAGGTAGCCGTGGGCGCCGTGGAGCTCGACGCCATCACCGCCTGCAGACACGACACGCTTGGCCGTGTCAACAAAGGCCTGGATGGTATCCTGGATCTCGGCCTCGGTCATCTCGGCAGGGGTCACGTCGGAGCCCCGCATGGGGACCGCGCTGGCGGAGCGGTACTTGAAGCCCTTCTTGGTGAGGAAGTCGGGGGCGGATGCGCGGCCGAGGCCCCAGATCTGCTGGAACCAGATGGAGCCGTTGCTGTGTACGGCGTCGATGATCTCCTTCCACGCAGCGACCTGCTTGTCACTGACGAAGCCGGGGACGTTCTCCTGGCCCTCCTCTTCGTGCGAGATGGAGGTGGCCTCGGAGATGACGAGCGTGCCGGGGACGGATCCGCGGTCCGCGTAGTACTGCTTCATGAGCTCGACGGTGGGCGTGTGGTCATCCTGGTTGCGGTTGCGGGTGAGCGGGGCGAGGACGACGCGGTGGGCAAGCTGGGCGTTGCCGATCTTGATGGGCTTGAAGAGGCGGCTCTCGGCCGGGTTGGAGGTAGCTACTGAACCCATTTTGTTTGATGTGTATGGCGTGTTTGAGGTTGCTGGTATGTGTAGTGTGCGGTGGATCGAGTTTGTAGGTAGTCGTGAGGACGAGCTAATGAGTACGCTTGCCTGATGCTTCTGAGAAAAAGAGGACAAATGCTTGATGTTGTGAAGTGCAGATGGATGGAGATGATGATTCCAGAATTCGTTCCAGAGGCAGCTGGGTCTACGAGCTATATACACCTTTGGCGAGGCGCGCGTTGGGCAGTATCGTGCCGAGGCCCCCAACACCACCTGCAAAAAGTCTAATGGCCCCTCGATTCCCTGGCTTCGGGGCTTCGGGTTACATCATCTGCCCGCACTGGTGCGGATTTCTAAAGCGATTTCTAGATCAGTGGGCTGACGCGATCAGCGGGTCAATGGAGGCCCGCGCCAATCATGGCCCCCAGCTTGTCCTGCAGTGGGCACCATATTTGTCAGGGCACCTGTCAGGGGGCGGCAATCGAGGGGTCTTGCAAACTCAAAAAATCCCGCCGGTGGCGCCTTGCGCGGCGGTTCGGCCCTGCCCAGGGTTTCTCAATGTGCCGAGCGTGCCTTTGTGGCAGATGTGGTGACGACACCAAGTAACCAACGGCCAGACATGGTACGACTAGTGGCTATTCTAGATCTCCGTATATTATTCATACTCGTCTGGATTAAGCTCAATTCGTAACCAAGTTTCAGCTGATACCGCGCCCGCCGCGATTACTTCTAAAAGTTTCCATACCCGTCGGATTGGTCCTCTACCGGTGGGATGCCATGCGCACGGCCATCCCGGGTCAACAAGGGCGCTACAGCTGCAGTCGCCCCTCTTCCCCAGGGTAGTCAACCATGAATGCACTTGCCTCGACTTCGCTCCCCGCTGAGCATGACCTTGTGTCATGAGAGATGCCACGTGCGCGTCGGCCCATCATGGCGGACGTTGCCGTGACACTTGTATACAATGGGATGTTTGAAAGCACCGCAGCCAAGTGATACAGCCGGGCCCGACATGCGAACGCAATATGCATATGGTCTTGTTAAGAGAATAACCCAGTGCTGGGATAGGGCATGGCTGTTGGAAAACGGTAACCACCAGTACATGCCGGCTCCCTTCATTGGTGGGAATCTAGTGTCGGGCTTTGTAGGATCTAAATTCAAGATGCACGCTCTGCAAACCCACACAGCACGCACAGTTGACACCCCGAAGTCAATGTTGCAAAACAGCGATATCGTTTGCAGCGAGACGTCATACCCAGAGGGCGCGCCTTGCGGTTCAAATCCCGACGTGGAACGGGGGTTTTAATAGTTTTTAGAAAGAGGAACCTCGTCAGACGATCCTGGACCTGTGCGCTTCGTCAGATGGACATGACATGAAAATCTGCTGTTTATTTCTCCGCGTTCCACAAGGCTGAGAGATATCTCAATTTGGCCGGGGCTTTATTGAGAGCCTGCTCCATGTACTCATGACTTACTTGGCTCGGGGCTCCGGTGGAGCAGAAGCGATGAGAGAAACGTGTGGGCCATCCTGCCGGCCTCGAGTGCCCGATGCGGGCCCAGAGGGCGGCATCGATGGCCGAACCCCCCCTCTCCGTGGTCTCCCGGCCTCCCAAGAGTCCACTGCGAAGGGTGCCCATCCGTCTCGGTCTCGGGGCCCATCTCGGCGTCAGCACCCGCCAGGCGGCCCTCTCTGCATCGCCGTACACATGTCGCCGTCCAGTCCGCGGCCGGCCTCCCGAGACCGCGAGGGACGTGGACCTCGTCGCGGTGCCAAAGTCGGCAAGCCCTCCATTGCGCAAGTACTCCCTTGGCCGAGCTGACAACGGGCACCACGGACAGGACAACCCCGACTGACAATACGCGCTGCAGGTGCCTGACGTGTCGCAGCAGGAAGGTCAAGTGCTCCGGCACTGTCCCCTGCGCCTACTGTTCCAAACGCGGGCTTGCCTGCCACAGGCATGACCCCGGCGAGCGCCGCTTCTACTCTGTCGAGTGTGTTCACCTTGCCACAATTTTGCCATGTCCCAGGCCCAGGGCGCCCAACATTCCGCTGACAATAACGGGCAACAAGGAAAATACGGGACCTCGAAGCACGCCTGGCTCGCTTCGAGAACAGAGCTCGTCGCGACGACGCTGATGGGGGCAAGGATGCTGGCAGCCAAGAGGATCTGCTAGGGTCCAGATCACCCGTTTTGACACTTCAGCGCACTCAGTACAGTGACACAGCTGCAGGAAACAGGCTAACGAGACCTCCGTCTTGTGCTGTCACGCCATCTCGCGATACGAGCCGCCAGGCAGGAGGGAATCCAGCACCAGATACATCACCCGCATCTAATTCTAGTGAGCCCAGTCAGGTCACCGATTGTACTCGACAGTAAACACAGAGGCACAGCTAACGACAAGAGTTGACGCAGCAATACCGGCCGATGCAGCGCTAAGCTCCAGCAACAACTTTGGCTCCCGTGTCTCTCAGCTGCTCGGCAGCTACCCATGGGCGCACCGACCGTCAAATCCTGAGAGACCCCCTCCCGTGCCCAATCGTTACAACGAGGCGATCCCGCCACTTCCGGACGAGGCTCATGCGCGACGGCTCGTAGATGCTGTTCTCTTCTACGTTGGACAGACACAGAGCCACTTCGACCCGCGGCTTTTCTTTGACCGCATGGATCTCTATTATGCCCACGCTCACGATTCAGCGCAGGCTTGTACTCCGTGGTTCCTTGAGATGCTCGTGGTGTTTGCCCTCGGAAAGCTGTTCATCAGCGACTTTGCCCAG
Organism: Microdochium trichocladiopsis; assembly: GCF_020744255.1. Lineage (NCBI taxonomy): Eukaryota > Fungi > Ascomycota > Sordariomycetes > Xylariales > Microdochiaceae > Microdochium > Microdochium trichocladiopsis. Next base: position 3,252,572 of record NW_025763549.1, read on the forward strand.
GGCCGAGACCATGAACAGGGATTGCCTGGCAGCCAGCTTTTCGAGTTTGCGCTTTCGAACCTCCCAAACCTCGGCCAGTTATACGCACAGGGCACACTAGGCGTCGAGATTCTGGCTCTCATCGCGCTCTATCTGCAGAACGTTGACCGGCAGGCCGAGGCATATATTCATGTGGGTTCCCCTTGGGTGCTCATCCCGCGCCTGCTGACAACAGGCGCTTCCGTAGATCAGTACTGCTCTGAGACTGGCTATCACCCATGGCTATCACAAAAAGGCTGGGGTGACCCATCTACTCCTGTCAGAGAAGGTCCAACTGAACCGGTTGTGGTGGACGGTGTACATGCAGGATAGGTTCGACTTGATCTGCCGCAACTTTTGGTTACTGCAAGCTTTACTGACCAAAGGTTCCCCAGGAGACTGGCTGCTGCAACTGGAAATCCATATGGTATTCAGGATGAGGCGATAGACTTGGATCTTCCTCCAGAGTCTTTGGGGTTTGGTCCTGCTGCGCCTCTGCGGCTCAACATGGAGATTGCAAGAATTACAGGGCGCATTACTGGAGGTAAACGACAGCGTTTGGTCTGCTCCCTTTATCTCGCCATCTGCTAATATGGATATATGTGCTGGCAGTTCTTTATGGGGACCACGACCGAACCGAGCACGACTTTGTCTCCAAGGTCCAGGAAATCATTCGCAGCCTGTCAGACATCTCCAGGCACATCTCGTCCAAGATATCCACCGACGTGCGTGCCCCGGCCGATGCGCAGGTTGCCCGGACATCAGCCTCCCTGCAGCTCATGCTCTTGCAAGCCACACTCTTGACCATTCGTCCCATCATGCTCCATGTTACTCGGCTCATTCTCAGCGGCAATTTCACAGGCGGTGGGGAGCTTGTCACCTCATCCCTTGGTAAGCTCTCTCGGACATGCTCCGAGGCGGCACGACGGCTACTCGGCGTAGTCGTAGCTCTCAAAGAGCGCAACATACTGGGTAAGTTGGAGAAACAAGTGCAAAAGGCAACGAAGGATAAACAGAGCAACGAGGAGAGGCTACATTTGCTGAGACGGGGATGGGTCAAAGTGCTGACATCTCGCTTTGCCGCACAGCCATCTTTGGATTCTTCGACTGCGACGCCACCTGCTCGGCCGCTTTTGTCATGATCCTTACCGCCATCTTTGACTCCGCCTGCCCCGGCGAGCAGAAAATGCGGTCGTCAGCCTCCTTGGCCGACGCCGTCGAGATCCTGCAACACATGGCCAGCAACGGCAACAGGCACGCCATCCAGCGCCTCCAGGAAGTACGCAGGGTCTGGTCCCATATCGAACCACACCTGCATGAGCGATGGAACGCCACCGCACCGGTGCCAAATGCCTCGCAGGTGTTGCCATCGCCTCGTGCTGCTCCGGTTACGGATGTGCAAGTGACGGAACGGAGTATTGACGATTTGGAGTCTCAGCGCCATCCGCCGCCGCCGCCGCCTCCGCCGCAGCAGCAGCACCACCACCACTACCACCGACGGCAAAGTTCTGTTTCTGCACAGATAGACGCCTCGGCGTCGGATTGGTTCAACAGCGGAATAAGAGACGCAGAACGTGGTGGCTATGTGGCTCTAGACTCTGAGCTGGGCCACGGCCAAACCGTCCTGCCTAGTGCCTTATGGGACGACATCTCCCAGCTGTGGCTGCCACTTGGCGAGTTCAACGACGGACTCTTCCATGAGGGCAACGGCATTGGGGAGGAAACAGAAGATAGCCAGACGTACTTGGACTCATTCCTCAGTAACATGGCATGACAAAAATAGGACTTTCTTATGCATCTGCCTCTACGCTTATGCTCATCTACATTGATATTATTCTTCATGCGTTTCGTGACCAACTAGCGCCTGAACTTTGCAAGCGCGCGTTTCCAAATCCCACTGCCCCATTGTGCTTCTGCCGCGCTCTCGTGTAGCTCAAACTCTCTTCTGCCGGTGACCAGGTCTACCTCGAGCGCCTTGACGCGCCGCGATCGCTTCAAAGCCTTCCACAGGCCGACATTGAAGATGAAGATTACCGTGCCGAGGTATTTAAGGACAAATGTACTGGGCGAGAAGGTCGGAACGAAGGCGTCATATCCTGCAGGGAAGCGTCAGTCAGAGTCGGCGGGGGGTTCATCTGTGGAGCCCGTTCAGGGCAGGTCAAGCAGCTGGGCAGACTTACCGCTAAAGATGATAATCAGGACAGAGATGAAGAGCGCGTAATAGGACCCGTACGGCTGGAACGAGGCGACGTATGGCAGGCTCTGCAGATCCACGCCCTGGGCTTTGAGTGCACGGCGGAACGAGATGTGCGACACGGCAATGGCGAGCCAGTTGAGGACCGCGAAGATCGTGACGAGACTGACAAAGTACTGGAAGACGGTCCCAGACGACTGGCTGGCATTCATGAAGGCCAGGAGGACAAAGCACGCCGAGATGGCTATCGCCCACACGGGACTCCCACTGGATAGGACCTTTGCGAACAGCTTTGGGGCCTGGCCGTCCTTGGCAAGACCGTAGATGGAGCGCGAGGCGCAGTAGATATCTGTAAAGGCTGCGTTTAGCGACGAAGGAAACGGGACCGTGGGTTGTACTTGCTTACCGGTACTAGCTGCACTTAGGGTAAACACCAGAAGACAGGCGTTGATGATGTCTGCGAAGACCGGGATGCCTGCAATGACCGCAGCAACAACGAACGGTGAAGCGGCTGGGATCGGATCCTTCAGTCAGTCCTCCGTCCACAACCTTGCCAACGGGAGAAAAGGGCAATCCTACCTGCACTGGTCTTCGCCTTGACGGCACCCAGCAGTCTTTCATTGTCGTAAGGGACTGCCATTCCAAGGACTAGGACGCCGATGATGTAGAAACAGGTGATTCTCCAGAAAGTCTGCTTGACTGCGCGAGGAATGTTCTTGCGGGGGTTTGGCGTCTCGCCAAATGTCTGTAGTGGTGGGTGCAATTGTGTCAGACTGGACCTTGTATGACAATTGGTGATGACAACAATCAACGATTAAGAGGGCAGATGGCTTCGAGAGGGAAAACGTACCATGCCGACGACTTCCGTGCCGGTGAATGGAAAACATGCCTGGCTCATGCACGCCCACCAGCCGAGGAAGCGGCCCAGAGCGCTGTCAGGGAAGAGATACGATGCGAACGCGCCCGGGTTCTGCCAGTACGCGAATCCAGTCCGGGTCTTGTTTGGAGCGCCACCAAGGGCCGAGACGAGACAGATGATGATCATGGCCGTCATCACGGCAACCTTGATGACTCCAAGCCAGAACTCGGTCTCGCCAAACTTGCCAACATGTAGGAGCTGCAGAGTGATCAGCGAATTCTCTTCTGTAGGCCTTGAGGTATTGGGCTTGTATGGTTCACACTCACGTTGATGATGATGACGACACTGCCGAAAACAGCCACCCAGATGGCCACATTCAAGTCGGGTCTCCAGTATTGTATGACAAGGCCAGCTGCAGTCAGGTTTGTCGGTGTGGCGATACAATACTTGAGAAAGTAATTCCAACCTGTCGCGAAGCTGGGTGCATTCATACGCGTAAGCACACCGTTCCACAACGATAGCAGCGTAGCGATGGATCCGGGCAAAGACTTACCCAAAGGCTGGATCTACCAAACGAGTCGCATAACCGCCGAAACCCTTGCTCATGGGGAGGTATGCAGCCATCTCGCCGAGGCCCGTCATGACGAAAAAGACGGCGGCACCAACGGCCAGGTAGGAAATCAAAAGACTGCCTGGCCCACCCTTGGCGAGGGCTCCGCCTGAGCCGATGACAAGCCCTGTTCCAATGGCGCAGGCGATGGAGAACATGAAGACCTGCCGGGGCTTGAACTCGCGGCGGAGCTCGTCGTCACCCACGAGCTGGGAGTTCCCAACCTCATAGTCGACTTTTTCTGACTGGAGGGGAGGCTTATCGTCCGCCATGACTGGGTTCATGTTTGCAAGGTGTCCTGCGGGGTTTGATCCGTAAATGACAATGACGAGAATCCAGACCCAGGCAGACTCGTCTTCTTAGTGCACGCGAGCACAAGAAGCCAACGTCCCAGTGTCCCCTTTATACACACAGCAACGTAGATGTGGGCCTAATGGTCCAGGGCATCCTCCATCTCATGGCACGAACCTCTGAAAGCTTATCTTACCCCGGAAAGCGGCGCATGTCCGTTTTCAACACCTTGGAAAGTACCGTAGACGCCTAATTCGTGCAAGGGGCGTTGGGGGACCCCGGCCGCCCTATCTGTGGGTGATACGAGACCGTCGGTGGCCTTGGCCGAAATCTCGGGGCAAGGGGCCCATAGAAATCCGGCAGTCGTGCCCATGGAACGACTCCCATGAGCATTCCTGGCGCATTCGGCGTCGAGTACCGACGCTAGTCGGCTGCTCCACTGCTCTGGACCCGCACCACCTGTGGCTTATCTACATCCACTGAGTAGCGTCCTGAGTGGAGGCAGATAAACCGCGATCAGTGTGGGAGAGTCGTTGGAGACGATCAGATCATTTCGAGGAATCCTGCTAAAGTGACAGGCCTCCTTGTTCAGTCTCTGTGGAGCTGCCCGTTGGCCTCCGTGGTCCCCATCCGATCTTGGTGGCAAGGCAGCGGCTTCGTCGAGAAATGCACAATTCCCATTTGCCGTGCTACTTATCTAGGTTTGACCAGAAGGCTTGAAGTACAGGATCAGGGCATCAGCATATTCGACATGCGGCGCTCAGGCTTCAGATCATGTATTGCAAGAACCACGGTGCTACAAAACCCTCAGTCCAATTGTACCTAATTTTACTTCCTGCACAGTGGCTCAACTCTGTTGAGACGCCCGAATAACCTCATCGATGCTCTTGGCTACGTATGATACATTGTTCTCGTTGAGGCCGGGGATCGTGATGCGCCCAGTCGGCACGACATATATGTGATATGTATCTTGTAGTACTCGGCACTGTTCTGGTGTAAGGGGAAGGAGACTGTTGGCACACGGCTGTCAGCGGTAGAGTTCTGGGAACGAGGGTTTTTAACCGATGTCCTGGGAAGAATGAAAAACCATTCAAAGCTTACGAGAAAAGACCTGTGCCATGTGTGATAATGTCCCAATTACCAGGCGTCTACCAGGGTCAGTCGAATCAGCGACAGAGTCTGACGCGTGTGGGCCACCGGGCTGACTTACCTTGTGTACCTCGCACAGGAGGTGCCGAAGCTTCTCGCGGGTCAGTTGCAGCCTAGATTGGAGGCTCGCGATTTCCTCTCGCCTGATAGTCATGGGGTCAACCACACAATTCCTCTCTTAAAGACACTCTCAACACTCTGAAATTGCTTACCAGGCAGTCTCGCGTCCTGGGTCGGAAAGTACTCTCGTCACGATCCGCGCCCCGAATGCAGGCGAGGAACTAAACTCCGAGCGGATAAGGAAGCGCAGCTGATCATGCACCGCGCGCGCAGCCTTATCATTGGCGCAGATGGCATGGAGCGCGCCGACTCGCTCACCGTACAGTCCAAAGTTCTTGGAGAAGGACTGGCAGACGAGCGCCTCAAAGCCCATCGAGGCGAAGTGGCGGACACTAAAAATGTCCTCGTCGAGTCCCTTGCCCAAGCCGTGATACGCGACGTCAAAGACTGGGAAATGGTCGTGCTCCTTCATCTCGCGTGCAAGCACCACCCACTGGTCCTGGGTAAAGTCCGCCGCGGTCGGGTTATGACAGCACCCTTGGAGGATGAAGATGCTGCCGCGCGGGGCGGAGCGGACGGCGGAGAGGACGCTTTCCCAATCGACGAGGCCTGTGGAGGGGACGTAGTGGTTGTATGCGTTGAAGTCGAGGCCGACCAGCTCGCACATGGGTTTGTAGTTGCCCCAGGCGGGAACGCCCACGTAAACAGCTCGGCTCATGTTGGGAACGGAGCGACTCAGGAATAAGAGGGCCAAGTGGACTGCGCCTGTTCCAGATATGGTCTGGACAGTAGTCGTCTTGCTGGCAGTGAGGACGGCCGAGTCTTTGCCAAAGACCAGCCTAGCCGCAAGGCGGACGAAATCTGCGTTGCCCGTCGTGACCTCGTACTGGTGGTTGATGATTAGCAGGCCACGACCTTGTCACTGCAGACTGTTTTTTTTTTTGTTTTTTTTGAAACGCACGTCATGGTCTGGATTCTCTGCCGCGAGATGTTCTTTCGCCTGCGATGCGTGAGTCTTGCGATTTTTCCCATCCAGATAGCAATCCACTGGAGAGATCGAACCTGCCTGACGACTTGTAATTCGTGGTAAGCACCATGTTCGTTACGATAGATGCCCACGCCAAGATCGACCTTGTCCGGATGGCGGTCGGGATCGGCCTTGAGCTTGAGCTCATACATGTTGTCTGGCGGTGCCAGCTGGACCTGATCGAAGAAGGGCATCTTGCACTTTGGCGCTCTTGGGCAAAGTTGTGTCGTCAACGTGTACTGGTCACAGCAGAAGGTCAACCGTACAGAGCGAGTTGAGGATCTCCCACGGGGATATGGTGCCTCGCAGGTCGAGCTCATGGCTACCACGAGGATCCGCTCCGGTCGCCGGCACGCTTGCCACGTCGTCGGCCACCCGTGCCGAGCATTTGAAACGACATCGGTTGGCGCCGCCGACTTTCGGGTGTGCAGCCCCACAACGCCGACCAGGGCTACCTCAATTCCCCAGGCTGCTCGCAACGGAGCCACGGCCATGGCGGAGTGCAAGCCCGCTCTACGAAAGATCACCCTCGTCACGGTGTCAGCACATGAAGTCTCGAAGGGCCTTCTTGGGGGAAACTTGAAGGCTACCCGTCTAGCAACATTGTCAAAACCTTTCCCTGAATATCGTGTCAACTATGGGGTCTCCATCTCAGGACAATGCCATCCCAGCGCACTGCCCTAATACCCTTCTGACAAGTGTCGCCGCGAACCAGGTCTGCAAGTCGTTTGGCATCAAGATCTCGGCAAACGCGCAGGTCGTCCAAGTCGCCCACAATGCCTGTTTCGACTCGCTCTTCATAGACCTCGAGCACGGCTGGTTGTCCCTAGACGAGGCCAGCAACCTGTGCAACGTCGGCCTGCTCTCTGGGATCACACCCTTTGTGCGGGTCCCGCATCAGTGTGGCAACGGCTTCGTGCAGAGGGTCCTCGATGGCGGCGCGATGGGCATCGTATTCCCACACATCGAAAACAAATGTGAGCCCCTGAACCTCCACTGCGAAGTCGATCATTGCGCTTATACAATTTGCAGCCGAGGCCGAGGCTGCGGTGCGGATCTGCAAGTATCCGCCGTTCGGGTGTCGTTCCATGACAGGCATGCTGCCCCTCTTCGGCATGCGCAAGACTTCGCTCAGCACCGCTTCAGAGGTTGGCAACGCTCTGGGCTCCACCGTTATCGTCATGATCGAGAGCCAGGCGGCTGTCGACCGTGCTGATGAGATTGCGGCTGTGGACGGTGTCGAGGTCCTCCTGATCGGGTCCAACGACCTTAGCATCGACCAGGGAGTCGGCGGCCAGTGGCACCACGCGTCCTACAGGTCCGCCATGGAAAAGGTCAGCCAAGCCTGCCGCAAAGCAGGTAAGGTGTTTGGTGTCGCTGGGGTTTACGATGATCCGGAGCTGCACAACTGGTTCATAAACACACTCGGCGCCCGGTTCTTGCTTGTCCAACAAGACATATCCCTTATCGCCTCCGGGGGTGCGCAAGCTGTCAAATCGATACCTGCCGTTTCAAATTTATGATCTGCAATGTCGTGTATCTGAAACACATCCCTCTCCGGAAAGTCCACGGAGAGGGAAGAGGTGGGAGAAAGAGAAGGAGGACGGAGGCGTCCCGCGGGGGCATGTATCTATCTGCTTTTGAGACAGTCTGCCAGATAGTGTAGGACATTTTGTGAGTGTCAACCTTCAACCAACAGCAAGCATAATTTTAAATCACGGTATCATGTTTCCATGTGCAAACTCAATAAGTGCGGCAGTCACTTTGCTCCAATATAACACTAGAGGAGTAGATCTTAGCAATATTCTCACACAAAAAGCAGCTCGAAAACAAGATGACGGACTACATCCTAGAAAATTCACGCTCAGCAAAGCAAGTCGCAATGCGGTCTGCTTGAGCAAGCAGGAACAGGCAATGGCATTTTAACGCCACAGTCATAAGGGATATTCTGATCAGAACATTGTCAGCCGAATGCTCAAAGTCTTCAGACATGCCGCGCTAATGCTTAGACTATGGCGATCAGTGCTTAAGCTTGATATGCATGTTTGCAGAACCCACCCTCCCCCACGGCAATAGCAACAGCAACGAGAATCCCACGTGTTGAGCCATACGGCACGACAAAGTCAAATCTGCCTTGGGCTTGGCGCCCAGGGGCTGAAGGCTTGTTGGCCCTCAGACGAGGCAGATTGGTCCATTGTCCTGCACCCTTGACTTCAGCCGCACATTATGTGGGACAGGCATCGTCTCTGTGTCCAGAGCGACTTGGCGCTTGGCCTATTTGGTCGTCCTCATGGTGTGGCCCATCCATGCAAGTGTGAGACCATTTCTGACAGGCATAGGACGAAGGGCTGAAGCCGTAGCGGGGTTTCAGCCCATCAGCTGGGAGAAGTCTAGCCAGGCCCAAGTCACCGCTGCCCAGCCCGGCGAGGAGCGTTGATGGTTATTCTTCCTATCCCTTCCACCTTCGTTCACCGTGCTGTCAGTTTCCCCTGGGCGATCGCAAGCCACACGCACGCTGCGACATATTTAGCGAGCCTAGTCACGATAGTGATCGACGCATCCATCTCTCTTGTTACCCTAACAGCCTGTCCGTGTCCCCAGGACACTCCAGTAGCCGCAATGCCGTTCGACTTCAAGGCCTACGACGCCAAGTGCGCGGGCATGACGGCCCTCGAGCTGCAGAAGGAGTGGGAGCACTACACGCGCCTCATCGCCGGCGGTGCCACGTCGACCGCCATTTCGGGCCTTGCGATCCCCCTGACTGCAGGTGTCAGCACCATCGGCGTCGCCCTCGCGGCGCCGGGCCTCCACAATTCGCGCCGGAAGCGCGAGATCATCGAGAAGCACCTGCAACGGCTGGGCACGACACACGAGACACGCAAGCGCGATGTGCTGGGCAGCATGGCGTTTTCTGGGACTGTCGGCGTGGTGACGCTGGGCGTCGGCTCTGCGGGGGCCGACAGCATCGTGCAGAACGGTGCCGAGCATGGGATCGCGCTGTGTGACACGGCGGTCAAGGTGGTCACGCACGTCGCGCTCGACGGGGCTGGGATGGCACTCGAGCATGCTCACACGAGCCACAAGAAGAAGAAGGATGCCCACATCGCATTCGGCAAGGCTGGTGTCTTCCAGGCCGTGGCGGACGCAAAGGCACGAGAAGCCGGCTACTCGATCGACCCGCAACAGCAGCAGCAAGGGCAGTACTACTACTATGCTACAGGACCGTCGTCGTCGTCTTCTGCTTCGGTCATGACAATGGCAATGCCGCCTCCGCAGTACACACCTCACGATCCGCTCCAGCCAGCCCCTCCATCTCATGGGTATGGTTATGCAGGTGCGGCCCAGGCGAGTGTGCACACGATTCCGATGGAGAAACAGGCAGTCTACGGCACTCAGCAGCAAGTCTATGACCCGTACCAGCAGTATTATCAAACAGAGGCGTCCGTGGCATCCGGGGTTGCCATTACAGCGACTGGACAGACGCAGATGTTGGGACAGAAGGAGACGACACAGCACCAGGTAATGGCTGGGTACGCCCAGCAACAGAGCCCGCAAAGCCGTGACCTCACACAGTCCGGCCCTCCGGCACAGCAGTACGACTACTTCAACCAGACGACAGCCTACGCCCCTGCGGTACAGGCGCACGAGTCGCTGCAGACACGCGCCGAGCAGCATCCGCATGCCATTCCAGCAGCCAGCACAGCAGCAAATTTGCCTCCTCCCTCAGCTCAGGTTTTCGAGATGTCAGCACTTCAGGATACATTGCCAAGTGTTGGCCAACACACAACACAGCGGACAGAACATCCAGACCTTGCACCCCAGCCACTTGCCCTCCACAAGGCCAGCTCGAACGCCGTAACCACAGAGAGTATCATGACTGGTTCCTACTCCACACCTCAGACGACACACACTGAACTCACAAGATCATCGACGATGGTCTCCGAGTGCAGTACGACCCAAGCCGTCCATCCAGGCTATTGCCCAACACCGCAGCCTGCGAACGAATATCGGGCTTCCCCTCAGCAAGCCGAACACCGTCAGTCAGTGTCTTCGGCCTCTTTCGCTATGCCTCCACCGCCTCCACCGCCAGCACAATCTGCGGCGATTCCCCAGCAAGCTGCCACGGCTCCAATCACGACCATGGCATCAGCGACGTCATATTATGCAACGGCCTCTGGTCAGACATCGCCTCCCGTAGGTGTCACCAACGTCGAGAGTCAATACACGCCTATCTACGCAACGCCAGCGCCGGCAGTGCCAGTTTCAAACGCAGCAGCAACACCGCCACATCCACAGTTTGCGCCAGTTCAAGCATATAATCCCGCTGCTGTTGCGATACAGCAACCATACATTCCCTCGCCATCGCAGGGGCCCATGACCCCGCAACAGCAACAGCCGGCGGCCATGTATTTTGCTCCGCCCCCCGAGCAAGCTTCCATCACTACAGGTCCGAAGGGCAAGAGAATGAGCATGCTTTCAGCGGCAACTGGGAAGCTGGCATCGGCCATCTCCAACGTCAAACAAAACGTAGGACAACCGCAGCAGGAACAACACCACATTTCCGCCTACAACCCAGCCGACCCAGTACACACGATGCCGCAGGCCACCCCAAAGCAACAAGGGTATGCTTACGGGCAGGGTTATGCTCAGCACAATGCCAACTTGCAGCAAACCCAATACATCAACAACCTGCAAAAACAGCAGCAGCAGCAACAGCAACAGCAATCAGCACCATATGTACCTGCCTTCCAGCCAGTGGCATCTGCTCCTTTCCCGGCACAGCAATTGCCTCCCACGCCCATCTCGCCTCCGTTCTCGCCACCACTTTCTTACAGCCAGAGTCCAAGTCCGCAACACCAGCCTTATCCAGTCCAGCAGCTCCAGCCGCAGAACACGGGGTATTTCCCGCCGGTTGCCCCGTCTCCACACCCGCAACAGCACAGCGCCTACCAGAACTCGCCCCCGCCGCCACAGAATCAGCAGTATCAGAATCAGCAATACCAGCAGCAGTATCCGCCGCAGAAGATCCCTGGGGCGTACACCATTTCTGGAGGAGGGTACTATCCGCCAGCTGGGGTGGTGGGACAGCCAATGCCGATGACGCCGATGGCGACGCCGTCAGGTCCGTGAGAGATCAGCTTGTCGGAAAGGATGATTTACGGCCAGCACGGTGGGGACGAATCGAGACAGGATGAGTAATAAGACAAGCCGGAAGGGGCCGAGTAAAACTAGGCACAAGCATAAGCACGAGCACAGGCAGATGCAAGACGGGCGGACTGTGTCGTACCACGTGGTGTAAAAGTCGTATCGGGCGCTTACATAGTAGACGACTACACTAATCGCAAATTGGACTGCATGTGCCAGCTTAACATTGGACGCAATGAACGTGCGTGGCAGTCCCTCGATACAAGACCTGGGCTGAGTAACCCTATTACAGACAAATGCATTCGATTGGACAAATGCCAGTGAGCATCTTCGTATTTGGCACAGATTGATTTGAGCTGAATGCTGTTAGCAGAAAGCGGGGTCAAAGGGCCATCCATCCCCCTGGGGGCCTGATCTTCATGGTCACTTGGTGCTCGGGCTTCCGACCGGCTTGCCAGTTCCGCGCTCTCTGCACAATAATACAGCGCGCCAGACCCCACTCCGGTGTCGGGCCGGACCCTGATTAAGGTCGGTTGCAGCCCGCCTGCATAGTCCTCTGCCGATCACCCCTCTATAAGTGCAGCCAGGAGTATGCATAAGCTGACAGCCGGTAGTGGCTGATCGGTGCTGACTTGAGTGTCCCGATATGGGTAGATAAGATCGTTTGGTTCCGCCTTTGACCCCGTCGAATTTGTCCATGCACGCATAGACTAGTCATAGAGTAAAGGAACGAATACAGTTCTTTACCAGGCCAGAACCCCCCATTGCCACCACCATGGAGAAGACACGACTGCATCAGTCACTGGAGCGAGCACGGGCGCGCAAGGGCCCCAGTGTCGGCCAGTGGCTCGAGTTCCCCGGCTACACCCTCGCAAAGACAATTGCATCGCTGGGTGAGGATGTAAGTGCACTACATGGAGGACCGGCCCCCCCTTTCCAATTTGAATTTCGCGCAGCAGGCCGGACGACTGACACAAAGTACACAGTGGGTGCTCATCGACTGCGAGCACGGCAACATCGACGACCACGACATGTATCTCCAGATCGGCGCCATCTCGTCCAGCGGCGTGTCCCCGATTGTCCGAGTGCCGAGCGACGAGCCGTGGATGCTCAAGCGCGCGCTCGACGCGGGCGCCCACGGCGTCATGGTCCCCATGTGCGAGACTGCCGAGCAGGCCAACGCCATCGTCCAGGCGTGCAAGTACAACACCCCCTCCAAGTGGCCAGAGGGCAAGCGCGGGGCGGGTGCAATGTTCGCGCCCGGGGCGTTCAACCAGAACCCCCGGCAGTACCTCGAGAGCGCAAACGACAATGTCTTGGTCTGCGTGCAGATCGAGTCGCGGCTGGCGGTCGAGAATGTCGAGGCCATCGCTGCGGTCAAGGGCGTGGGTGAGTACCCAATGAACACGCGCAACCCTTTTCATGGTGAAGACTTCGCGAGTGCTGATTTTGGCTGGGCTAGACATGCTCTTTATCGGCCCCAATGACCTGGCGCAGTCGATGGGTTATCCGGCGTTCGACCACGCCTCCATCCCAGAGGTGCAAGAAGCCGCGGCGCGGGTATTGCGTGCCGCCCACGAGGCGGGAAAGTATGCCGGCCACTTTGCGTTGAGTGCGGACATTGGTAAGTCACCCCGACGGTGGGATTCGCACAAGCTATGACACGAAGACTGATTCGATTTGACATCTGCAGCTGCCCAAAAGTACCAGCAGGGCTTCGAATTTGTCAACTGTGGCGCAGACATTGTTGCCGTCGCGACCTGGATGGCAACCGAGATGGGCAAACTAAGAGCCCTCACTGCTCAGAGTGCCAGTGCCGAGACGCCAACCTTATAATGTGTACTACTGGCCTAGCCTAGACGTTTGGGTTGATTCACATCTATGGTCTATTTGAGATTTTATACAGTTCTTTTGAACGACTTGAATGTGTTTTGGGTTCTGTGTCAAGAGGTTCGGCATGTGACTGCTTCTCGTCTATCATCCCGTCCAAGGTGTCCTACAGCCAATACTTGCAAACAACCTTTTTCATTCGCTCAACCCCAAGCTCGATCTGCTCCTTCTGCTCCGCCAAATACGAAAAAGTCAGTAGTCTGAATAGTGTATGATTAGAATGGCTCGTTTCCACGTACCGATGGTGTTGCGAACGAGAATCTGAAGTTCGCCGTCTCGGGCTGTGCGCCGCGTTCCTTGGTCGTGACCTTGTCCTTCCCTTGCCAGGGGTGGTAGTACGACCCAGCTGTCAGCAGAACCTGTCGCAGAAATGAAGATGTCAGTACTCTCAACTTTGTACAACCACAGTCCAGAGAGTCAACCTACCAGCTCCTGCACCCATGCCATCCACAGCTCATTCTCAAATGCGCGCTCCGGGTCCGCGCTCGCCTTCTCATCTTTGGCCAACTCTGCAAACCGCGGCACGCCACCAAAGTAGAATTTGGTCCAGACAAACATGCCGGCCGTCGGATCGACAAAGCTGAATACGGGCACCAGCTGGCCGTCCGCTTTGCGCAGACAAACCACGCTTCCCTGGGCGTCTGGCAGTGGCGACTCGGCGGCGGGCAGCACGGCGTCAAAGGATTGACAGAAAGCGGCCAGCAGCCAGTCGCGCCGGACACGGTACTGCGTGCGCAGTGTCTGCATCCAGTCCAGGTAGCCGTCGATCCCCCACTTCTGGAGAAGCGCGAGAGCGAATGCCTGCGACAGGCCAGCTGGGTCCTGAGTGTCGACCTCGGCGGCACGGTGGAGGCGCTCGATGAAGACTGGGTTCGCGACGAAGTAGCCAAGACGCAAGCCGGGGAAGATGGTCTTGGAGAAGGACTCTAGGCGGATCACGCGGCCTTGGGTGTCAATGGAGAGAATCGAGGGGGCAAGGCTCTGGAGGAAGTCATCTGTGGCAAGCTTGGGCTCGATGATATGCGACGTTTCCGGCTTGAATGATGAATATTGGAGGAAATAGTAAGGGTCGTCCTCGACGATGATTATGTCTACGCGAGATGAATCAGTCCTGCGGTATGAGACCTGGTCGACAGGAAGCATTTATACTCACCAAACTCAACACAGACATCGTAGATCTCCTTGCTGCGCTGAGCCGAGATGGTCACTCCTGTAGGGTTTGAGCCCACCGTGACCATGTACAGGCTTCCCATCGTCATTGGTCAGTTTGGCCATTCCGCTGTATCAGACCTCCTCTGGCCGAGCCACTCACATTCTAGGTCTCCGCGAGCCACGCTCCGTCTCATCCCACTGCGTCAGGACTTCACGGAGCTTGTCTGCCCTAATTCCGTTGGCATCTGATGGAACGGCGACGGCCTTGACGCCAAGCGGAGTCGAGTAGGCCTGCGCAGAGGGATATGTATACTCCTCGACAAGTACCATGTCACCATCCTCACACAGCAGGTCGACCACCTTGGCCCAGGCATTGGTGTTTCCCGCATTCAGGAGCACTTCGTAGTCCTGGCATGGTGGGGCGTGGACGCGGTCGGTGATGGTACGTACTATCTCGAGAAGATGTTTGTTACCAGCACCATTTCCTGGCAACAGCACGCTTCCGGTCAGTCTTTTCGACCCTCGATAGACACACGCGTGACCGAGCAGCTTCACCTGCGCCTAGATCTTACCATATTGCAAGAATGACGAGAGGTCGAGGTCGCCGGGGGTAGAACCTCGCCCCAGGGTCATGCTCACGACATCGTCCGCGGAACGTTGGATCTCGCCCGCCGCGGACAGGGACGGGACAGGCGGTAATGTCTGGATTGTCGCTTGCTCAATGGGAAACAGTGACTGATGTGGCAGACCTGGATTGTGGATTAGTACACCGATTGTCTCTAGCCTTAGACTGGGTGGTGCCTCAATGATCTTGGATCCCATTCGCATACCTCCAGCCAGGCTGACCATGCCCTCAACGCCCATGAACCGGACAATTTCCTTGAGCGGTGACGGGTGCCGCGACTTGCTCTTCCTATTGATGTGGTGGGACAAGTCGATTGACTGCCGGTGGTGGCTAACGCTCCCCATCGTGGCTGCTGGAGAATGCGAGGCGCTTCTGATGCTGCTGGCTACGTGTAATGGTTCCCGAGAGTGCTGATGATCACAGGATTCTTGGCCCGCGTGTAACATTCAATCAGCCACTCCTACGACTGCGACTCGTGTCACCGGTGACCCGCCGTGCTGAGCTGTCGGGCACGCCCTCCGACCATCGGCAGCCGGCCCGGGGACCTGGCCCCTGCCAAGCCGCCGCCGCCGCCTGATCGGCCAGGCTCGAGCTCCGCATCGCCCTGACTCGGGCATTCTTGAATGCGCGATGGGCTTGATAAGACGGTGCGGGGTGTCCCGCTTTGCATGCATGCCTAACCACGTGTGGCAAGCGATCAGAGCGGAAGGGCGTCGGATTTGGGTTCGTATGTTGAAGCAGAAACCGTTCCGATCTTGGGCGTCAATTCGTGGCTGGTGGGAACGCCTGACAGCCGGTCAAGCTTCAGCCAAGATAGCCCTATTTGTCCTTATCGCTTACACAGGCCGCGCACACACACACACACACACCACATACCCTGTTTCCCAGCACGGTCGCCGGCACATCGCACGGCCATGGGCAACTCCATCTCGTACACGACGACGCCCCACGAGCTCGACCTCGGGGCCAAGGGCGCAATCCGCGGCTTGCAATACGACAACAAGGCTCGGCGGTATGCAGGTGTGCCCTTCGCGCTGCCTCCCACAGGCCAGCACCGTTGGAGGAAACCACGGCCATTGCCAGCGGACCATGTCTATTCTGGTGACGCGGACGACGATAGGGTCTTTGACGCCACACGGTTTCGGACGCTTTGCCCCCAGAAGGCCTTTCACGTAGGCGAGGGGGGCAGTGCCGACAAGTACAGCGAGGACTGCCTCTTCGTCAATATCTGGACCCCAGTAGAGAAGCCAGATAATGATGGCAAGGAAACGAAATGGCCAGTCATGTTGTGGCTCCATGGCGGCTGGTTCCAGATGGGCGACCCCTCGCACGAGGCCTACATGGACCCGACGGAGCTCATCTCGAGCGGCGGCCTCGATGCCATTGTCGTTGCGATCGGCTACCGCCTGAACGTGTTTGGTTTCCTGGCCGGCCAGGCGCTGCACGAGGAGAGCGGCGGCGAGGCGGCGGGCAACTACGGCCTTTGGGACCAGCGGCTGGGTGCCGAGTGGGTGAGGGACAACATTGCCGCCTTTGGTGGCGATCCGGACAACATCACCCTCGCCGGCCGCAGTGCCGGTGCCTACAGTGTCGAGGCGCAGATGCTGTACGAGCTGCGGAGGTCGGACGCCGACAGCGACCGCTCCCTGTACCGCCGCGCTTTTATGGACTCGAATGCCATCCCGGCGCAGCCCAAGAGCCTTGCGGACGCCGAGCCGCAGTTCGACGAGCTATGCACCCATTTCTCGATCCCGTCGATATTGCCAGCTGCTGAGCGTCTGTCGAAACTACGCGATGTCAGCGCCGAGGATCTGGTTGCAGCTCTCGAAAAACTCGAGAACCATACGTTCCGCCCTGTAACGGACGACATCTTCATCCACGACGGAATGGTTCAATACTTGAGCAGTTCAGAATTTGGGCTCGCGTTCAAGGAGCGTGGATACAAGCTCCTCATTGGCGAGGTGCTGAATGAGGAGACGCTGTACGCGACTTACAACAGCCCCGAGTCACCCACGCTTGAAGCGCTGAAGATGCAGGTCGGCAACTATTATGCTCCAGCAACCGTCGAGCGTGCACTCGCGTACTATGACTTGCCGAGGTCGACAGAACTGCAAGACTGGAAGAATTGTTTTGGTGGGTTGGCCCGTTATACAACAGGCCGTACAATACAGGCGAGTGAAATGCTGATCAGAATCCGTGACGAGCGCAGGCCGCATAATCGCCGACGGCCAGGTCCGCGCACCCTCTCGGGCACTCGCGCAGAACTTGCTGCGAAACGGGGTGCCCATCAGCGACATCTGGCGGTACCAAATTGCCTACCGGCTGTCATTCATCACCGAGAAAATTGCCCCAATGTCCATGGGTGTTGCCCATGCCATGGACAAGCCGTTCTGGAAGTCAGTGGCCCTTGGATCAAGTGATGCATGTCAACGAGAAGAAAGAAGCTGACACGCCCTGGCCTTCACAGTTTCTGCATTGGATCCGGTCCCACGGCGGCCGAGCGCAAGTTGATGGAAGACTGGATTCAAATTCTCGTGCGGTTCGTCCAGGACAATAGACCAGACTACAACTTCGGGACTCGGGCGATAGACGAGATGAAAATGATCACACCGGAAGGCACAATTGAGATCCGGAAGGATCCCAGATGGGAGGAACTTGAAAGGATAGGAGCCATATTTGCCGGCGAGACTAAGTGACAATAATAGCAGCACAACAAGGCTGTTTGTATGCATCATGGCCGCCCATCTGCTTGTATCGTGGCCAGCATCGTCTCGTTCTGTCTACATCCTGCGTCACTTTGGCCATTTGACGGGCGGAAAAGAGGAGGTTCCGCTTGCCATCGGGTCGCATCTGTGCGGTAACTGAGCCACGATCCCGCTAGCCGCCGCTCCCCGCGTACTGTGTGCAAGCCAATCGATCTGCAGTGCAACAGATGAGGTGGATGTTGCCAGAGGAGCGAATAGCAGGCTGGAGGACCCATGTTGCTCCGGCTCGCTTGCTTAACCCCAGCCAGCCGCCGGCACGCCTAATAGTACCCGCAGATATAGACCTGGTTGCTGAGTGGTGCTGTTGCATCGCTATCTCGTCCCTCCCGTCTCCGTAGCTCCTGGGGCTGCCCCACTGGCGGCATTCGACCCCGGCCCGGGTGGCGCTGATAGGGACTTCGGATCCAGCTCCAGCATTTTACGTCCGAGATCGCACTGGCCTCAGGCGCGGAACTTGCCAATGTCACTGTGGCCTGTGTACTGTCGGAAGCCCCCCCAAACGAGCCGCCGGGGTGAGTGGAGCTCATCCCGCATGGCCAGCGATCTACAATGGGCTCCATGCCCCGAGATGGGTGGCTGGGTCTCTGCGTGGAGAAGCCCTATAACATGGAGAGCTTTAGCCATTTTTCATTTTTCCAGATGAGAATGAGGAACGTCAGGTAGCTCCGTAGCTTATCTCGTCTACTTTCCCCAAAGACGGCCGTCACACTTTGCTGCGACCCAGACACTACAAGTCGAAGCGGCACCCGATCCTCGCTCAGTCAGAACAGCGAACGACATCCCAGCCATGGCCTCCGACCTCGAGAATGCCACAAAGGCCAGCATCGGTGCCGCACAGAGCCCGACCGAGATGCCCTCGAGCGTCCAGGAGAAGCCCGCCCCGGCGCCCGCGGATGACAAGAACGAGGACGAGGCCGAGCCTGACCTCAAGACCGAGCCTGACGCGCTCGCCGTCGACACGGTCGAGGCCGCGACCGAATACTCGGACGCCTACTTTCGCAAGCTGCTGTGGAGGATCGACCTCTGCCTGCTGCCCGTCATGTGGATCTGCTACGGCACACAGCAGGCCGACAAGACGTCGCTCAGCGTCCAGGCCGTCTTTGGCATCCGCGAGGACACGGGCCTGGTGGGCGAGCAGTTCAACTGGCTCAGCACCGTCTTCTACCTCTCCTACCTCGTCTGCGAAGGGTAAATCTGCACTCTGTGCTCCTGTCTTCTTTACTTTGTGTCGACATTGGGCTGACCATGGACTCGCGACGGCCACAACAACAGACCTGCCAACTGGCTTATGCAGCGGTACAACGTGGGCCGCTTCCTCGCCATCGTCATGTTCGCTTGGGGCATCGTCGTCATGTGCATCGCCTTTGCCAAGAACTTTGCGCACCTGATGATCCTGCGTACGCTCCAGGGCGCGCTTGAGTGCACCATCTCGCCCACCTTTATGCTCATCACCGGTGCGTGGTACACGTCGCGCGAGCACGCCTTCCGGGGCGTCATCTGGGGCACCTCGAACGCCGGCATGAACATCATCACCGGCCTCATCAACTATGGCATCGGCCTCCACGCCCAGACCAACCCAGGCGGCCTCGCTCCCTGGAAGGGCATCTCGTTCTTCCTCGGCGCGCTCACCATGTTCGATGCCGTGCTCGTCTGGTTCTTCCTCGGCACACCCCGTGAGGTCCGGTGGCTCACCGAGGAGCAGAAGCGTGCCGCCATTGCCCGCGTTGTCGGCAACCAGACCGGTTCTGACCGCAACAAGCGCTCCGAGTTCAAGTGGGACCAGGTCTGGGACACGTTCCGTGATCCCCAGACTTACTTCTTCTTCTTCGTCTCGATCATCAATGCCCTGCCCAATGGCGCCACCACCACTTTCAGCAAGCTCATCTGGCAGTCTTTTGGCTTCACCTCGCTCGAAACCCTGACCAAGGGGTCAACGCCGTACTACTGTCTCTCGTGAGTCAAGCCCATCGAAACACGCTGGTTCTATCTGATGAGCACACCACTGACTGGTCTTTGTAGCATCATCTGGTTCTTGGTTGGCGGTTACATCACGCTCAAGAAACCAAACACCCGATGTCAGCTGAACTCATTCTCCCCCTTCGCTTCAGGAAGATGAACTAACATTTCGTCAGTCATTGTCATGATGTCCTCCCTCATCCCTGCATTCACCGGAATGTTTGCCCTGGCCTTCCTGCCGAGCACCGTCAATATCTGGGTCCGCTGGGCCATGTACATGATCCAGGTTTTCGGCGTTCTTCCCAGCCTCTGTAAGCCCCCTTGCCCCCTACTTTCTGTTAAAATGCTTTGTCCACTGAACCTGCACTTACACAATGTCGAACAACAGTGGTCTGGACTTTCCTGCCTTCCAACGTGGCTGGAAGAACCAAGAAGACCGTGACTTCGACTATCCTCTTCATCGCCTACTGCGTCGGCAACGCGATCGGCGCGCAGATGTTCGTCGCTTCAGACGCTCCCAAGTACATCCGCGGCATTACTGCCTGTGGTGTCTTGTACGTCGTCGAGTTCTGCTGTATGGCCAGCTGGCGCTTTTATTGTGAGTCCCACCCTACCACTCTCTGTCCTGCGAAGCAAACACTGACTAAACAATCCGGCAGACATTTGGGAGAACAGACGTCGCGCCAAGATCATTGCGGAGCGTGGTATCTCGGCCGAGGAGGCTGAGAGGCTGGGCAAGCTCAATGCCGAGGCCGACATGACGGACCGTGAGAACATTTTCTTCAAGTACCAGTACTAAGCTCGAATCCTGCCTCTTGATACACGAAATGAAGCTCGGCCATTTTCTCTTGTACTACAGCATCCCCATATGCAAAGCATCCTTTTTCGCCCTTTATCTCCTCAACTTCTTCTTCTTGGGCTGCTCCTGCTCCGTAAACTCACTTTTGTAGAGCTTGAAGAAGTCCGTGGGCTGAGTTGGGTGTTCACCCGTGACATCGTGGAAAGCCGTTGTAGCGATGTAGTTTGTGCTGCCCTGGCGGACGAGGCTATAATATTCGAGGATGTACTGCTTCTCAGACTCGTCGCTATCTGACTGTGACTTGAGAATCCTCTTGGCCTCGGCCCTGTAAAGGTATCATGATATTGTTAGTCTGTCGTATCTCGTGTATGAAGGGCCATGAACATGAGACATTGTTCTTGACATACTGTGACACATTCTCGAACTCCATAGGCGATCCAAGGGCTTGGCTTGCGGCTTCTGCCAGCTCGTTGCCAGCGCAGAGCATCGGTCCTGCGGGGTTCCAGGACGTTAGCGACGAGTCGGCAGCTACACTAAGCACTGATAGTGACTGATACTCACCAGTGACAATCATCATCTGGCCTCGGTGTCTATCGTCGAAGCCGTGTTCTCCCTTGCCCGTCAAGACATGGGCAGCAACTTGTGCAACATCCTGTAATTCATCACGTTAGTTTGGAAACAAATCTGAAAACCTTTCTACTGGTGTGTGCAACATACCCCAAGTGCCACTGGCGCAAACTTGTGGTTTTTGCCAATTGGCAGGGGCAATATGCCCTCAGACTTTGCCTGGGGTGCATATAATAGGATATTTTCCGCGTAGAATCCAGCCCTATGTAGTGAGAAGCGTCAGTGGCTTGCATACGACGAAACAGGGAGCCCAGGAAGGCAGTCCGGACAGAGGCGAGCTTACCGAATCACACAGGGAGAGTGGCCGGTGGAGGTGGAGGGGTCGCCCTTGGCCTGCAAGACTGCCGTCTCGATCTCAATGAATTCTCGCAATCGTGGGTGCAACTTCGGATCGGCATAGTCGCACCCGGCCGAGCTGATCAGGCACACGTTCGGCACGCCCGCTTTGGACGCCGCAGCCACTAGCTCGAGACAGATGTCCTTCTTGTCCACGCTCGCCGGCGGCACCAAGCAGAGTGTGTCGCAGCCCGTGCTCTTCAGTGCCTTGATTGTGTCCCTGACGCGGCCTGGTGAATGCGGTACAATCTTGGCTCCCAGCGACTCGAGCTCCTTTGCTTTGTCGGCCTTGGGATCAAGCGTGAGGCCCACGAGCGAATCTAATTTCCCGGAGAAGGAATTGTTCGTGAGGAGCAGCTCGGCGATGAGGAAGCCAGTCTGGCCCTCGACCGCGGTGATGCAAATGTTGCGGGACATGATGCGTATTGGTGGCTACGGTGTGATGAGAGTAGGTTGCCTTGACGACCTGTGGGCTGGACGTGTATCTTGTAGATAGCAGCAGCTGGTGCACAGCAACCTCTACTTATACGCATCATATTGACATGTCGCGGTCATCATGACAAGGCTCAAGGTGAGACGGGCAGTGGAGCGGTGAGCTTATGAATCAAGCCCAGCCCGGACTCAATGCAAAATTGTGGTAATGAATGTAAATCAATGCACAATATGCTGTATGGACCGCGCCTTCTCGGCTCCTTTGTGAAAGCACGCTACTCCAACGGAAACTAGTCTATGCGACCCAGGATTGCCTGGCCTGGTGCTGGTGGCTTAGGATTAGAGTTGAGCTGGCTTGTGTCGTCACAATGCCAACAAGACTGTTACTGCCAGGGGGGGGGCAAAAAAGCAAATGTTATTTGCAGCCGGCACGGTCCTGAGCTGAAACAGCTGGTGTGAAGGAAGATGCGTAATTGCATCGTAGCCATGCGATCATCGCGGAACAACCGCTCCGCCGTTTTCCCCACGGGGTCTGGCTTCCGGTCGCGCTTGGCAAACTCAACCGAGCATCCCCAAAATCCAGCCCCCGCTGCCCGGTCAGGCAGAGGTATGGTATGGTAAGAAAAAAGAAGAAGAAAGGAAAAAAAAAAAGAGGAAAACAGGCACGTCAGAGCATTGCGGACCATTTGTCAACATGGTCACCAGACTGCGATTTCACGAGCCCGGGTTCAAATGTCAATTGAAACACGATTCTCGAAAGCCGACATGGCTTTCATCCTGCTCTCAGATGAGCAACGACCACATTTGGCACATGGCTTGCTGCGGGGTATTTATTTACAAAGTCGGCCCGTCGAGCTGTCTCTGGGGTGTAATATCCCTGATTCAGGCACGCGCGGGGTTGAGAATGCTATCCACGATCTTGGCAGCCGCAAGACATTGCTCGTCACGAAAACGCGGCGTTATGATCTGCACTGCGCATGGCACTCCATCAACCGCCTCCGGATCGTCTAGTTGACTGTTAGGACATGATTCCTTGCTTGATTGCATTTGCTTGAGAACTTACAGCTTGGGTCGAAGGCTGCCGTCGCCGGTGCACTGTCCGGGTCCAGGCTCGCAGATGCCCTGCCATACGGAATAATACATGCCGGGTACTAAGATGCACGGTCAGCACCTTGGCTTTGCGCAAATAGCCTAATGTTTGGCTGAGCTGCGGGCAGGGCCTTGTGCCCATCAAGGGTACTTACATCAAGCACATTCCAGGCGCAGGTGTATGCCGGGACGCCAAACGTGTCGTGCGGCACGGCCGTTGACTGCGCTCCAGGGCAGAGCACAATGTCGAGGCTGTGCTCGACCCACGCCTGGCGCCAGCTTCCCGCGTACGCGTCTACCGCGGTCGTGAGGGCGCTCAGCACTTCTCCTATATCGGCACTCCGCGGCACGGGCGGCGGTTTCTTCGTGAACGGGTGCACGCCGAGAGCAAGGGACTTGACAAAAGGCTCCTTCATCATCTGCTGGAGCTTCTCTGGCCCGGGATGGCCTGCGCCATAGCTTGCGAAGGCAATCCGGGCACCAAGCCCAATGCTCCGCGACTCGTCTTCAGGGAGACGGATGATGGTGTGGCCTGCCTTCTCAAGTTGAGCAATGGCGCCTTCCCATGCCCTTCGCACTGGGGGGTGGAGCGTATATTCGTTATCCTCCGGCGGAACGCCAATTCGAAGTGGCCGGGTGGTAAAAGCAGGGTCAGCTGTGTTCCATGGCACCCCGAAGCATGACTGGTCGTAGTTCCAGGGATTGCTGTCCAACACTATCCGCATAAAGGCCTCCAGGTCGTCTACGGAGTGCCCAATGGGTCCAGCCGTGGGTAAGACACCACTTGGCAGGTGGAGGCGTGGGAAGGGGGTCAATGCCTGGCCCGCGAATGGCACACGGTTGGCAGTCGGCTTGAAACCGTATGTCCCGCAACAGAGGGAGGGGATCCGGATTGAGCCTGCGATGTCTGTGCCCACGCCCAGAGGTGAGCCCCGGAAGCCTACGAGGGAGCCTTCGCCTCCGGAAGAGCCACCTGCCGTGACGCTCGTCTTGTGCGGGTTCAGTGTGCGACCGAAGATGTTGTTCTCGGAGTCAGCAGTCTGGTGATGCCGGTCGTTAGTGCTCCTCTCTGAACACACAGGGCTTGACACGAGAATAAAGATTCAGTGTACCATCATTGTCTGCGGGATGTTTGTCTTGCAATACAGCACAGCGCCAGCATCTTGCAGGAGGTTGACAAGAGCTGATTGACCTGTCGGAAGCGGCTTGCGGAGAAACTCGACATAGCCGACAGTTGAATACTGTCCATCGACAACGAAGGAGTCCTGTGTACCATGGGTTGCCAAATTAGCGTTACAGGACGAAGCCTCTTTTGCCGTCGTGAAGTCATCATACCTTCAAACTGATAGGGAGTCCATGGAGAGGTCCCTTGACCTTGCCGTGGGTCTTGTAGTGCTCGTCCAGAAGTTTTGCGTCCTGCATGGCTTGCTTGAAAAAGATTTCCGTCAGACATGAAGTCTGTGACCGTCTCGTTAGCTTGTGTTCTGCCTTGACCTGTGCTTGGGGGCGGGTCTAACTAGTTGCTGCGCAATGGCTGCTCGCTTGCAGAAAGCGGTGGTGACCTCGAGTGCGCTGAGCTGCCCAGTAGCCATTTTGGACAGCAAATCGACAGCACTGTACAATTCGGTGATTTCCAACTCTTTCGCCGTGAGGATCTGGGCTTGCTCCGCTGCTCGCGTTGTGATGAGATCAATTCCACTGATCTTGCCATCATCCCCCCCGATGAGCTTCTCGAGGAGTTCCCTGTTGAGGATCCAACCTTCGGGAATATTGGAGCGCTGCAACGCTTGGTGATTGGCGACCAGCTCCTGCCAAGTTGGCTCTGCTTCGGATTGTGATCCCATGCTGTGGTGGCACTCTCACGGAGTGGAGTCCCAAGGAAATTGGGGTGCGGGTGACAAATATTGACAAAATGGAGAACAGAGTGAAATGAAGAGAGAAATGGAGTAAATACAAGTTGAAAAGATCGTGAGAGACCTTTCGAGGATACCGGGCGAGCCCGGGGCTCGCCGTGAGGTGAGGCCGGCAGCAATTGAGCCGCGCAGCCGAGGAGTGGATTCCTGATGATTCGACATGGGAACGTCCGCGCTAGAGGGGCTAATGTCGCTGCGGCACCAAGCCTATAGCGGCAGCTGTAGGCGCTGGCGATCCGGGGTTCCTAATCTGCCCCCGCACTTTACACATGGCTTCCTCGGTGTGAATAGTATCATTGGTATGCCGCGGCTGAAGGGGTCCAAAGCTGCGGCAGATGTCGTCGGGAGAAATACATCGTCCCCGCGATTGTGCTGCTGCGTGAAGGCAGTTTGGAACAGGCCGGCCAGGAAGCTCCAAGCTTCTCCAGCTGGCTCGAAACAACCCGCATCGTGACAGAGCAGTTCACCCCAAGGTTTGCAGTCCAGAGGCACTACCCATCCTCCCCCATCCTCCCAGCCCTGTCAAGTTATTGCTCAACATGGCCAGCGACAATATGGCAGGGAGCAAGGACCCTCAGCACGAACCCTCGCCTGGCGAGCTGGATTCGCAAGGGATTCACGCAATGCGCATGCCGCACCTCAAGCACGTCTACCGCATCGTCTGCCATATGTCAGGCAATAACACAACTATCCCCAACGTGCAAGACACAGATATTACCAGACTCATCCTGCCTATCGCCGGTGGTACCGTATCTGGACCGCAGATAAAAGGCAGCATCGTCCCTAACAGCGGCGCAGACTGGGCACAGCTGGTCGGTGGGGAACAAAAGGTACGGTGCCGTCGTCTAGCGAGTCGTCCTCTGATGCTGCTGGTGGCTTTCTCACTTGAGGGTTGCATGCTAATAATTAATCGCGTAAGCAGCGCTTTGTCTGCCTCGATGCCCGGTATCCTCTGCGAACTGGCGACGGCTTTGATATCCTGGTCAGCGCCAAGGGTATCTACGAGGAAGGTCCCCATTCCCAGGCGCGACAGGCCGGCCCAGTTCCTACTGTTACGCAAGACGACGTCGAGTACTTTACGCATTTAACTTTCGAGGCAGCCGGCCATGGTCCATACAGCTGGATGAACAGGATTGTGGCCATTGGAGTCATGACAATGTTCAAAAGTCGGCCAATCATCGACTGCTATAGGCTGACAAATTTCCCAAGTGTCAACATCGACAAAAGCTAGATAGCTGTACGGCAAATAGCTTGATCTGGAAAGAGAGTACCGGGGCATAATCGGGAAGCATCAATTCTAAGACGACGTGTGATTCCTCGTGCCTCCGTACCTACAAGAGCCTTTTCCGTCCGTTCCATCAACTTGTTGCATATAGAGCTGCTGCGTTTCACAAATATTTGGAGATCACGAAGGTTACGCAGCCATGTGAAATGACCGTACGCACACAGGGGGTAAGCATTCATGATATGATGTTCCAAAAGGTTTATCGAGCTTGGCCCAACGTCTGCATGAAACTACGAACTACATGACGCTTCACGAGCAATCTGTGTTCTTGCCAAAAAAAACCCTTTCTACCAGTAATAACCTTTGCTCGGCCTCCCTCGGCAAGCTACGATCATCAAAGTCCAGTGAGGCCGTGCACAAGCCTCTTCTCGATAATGTGATAGTAGCGAGGAGCAAGGGCAGTGCGTATCCTCTTGCCCCAAATGATCATGGGGATGAAGAGGAGACCAATAAAGAGATTGACGAGAGCGGCGATCACAAACATGTAGACGACTCCCATGTTTGTCAGCCAATCAATTGACGTCAAGGGGATCACAATGCTGATGACGTTGCGCATAAAGGCGATGCCGACGAATGCCTCGGCCACAAGCTAGAAGCGATAGGTGGTCAGTGAAAACGGCCTTGAAGAGGAGCACATAAGAGACTCCAAAAGAACACTCACATCGCGATAGCTATCGATGACAAATGTGAATGCGATGTCGCCTGTAGCCCCTAGACCAGCGGCAAAAAAGGCGCCGCCGACACTGGGGTATATCCAGTGCATGCCCTGCCATGTATAGATGCGTCAGCATGTGAAGATGGATGTAAGGGCAAAGAAACTACTCACCATCCCGGCAGTCACGCCGAACATGGCGAGCCCCCCAGACATGAAGAGGGTAGCAGGGAGCATAATGTACAGGCGCATTTCGGGCTCAAAGGTGCCGCCATTGCGCTTTGCAAAGCGAGCGATAGACCAATCCGAGACTGGACCACCATAGATGGAACCGAAGATATTGCCAACGAAGGGACCGAGACTCATCAGGCCGACACCAGAAGTATCGAAGTTGTAAGGGGGCGCGGAGAAGACAATCGACGTCATGGTAATGACAAGAACTAGCCAGCATACACCAGATGCGAATTGCAGAGCGGTAAAGAGAACGTGGGGGAAAAATATGGCCTTGAAAGGGGCGATAAAGACGCGCAGCAGAGACTCTGAGGTGGTGGTGGTCATGCGCATGCGCTCCTTGTACGAGTTGAGGGGAGGAATGACCTCGCCAACCATGTTCGACTTGGACAAGTGGATCACCTGGTCCTTTGTCTCGTCACTATTCTTGCCGCCGCCTACGTTGGCAGTCGGATCCTCGTTCTCAGCGGGAGCCCCGCTCGTCTCAATACCGGCAGTCGAGCTACTGTGTTGAGCATGCGGGTTGGAAGGAATGTACTTGGTCTCTTCGAAGGTTGCAGTGAATAGGATGAGAAGAACCGTCAGGGCCATGGAGAGGGAATAATATGACCACCGCCACCCTTGGACTGCGGCTTGGGCGCCTCCAGCCATAATTGTCAAGAAGCTGCCCACCATGACGGCAACAAAGTAGAGGCCGTTGGCAGTACCGCGCTGGTGGACGAAGAAGAGATCCGCAATCTGTCGTCGATATGATATCAGCACCCTCTATTGGTTTCTGGGGGAATACGGGGGGTGCGGGTTCTTGTCGACAGCACTCACCGTCATCTGGACGGTCGTCTCGTTGATGGCACCAGACAGTCCGGTGATGAAGTTTGTGATGATCATTTCCGTGTACGTATTCATCCGTGCTGTCCACCAGGAGACTGCAGCCATCAGGGCAATCGAGACCAGATAGACCGAACGACGGCCATACTTGACTGCAAAGGGGATGAAGAAGATGCACCCGGTGGCAAGACCGGCGAGCTGCGTTGAGTTTCCGTTGTTCAATTGCTGCGGCGTCACGTCCAAATCTGGGCCAATCTGCTGCCAAAAGACGGCCTGAATGGTGACGCTGTTGACAAAGAAGTCAGCCATTTCTCAGTGTCCTAACAATGGCATGACGGAGACGGGAGATGCATACAGCGTGAAAGCTGCCACTACCATGGCCATGGTGAGCATGTAGTTCCACCATTTTCGAACAGTGCTCCAGTTCTGTGAAGACAAGAGTTAGTCATCCTCACGCGAAAGACTTCAAACCAGCCAGTGCTCCCCTACCAGGGGCTCATTAGGGTCACTAGACGGTTGTGGAACGAGTACGAGATGCGAGCCGTCAGCCGAGGGGTCGACTGCATTCCTTGTCAGTTGCGGTCCGAGAGACTGTGGCGGGGCCAACTCACACTCCACCAAGGCAACGGTGCCAGGAGGGTTTGAGGCTGTCATTGTGTCTTGGGGACGGTGCACTTTGGCTTTCTGCTCTGTGACTGCAAGGTGAGGTTGTGGTTGCTGGCGTCTGTGATGGGCACGGAGAGAGTATGAGGAGGAGACAGGATTCCAGGATGCGATTGATGGGCGAAAGGCCGGGCTTTAGTAGAGGTCTCGAATAACCCGTCACGGAGTAGCGACGTTGGGGCGAATATGGGGAGAACCTGGGTCCTCGACTGGGAACGATGACAGGATTGCCGTGTGGCGCGCAAAGGCGAGGTGAACTTGCAGCAGGCCCGGCCGTTTTGTGATACTGGGGAGAAGGGGGAGTGGAGGGGACGAGGGAATCACCACGGTGATGATCGCGTACAATGGCCGCCACAGTCCTGCAACGCGCCGCTCAAGGGGGCTATTGAGGAGCGCAACAGGATGAGGCGGCCTGGAACGCCTTGGGCCAGGGCGGGCCTCCATTGTCGAGGTGAGCGCCAGAGGCTTGGTGGACAGGCCACGTTAAGGTTCTGGGCTAGCCTTATCTTGCTGAGCCAGGCCTCGTCGAGACGCGTGTGCACGGCCAGTCACCGACTTAGTCGGCCATGCTTGTTGACGACTGAAAAGCCAGCCAGCGTCGTCATGACTTCGCATGGACTCTCTCGATCAGGATAATGAGCCCTGCGGCTTGAGAGTACTGCGCCTCTTCCGCGTGATACCGGCACAGGGCACCCGGGCGGGAGATAGCCCTGAACACGCTACCCCGGACTCTTGGAGGAGGACCAGACACTTCGGGGACAACCCCAAGCGTCGGCTCAACCAGCTTGATTAGGCTTAGCCAGGCGCCGCAGCTCTGCGACCTCGCTGCCACATCAGCAGGTCTGTGTGTGATCCAAGCGGCATTGGTGCGGGGAAGCCGGTCGTCCCTTTGAATGCTACCACGGCCGAGACTCGCTCCATCTCCGTCTCCAATTATGATAGGTCTTGCGCGCGTGAAGGGGGGCGGAGCTTGTGATCTCGGCGATTCATTGCCTAATAGACAACAATCTCTTTTCACGATTATGGCCCATCCGCGTTCCATTGCCGTCTGGCAGCTTGGGTTTCGCCCTCTGTACACTCTTATCTTCAACTCTCCACGGCTATCCTAAAATATCTGACTCGGCGTAAGCGGACCCTGAAGAATGGGCTCTCCAAGCCCCGCGGCAGGACCTTCTGAATAGAGTAAGGCCCGGCTACCTGCGTGCCCTGATCGCCCGGGGCGACGATATAAATATCGTACTGGTGAGGAGTGCATACTTAGGGATCCAAAATCTAACCAGCATCAACAACACGGACATCCTGTCGCACAACACAAAAGGAACTAGGCAACAATGGCACCGCGCATTCATCCACTCATCTCGCTGAGCGAGACTGAGACGAACCGAGCACGCGATATCGTCCGCAAGGCGCACCTGGGCTCAGTCCTCCACTTCCGCGTCACATTTCTCCAAGAGCCTCCCAAATCAGAACTGTCCAAGTTTCTGGCCCTGGAGCACAGCGGCCGGCTGCACGAGGTCAAGCCAGACAAATGGCCGCGCCGCCTGGCTCGTGTTCACTATGACCAGCTCAGTCCTGGCAGCAAGGTTCCAAAATCTGTCGAGGTGCTCGTCGACCTCGACGCTGGATGCATCGCCTCCACGGAAGACATCCGTGTTGGCGCTCAGCCAGCGTTCACTTTGTACGCATCCTCACATGTTCGCAGATGGATTCTAGCTGACGAGAAACATGTTCCAGACACGAGCTCCAAGACGTTGGCGCAATATGTGAAGTGTCTAAACTCTTCAAGGATCGCGTTGCCAAATTCAACTTGCCAGAAGATTTTGAGCTTGTCGCCGAGCCGTGGCCCTATGGCGGCCTCGATCCGGCAGACGAGCGCGATAGGCGCTTCATGCAGGCGCTCATCTTCGCGGTTAGCACCAAGTCCAAAAACCCCGACTCCAACTTTTACACATATCCTATGCCCATCATCCCTGTAGTGGACTCGGTAACTCGCCAGGTCATTCGTATCCATGAGCTGTCGACTGGCGGTGATGGCGATCCGTACACTCTGCCAGATGGCCACTTCGCTGAGCACAAGCTTCACTACCAGCAGCCCTCCGAGTATGTGCCGGAGCTGCTTTCGACAAGTCACCGTACAGATCTCAAGGAGCTCAACGTGGTTCAACCAGATGGTGCCAGTTTCACCGTCAAGGACGAGAGCCTCGTCGAGTGGCAGAAATGGCGTATGAGGGTCACTTTCAACCCGAGAGAGGGCGCAGTGGTCCACGACGCCCACTTTGACGGCCGCAGCGTGCTCTACCGCCTGTCCTTCAGCGACATGACGGTGCCCTATGCGGATCCCCGCCCCCCTTTCCACCGGAAGCAGGCTTTCGACTTTGGCGACGGTGCTCTGGGTGATGCATGCAACAACCTCCAGCTTGGATGCGACTGTCTGGGCGTCATCAAGGTGAGCACCAGGTGGTGTGTGAAAGATCCCCTGGCACACTGAGACTAATGCACTGGTGGAATGTAGTATTTCGATGGGGTGCTCGTTGGAGCAGATGGCACAGCCAAGAGGTCACCCAACGTCATCTGTCTGCACGAGCAAGACAACGGCATCAATTGGAAGCACACAAACTGGCGGACAGGACGCGCTGTTGTCACGAGGCGACGCGAGCTAGTCCTCCAGTTCATCATAACTCTTGCCAACTACGAGTACATATTTAACGTGAGTCTGCATGAAACCCTTGAGGGCAAAGGTTCCGGGGCGTGGTCAGCTAAACTCTTAGAAACAGTACATCTTCGACCAGGCTGGTGGCATTACGGTCCAAGCTCGTGCGACTGGCATTGTATCCTCTGTGGCCATAGACGAAGGCAAAAAGGCCTCGTGGGGAAACATTGTCTCTCCTGGGGTGCTCGCGCAGAACCATCAGCATATCTTCTGCGTTAGAATAGACCCTGCCATTGATGGACACAACAACACCGTCGTCCAGCAGGAGTCGCTACCTCTGGACTTTGACGAGCACACGAACCCCATGGGCAACGCGTACCGGGTTGCAGAGATTCCCATTACGACAGCCGGCGGATACGATGCAAACGTCGCCACCGGTCGTATCTTCAAAGTGCAAAATTTGGACAAACTGAACCCCGTCAGCGGAAAGCCCGTGGGCTACAAGATCATCCCACCGACCACTCAGCTGCTCCTGGCACACCCGAAGAGCATCCAAGCAAGGAGGGCTCTTTTTGCGCAGAAGAACCTATGGGTCACGAGCTACCGCGACAATGAGCTCTATGCTGGCGGCAGGTACACGCTGCAGTCCGTCGACGAGGTCGACGGCGTGGCCGATGCCGCTGCCCGTCGGGACGATGTCCGACAGAAGGATATTGTCGTCTGGAGTGTCTTTGGTCTTACGCACAACCCGCGTGTTGAGGATTGGCCTGTTATGTGAGTGTTGAACGGCGAAGCACTTCGAGAGTGCCCAAGACTAACCAGGGACACCTGACAGGCCCGTTGAGATTATGCAGCTTCACATCAATCCGTACGACTTCTTCACTAGCAATCCAGCAATCGATGTACCTCCGAGCAAGAACGCAGCATCGAGGAATTTTGGCTCGGGGGATAAGAATGGAAGCTGCTGCAAGGCGCAAGAAGGAGAAATCCAGAACGCCAGTCCCCATGCCAGGTTATAGACATGTGCTCTGCGCAATACAATGGTTGGAAGGAGGAGGTAAGTGTTGTAGCAATACTATTTCAAAAGACAGCGATTTCCACTCCTCGTCGCTGTGCTGCCTTATCAATGTCATGGAAGTCCTGACCCGCGTTCCAAGCCTCATCTAGGAGCTCATACAGTAGGGAGACATGCCGCGGGTGCTCTCCATGAGGTTCGGTGCCATGGTTCCGCATCCTGCTGAGTGGACGGATCCAGTCCCTGTGTTGTTGCAAGGCCGAGACCATGAGGCTTGCTTCCGTCATTGGAAACAATATCGAGTGGCTGATGAGCAGGTCGTGGTACTCGGGTCGTTCCAAACCGTTGAGCAGGGCCTCGAGACAGCTGAGCAGCCGCAGCAAGATGAGTTCGCTGGGCGGCAAGGCGACGCTGCTTGGGGTCTCGGGCTCCACCATATTGCTGATTGGAGAAGAATAGCGGCGGCATCTCCGAAGCCGCAAAAGACCGGCATATTTGACTGCGTCCCAGTGCTGACACGAGACTAGCTCGCCCGGGTCACCTGTCCAGAGCCAGAGATCTTGCTCGACTTGGGCGTCTTGCTGTACCGACGACCGAGCTAGAATGTCGAGCAGAGACCGCGGCAGACCAGAGACAGTCTCATTTCCTTTTAAGCGACCTCCTGTCCAGGTGTCCTGTAATCTTCGAAATCTAGGCCAGAGACCCACACTTGGGGTGGTTCTGCCGACGACGAGAAAGGAGATGTCCATCATCGCAAGGACCTCGAGCTGATGTCGCAGGGCGAAGTCGGTCTCAGGGTCGGGCCGGATAGCATCCAAGCTGCCGCCAAGGTTGTACAAGTCCGTCATGAGCTTGAGATTTCCAGTCCAGGGCTCGCCTTGCACGAGCTGGAGCACCCGCAGACATTGTCAACAGCCTGCTTTGTTGGTGCCTTTGAGATTGCTGGGCGGGGACTGACCTGCAGGGAGCAAAGGAGGAGGCATGCGCACATTGTCGCTGCACAGAGGGCGCCGCGGCTCTGGTGCAACTCCTCGCGAAGTGTCCGGATGGTGTCGCCGATCGCCTGCAGGGCTCGAGGGGACCGGCCCTCGTCCTCCATTGTCTGGAGCGCGGCACCGGCCGTCTTGAGAGCGAGCGAGTCCGCGGACAGATCCCGGAACATGGTCTCGATCCAGGCATCGACCTTGGAAGCATACAGTCTTCGAAGCCCAATCCGCAGGACTGCACATCGCCTACCTGTTAGACCGCGACGCTAGGCAGTCCCCAAGCCGACAGACAGCTTGATAGCTAGAGGGGGCATGAATAAGGCAGGGTGGTGGTACTGACATTTCTCAAAGGCCGGCCCGACTTGGTTGGGCCCGGTCGCTGAAGGCGGAAGGGGGAGGGATGAGACCTGATGGGCGACGGGGACTGTCGCGCCGATGAAGCTGCCTATGCCGCCTTCCTCTTCTGGGGGCGAGAGGCCGCACTGGACGGCCGCTGCGGGCGACTGTGATAGTGAGACGGACAGTGACATTGACTGTGCCGCCTGGTCCTGCTGTTGGTGTTGTCGTCGGGCCGCGGCCGGCTTGGACGTCGGTGGCCTCACGGGCGTCGTGGCCCCGGCCAGGTGGCCGCGAGAGGCGACGGCGTTGCCCCAGCGCAGCTCGAGGCTGTAGCCGCCGCACTCGACGCCGCGCGAGGTGCAGGCCCGGCAGGCAGGCCTCGTCTCGTCGCACTTGCGCTTGCGCTTGCGGCAGGTCGCGCAGCCCGTCCTGGACCGCTCCATCGTCGATGTTGGCCTAGATATCGATATCCTGGCTTGCTTGGCCCTCGAGCTCAAGCGGGTTCGCTTCGGTTCTGTCGCGTGCAGTGGACAGTCTCCACCCCCTCTTCCTTGTGCCCGCCGCCGTGGGTTACGTGACGCTTTGAGAAGGCTAGCCCCAAACTCAAAATCCAGTCAGGGGGTTTCTCCGGGTCTCAGCCGTAACACGCGTAGCACGTGCTGCTGTGGCCTCTCATTGGCTGTAGTGTGCTCTGGCAGCTTATGCCCGACATGTCTACTGACTCGCGGTCTGGCCTCCCCTTGCCAAGACCTTCGTGTGGTTGTGTCACGCTCGATACGGCTGTGTCGGTGGCTGGACCTCCGCTGCCGTTCCACAGCGAGTGCACAATGTCTGTTATTTAGTGCATGTGAGCTTTTGAAACGCCGCACCGCCGACACTTGCTCCAACGGTGACAGCCGACTTCCAACACAGACCCCGGCTTCTCCTTCTCTCCGCGATTGGTCAATACCACATGCTGTTTTGTTTGTTACTGCCTTTGCTGGAAACCTATCGTCATGACTTTGCCCGGCATCGATGCTCACCGTGCCCGCAAGCGCCCATCTGATCACCTCCAGACAGCCATTTTACTGTTACAGCCAAGATCTTGGCCAAGCACATACGCGAGGAACTAAGGCCTCTTCCACCATCATTCCCCGGAGCCTCCCTCCGTTCGATTAATCTGCCGCTGATTATTGCGTCGCGGCTTCCTACGGCCAACTCGTTGAAGGCCCGCACGGCAATGCAAAGATGCCTCACATGGGGATGGAAAATTCGCCGAAAGGAGGACTTTGGTGCTCGGCACTTCCCACACTCAATATTGAAAGCGGTATGCTGCTGGGTTGCTCGCATGTAATCTATGAATGCCCCGAGCTCTCCCCTTGGCCAGTAAATGGAGTCATAGGTCAGTCGTGGATAAGAATCGACGACCAGCGCCCACCTTCAGCATTCACCCCAACAAGCAAAGACATCCTCCCTCTTCATTCCCAACTATCCCTTCCAGATCACAAACGTCTTGCTCAAAGACCATGAAGGTTACTTCTGTCCTTGGCGCCGCACTGGCTACTCAGGGGGCCGCTGCCCACTACTTCTTTGACGTGGTCACCCACAAGGGCTCGACCACGCCCTCTTTCCGCTACATTCGCGACTTCACCCGGCCCACTCGGTACAACCCCATCAAGTTCTCTTCGAATCCGGCCGCCGACATCCGGGACGGCTCATACGCCGATAGACCTGACATCCGGTGCAATCAAGGGGCTTTCTCTAAGGCAGGCAACACGCAAGTCTTGACTGTTAATGCTGGCGACGAGCTCAAGGTGACCTTGGGCGTCGGTGCCACCATGCAGCATCCTGGTGAGTTTTGATGGCAATTGGGGGCCCATATTGTCGTGCAGGAGCATGTGCTGACCCTTGTGAATGACGACTTACAGGTCCCGGTCTTGTCTACATGTCCCGCGCGCCAAATGACAATGTCAAGGCCTACGACGGCTCTGGTGACTGGTTCAAGATCAAGCAGGAGGGCGTGTGCAACAGCGGCGGCGACTTTACCACCAATGCCTGGTGCACCTGGGACCGCAACTACCTGACTGCCGTCATCCCCAAGGACGTCCCCAGCGGCGAGTACCTCGTCCGTTTCGAGCACATTGGCGTGCACCGCTCCCACGTCAACCAGCCTGAGCACTACACCTCTTGTGTGCAAGTCAAGGTTCAGGGCGGCGGCAGCGGCACGCCTGGTCCCCTGGTCAAGTTCCCTGGCGCCTACAAGGCCAGCGATGGCTATGCCAACTTTTCCGTCTACAACGGCCACAAGAGCTTCCCCTTCCCTGGTCCCGCGGTCTGGTCAGGCGGTAGCTCCGGTGGCGGCGGCGGTGGTGGCAACGGCGGCGGCAACACTGGTGGTGGCGGTGGTAGTGGTGGTGGCGGTGGTGGTGGCAGCTGCGCCGCGCTCTACGGGCAGTGTGGTGGTGAGGGTTGGGCCGGTGCCAAGTGCTGTTCAGCCGGTACTTGCAAGGCATCGAACCAGTATTACTCGCAGTGTCTCTAGGATCTAGGATTTTACGAGGGGGGTTGATCGCGTGTAGATATTTTCACTTCTTACAGTCATTACTCTACTGGACTTTTGGCGTGGAATGTGGGGACAACTTCTTGGCTTCCTGCGGACATTTGCGCAAGAGAAGGCTACTCGAACAGGGGTTCGTAGGTTGTTATGATCAAGTGAGAAGGCCATCGGCAGTCGATTCAAGAGTATATGCGGTTCAAGTCGTGACCCATGCATAGTGTATTATAGCACAAAGGTAATTTCACCCTGGCCTAGCACACTACTAAGAGTCGGCTTCTGTCCTCTGGACAACTAAGTTGGAAACAAAACACAAGTGGTGCTTGCCTAGCCCTCTCGTCGCCTGACCCGCCCTTGTCCTTGGCCCGATCATGCAGCCTCGTTTGTGCTGCCTTCCGCGCAAACGAACCCCTGTAGAGTCAGACCGTGACACTCCTCCGTCCTCAGTACCCGCGGCTACTTCCGGCCGAGCTATACGACCGGTCGTGATAATGTGCTGTCAAGAAAAGCTTCTGTCATGCCCCCTTAGCTGCTCCCGCAACCGGATACGTAATCGAGCTTGATTTGACACCCATTCCCAAAATCCACAAACCCGCATACTTCACAGCCTCGATTGCGAATTTCTGCATAGAACTGCTTTAGGACGCCACCTTTGGCTGTGCAGCCATTGCCCTTCACAAAGATACCAGCGCCATAGCCGAAGCCGTTCGCGGAACAGGTTCCACTGTCGTAACTATAATAAATCGTTAGTTCGCACCCGTGGTCAATCCACAAAGATGGTATTTTATCTACTTACCCGCCAGCACGGTATATATAGTCGTCCTGAATGTAATTCCAAGCTTTTTGAAATCGTGGTAACAGACCCTTGCCACACTGGGAGCTTCCCTTGCACGAATAATTGTCGGCATTGGCGAAGCCGCCTGCCGAAAGAACGAGAAGGACCTTGGAAAGCTGCATATTGAGAGATGGGATATTCAGTTGGCTGGCTTGGAGGTGCTGTGAACTGCGTTTGATTGTTCGATGTTGATGAAGCGACATTGTCTGTTTCGCGCCTGGCACAAGCAGTATATATATGAAAGAAGCGCATTCCACTTTGGGCATTCGATAGACAGTATTCCAGTTTAGGCATTCGATAGACCATCCGACTGGAGTCCTACAATTCCCATCCTGTTTAGGAAGTGAATAGACTATCCGAATAGAATCCGACAATAGGCTGTAGGTAAGCCGCCCAATGCTACGTTTTCGAAGGGTAGATAGATCCCGTCCTCTGAGCTGAAATATCTGTGGTACGACTCGTGACATAAGCGGGGATATCAGGGGTACCATTACTGATAAAGGTGGAACTATCAGGGGTGTGAGTTCTGGCATAAGCTGCTGAGATATGCGGGGTATGACTAATGACATGAGCTGAGAGGTCCAGCGGTGGCAGGATAATATCAAGAGGATTAGCAGCCGGAACTTTAGGGTACAGGTGGAAACTATGCTTCGTCTGCTACCAGTACGTTTAGAGGTAGCAATGGTCTCGGAAATAGCTGGTGGGCCAGGAAGGAAAATGAGGTATTTCAAGCCGATGGGGACAGGGTGGCTCAGAGGCCCCAGAACAGTTGCACCAATTAGAAGTCAGGTTGTTGTTGTGGGAAAGCTATGGGCGCGGCTGCGGAAGGGCACAGCCACGGTTCATTGGATTCATTAGGTCCCTACACGATGCTGTGTTCCGTGTCGTCGTGCACCCAGGCGGCTTGATCACAGTAAGCGATCCCGTTGCACTACATGTAGGTGTAGCCCCAAAATGAAGGCAGATCACGAGGCATGATAAGTAGAATAGTCAACTTTCCCCTGCTGGCCGGTCGTACTACAGCCATGATACAGTGCCTTTGGGTCGTCAGTAGCTCTGCGATGTTACTTGCTGTCTTCGAGTCTAGCGTCCAAGAGAACTGATCTTGACGACGCCATCGGCGAGGCCGATGACAACGACGAGCTTCGTTGCATGCGACCATGGCAGGGTTGTGCTCACCGGCATGTAGATGATCTGAACTGCATTCACAAGGGCTCACAACAGAAGCAGCATGTGTGATGGATCTGATGGATACGGCGTGCTGTCTTGCGTTACATCCGCGGAATAATCCGCAGAGGGTGCAGGTAGTGGGCTCCTGTCTGCGGGCGTGATACCACGCTGTCAGCACTTCTTTTTTTGCGCGCACGGACGGCCCCTGCATGGTATCGGACTTGTAGGGCTCAGGTGGAGGCCTCCGAACTGGCAGTCATCTTGGACAACACGACGCGGCGACGCTCTTGTTGGTGATGATATTCGCCAGAAATCTCCATGACAGGCGTCGCTTAGCGTGGCACGAAGCTGTCGCGGCCATGAAGCTCAAGTGGCGCCATGCGAGGACCACGTGAGCTTCGAATTACATGGCGAGACATTTTCGGGAAGCCGGTCTCAGCCAGCGTCATAACAAGTCAGAGAGAGGTGCAGGTTCAGTCATGGTCTGGGAGGGTCCGCCACGACTCGAACACTTCGCTAAGTCCCGCTAGTGGTGGGCGTGGCCATCGCAAATATTTCTTCACTGCTCACCGCAGGCAAACCATCCGCGGCTCTTGAATATTATGAAAAGGCTTGCTGGCTATTCTAGGGGAAACATCGTCTTTCGAAGTTCAGCACATGGTAAGTCGGTACAACGGCGCCAATGGCACTCCGTACCCCTGGTGCAAATATCCTTGCGCACCCCTTCTGGCACGATCTCATGTCTCCTAACATGGCTTCCGATACGCGATCGAGTCTCCATATACCCAGTAGTGGAGGACAAGTTCAGGCGCTCCTTGCTCCTTGTCAACTGACCCTGCTGTGAGTTATTGACGCAGATTGCACTTGTGAGCACCGCCATCTGCATGCACATGGATCTGATTGGTCTGGGCGGGTGTTGAATCGAAGTTTGTACAGCTTCGAACCAATTTTCAATACGACCTAAGAGCGTCCCATTTCAGTCTTGTAGCTTAAAAGTGCGAACCAAAGCTTCCTTAAGAGCATGTCGCAACGATGTGAAGCTGCGCTTGGCCGAGTCCATCCCTTCAGTATCCAATGAAACGCCAGCCGAGATCGATTTGCTGCTGCGTAACACCAGCCTTTTTGGTCATCTGCTGCTGCTCGTGGGTGCCGTCGAGAAGCTTGTTGAGCTTGAGCACGTGGAAGCGGTAGGCAGTCATGATGACGATGATGGCACACATCATGCCAAGCACTAGAAGACCAGTGGTTAGCATCAATGTGCAAGCTTCCTCTGGTCCAGAGGCTGTCTGGCAATTCGTTGCGGGACTTTACTGACAGACTCCGAAAGCGACGTAGAAGTGCGGCGCACTGTACCACAAATAGCTCGAATACAAGTTGGCAAGACCACCGATCGCATTAATCATGGCCACGCCAGCAGCACGCTTGGGGAACGGGCGAGCCATGTGCAGGTTGACGGTCTTGTAGTACATGATCTGAGGAATCGCTGTGAGATTGTTAGTAGAGTTGATCGTAATTGTTTCTGTCTTCGAACCCTCGCGCAAATCCTAGATGTGACTTACTGCATACGGTGGGCATGAACATCATGGTGAAGTATCTAGCACCCGTGTTTGTTGTCGCTGCGGCAACAATGTATACGAGCAAACCCCAGCCGCAATTGGCCATGAGGATGGGATAGATCACGTTCGCTTTCTGCAAGGGCAAGAATCATGTCAGCGAGGTGTTTCGAGGTCAAGATATCGTGAGGGAAGGATCTACTAACGTCGCTGTATGCCATAGTGAACCAGAAGATTATGGCGGCGAGGACGAAAGGGGGCGCGGTTAGCAACAAAGTATTGGTGCTGTTGTAGCCAAGTGTCGAGACGATAGACGGGAACAAATTGTTGGTGCTTCCCACTGACTGCGTGGCAAAGTCTACGGAACGAATTAGTATTGGATATCCGAGGCTTGGTGCTTCAACACTTACTGGCTGCGACCAAGGCCCAGATCTTCCCGTCTTTGAAGGCGAGGGCAAAGCCCTTGCGAGTGGAGACGTCCTCATGAGCCTCACCAACACCTGCCTCAACTTCCAGCCTCCATACTGCGTAGTCGCGTTCCACTGGCTTTAGCAGACGGGCCTTGTGCGGGAATTCGGGCATGATGCAGGCAAAGATGAGACCACATCCGACCGTGGCAGCTCCTTCGCTGTTTGTGCAGGGTCTTGTCAGCCGATGTAACTTCTTGTGCATCGATTAATACAACACTCACACAATGAACAGCCATCTCCAGCCACGGATGCCATGGGCCCCTTCTAGAGTCAGGCAGGCTGCAGCAATGAAGCCACCGAAGGCACTGCCGACCATCTGAAACATAAAGAGTGCGGCGTATCGCTTGCCAATCTCCTTCTTCGTGTACCACGCACTGAGGTAGTACAGGATGCCTGGGAAGAATGCGGCTTCGGTGATACCAAGGAGAATTCTAACACCAAGCATAGCCTCATACGTGTTGACAGCGGCGGTGCAGGTGCTGATGGCGCCCCATACGGTAGCAGCAAGGCAAAGATCTGTTTTCGCCAAAGAGAGCCGGTTAGTCTTTATGCTCGAGGGGTAATAGTTCTAACGTCCAGGCTGTTTATGTGCTGGAGGCGGTAATGCTTTGTCTTAGAACCAACGCCATGGGACTGAGAGGAAGCTTGTTCAAGGAGAGGGGAAATCAATTGGGGAGGAAAGAAAAAGAGAAAATCAATAAGAAATCCTGGAAACTCGCAGGACAAAAAAGCACAACTCACATAATCCAGGCCGTGTGACCTTTGTCATGAGCATGTTCGAAGGGATTTGAAAGGGAATATAACCGACGAAACTTTGATGTGGCTGTGTTAGCTAGGAGGCAGCTCGATCTCGAGCAGAAACAAAACGTACAGGATTGCGATAACAGTGGCGAACTGCTGAGTGTTCATGTTTAGGTCATCCATGATACCGTAGACCTTTGTAGCCGCCAGCGCGTTTCTGTCCACATCTGGAAGCGTGTTTGTCAGCATAGGGTCCTCTCGAGGTTGGTATGAGTACACACACAGTTGAGGATATATAAGACACCCATGATTGGCAAGATAACGGCGTCCATTTTGCGAACCATTTTCTTCTCTAGCTTTTGAAGCTCTTCGGGGCTCATGTCGCGAAAGCTCTCGGGCTTTGGAATAACGTGCTCGCCATTGGTATAATCGGCCACATCTTTATTGAGGTCGGCATCGACGGCAGAGACGTGGGATGGTGTGAGGTCCTCCTTTGGCATGGTCATTTTCGCGAGTGGTGCGACTACGAAGGCATGAGCGAGCAAGCACGAAAGCGGCCCAGCTCGGATATTTAATGCTCAGAACGTGCAATGCTGGGGTCGCAGCTATGTAACTAGGGAGTCATGTTCGTATGGGCCGAGTTTGCGGGCGGGTTCCGATGCCCTGGTTAAGGTGGAGGTTCCCCCCGGGGTAACTTTTGCGGGGGCGTGGAGATGGTGCAGGAGTTGCCCCACGTCCCCATGTGTCAGGCAGTAGCCGAGCCGACGGGAGGGGCCAGTGTGTGTGGGGCGCTGCCCAATCACGACATGTCCCGACGCAACTTGCTGCCAGCATGCCGTCGGCTATAGAGAGGAATGTGCACTCGTCAACAAGGACGAGCGCGGCATGGTTGATCACCCACGAGAAGGGATAGAAATTGACAGTGCCGGCCTGGAGCCTGGTTCAAAAGCGATGCTAGTGTCGGTTCCAGTGCTAGGATCGTCGACCACGCGCCAGACAGTCGGAATGAGGCCTGGTCTAAGCTTGACGCCGCCGCCGGAAGGTTGGCTCAGGGGTGCAGCTGCCCTCAAAAATGAGTACCAGGCGGCACGAGAAGGTGTCAACAATCTGCGACTCTGGCCTGCCTCGGCTAGCTCGGCCTTTAGCGTTGTTTTGATGTTTAGGGCCCTTGCGAGATAGCGACTTGCATCCCTGGGCACTCAACCTCTCAGTCCTTTTGAGGACCGTTGCAACCCTGGGTCCTCGACCTCCGCACTCGTGACTCGCTTGGCTTTCCTATGAGGCAGCCTTGGTTAACGGGATCTGGAACGACTAGGCTAAAGGTGGCATGGCCCTAAGAACTGCTTGGTGATCCGCCAAGCTTTAGTAAAGCTTTAGTGCACTCGCAGACGACCTCTTCTACGCTGAGGGTGATGAGCCACGTAAACACATGCTGGTGTTCTTATACACGAGGCGGATGTCATCAGCGGAGTGAGTTCGTGAGGCACAGGCATGATGAAGTATCAGCGCTGCAGAGCATAATCTCACCGGTCAGGTTCTGAAAGGCCTAATCAATGGTCCCGGAGAGTCGAAAGGGGACCCCGAAGGTTGACCTCACCACAAAAGCATTTGGCAGGCGCTACTGTTGATCAGCACTTTGCAACCCCACATCTGACGGATGACCTCATGGTTAACATTCAATTCTTGTGTGTTTTATCCGACGTCCAGCTAAACCTCTGCTTTCCACTGTCGATCAAGCGCCAGCCTTGACAGATATACTGCAGTAGATGTACACAGTGACTGATAGAGAAATTAGCCGAAATCGAGGCAGAATCTCAGCATGGAGAGCCCTGAATCCCTTAGGCCAGAAGACAGACACTTCACCAAGTCGACTCAAAATGCGATTCCATTGATGCTACCCCAGGGCTGAGCTGGAATGCTTTTCCTATGAGTTCTTGGCCAACCTCGCCTCCTCCTCGCCCAGTGGCGCGCAGACACCGTAGATCCACTCTTGCTTCTCTGCATCCGAGTACTCTGGATACGGCCTTCGGCAATGACACTTCTCTATGGGATATCCCTGAAGCTTGGCGACAACCCATTTGGTCCCGTTGATCCCACCTTTACCAAAGCCCCACTCCATCTGTGCAAGCTTGAGCTGCAGTGCCGACGCGTCCTTGATCTTGCCCTGGTTCCACAGGTCGTAGATCTCGAGGCATACCTTTGGGTAGAGGTTGGCGATACCCGTGATGGTGCCGGTGCCGCCGACGGACATGGCGGGCACGAGCCAGTCACTCTGGCCTGCGAGGGCGCAGAACTGCTGGGGATCAAACTCGGCGGCAATTCGGGCCACCTTGGCTATGCCGCCGCAGGTGAGCTTGACACCGACAATGTTGGGGTGCTTGCCCAGCTTGGACAGCATTTCCGAGTTGACGTCCAGCCCTGCAACGACGCCAGGAAAGTTGTAGATGACGACGGGCACGGGGCTCGCGCTGGCCAGCTCTTCAAAGAAGCTCACAATGGCGGCCTGGTCCATGGCGAAGTGGAAGTAGCTCGGCACGAGCACGAGGGCAAAGTCGGCGCCCGCCTCGGCCGCGAGCTGCGTCTCGGCAATGACTTCGCGCGTGCTCGAGCCGCCGCAGCCAAGTGTTATGGTGATGTCGGGTCGGCCGAGCCGTGTCGCAATGTCTCGCGTTGTGGACACGAGCTTGTGCTTCTCCTCTCGCGTCAAGGTGACCGCCTCGCCGTTTGTGCCGGCCACGACGACTAGAAGGACGAGATAATTTAGCAGACGAGCTGGGGCGAATGTGGCTCCCAAGGATGGGAATCATGCAACTCACTGCCATGAAGCCCGGAATTGACGAGGAACTCAATGTGCTTGGTCTGCACGTCCCAGGCGATCTCCTGGGTCTGGCCGTCGTCAAACCACGTCAAAGACGGGACGTGAACGCCCGGAGGGAACGGACGGCTCCCAGAAGCAGAGACCATGATGTAGGAGTGTTGAGTCAGAGGGGAGTGAGGTGGCAGGATCGCGAGTTTGTCCAGCAACAACAGGGAAGTGTTTTCGAAGCCACGACA
Source organism: Microdochium trichocladiopsis (assembly GCF_020744255.1). Lineage (NCBI taxonomy): Eukaryota > Fungi > Ascomycota > Sordariomycetes > Xylariales > Microdochiaceae > Microdochium > Microdochium trichocladiopsis. Next base: position 3,296,511 of record NW_025763549.1, read on the forward strand.
GAGATGTGAGGGATGTCGTCTTGTTTTACCTGGACAAGAAAAATTAAAGAAGCTTCTCCGTCTACATGGCGAAACTTGCCATTCCACCTTTGGGGTTCAGTGGCCCTCCGATGTGCGGAGGGACCTGTGTATGCAGGGATAGACTAGTCCTGCCGAGCAACTTGTGGGGGAGTCCGTGGCCACAGCCTGCCTGGCCAGTTGGAGTTACCCCAGTGGGGGCTCGCGTCGGCAATTATCCGATCGGCTGTCGACTGTTGTGTGGAGAAGATCCCCGCACGCACTGAGAGCCGACGATGCGGGCAGACACGGGGTAAGGAGCAGGGGCGGACAAAGAAGACGTGGCCGCCGTATGGGTTGTCGGCCGATGACACCGATGCGGTCAAGCGGCCCATTGTCACCACTACTACAAGTCTGTCTTAAAGAGAAGATAGGATCGTGCAAACGCAGTGGCCTTCGTACGTAGGTGACGACACCTCACGGAAAAGACACATTTCTTTTCAGGCATAGCTTTTCTAGCCGACACGATGCCTTCCAACAAGCCCGTTGTCTTACACCTGGGCGATCCAGTCAAATTCAACACCGACCTCTACACCCAGCTGCAAGAGAAGTTCACAGTCATCCGCCCGTCTGTTGAGGAAAGACAACGCGAACCATTTCTCCAGGCCCTGCGAGACCGGAAATGGGGCGACATTGCGGGTGTCATGAAACCGTTCTGGGGTACCGGAGGTGAGATGGGCCGCTGGGACAAGGAACTCATCCCCCTCCTGCCCGAGTCCTTCAAGGTCTACGCCGCAGCCGGCGCCGGCTTCGACTGGGCCGATGTCGACATTATGGCGGCGCGCGGCATCCTCTACTGCAACGGCGCCTCTGCATCGTCAGAGGCAGTCGCCGATATGGCCCTCTACCACATCATCTCCGTCTTCCGCAATATGCAGTGGAGCAACATGGCAGCGCGGTCCGGCAACGCCGAAACCTTCCTCCACGCCCACCACAACACGCAGGCCGAGGCGCACAATCCTGCTGGTCAGACCTTGGGCATTGTTGGACTTGGCAATATCGGCTACACGATTGCCAAGAAAACCCATGCTGCTTTTGGCATGAAGATTGTCTATTACGACCCTTTTCCCAAGTCTGCCGAGCAGGAGGCTGCAGTTGGGGCAACCCGTTGCTCGACGCTCGATGAAATGCTTGGACAAGCCGATTGTGTCGTGCTGGCTGCTCCAGGACAAGGCGGCAAGAAGATTATTGATCGTGAAGCATTCACAAAGATGAAGAAGGGTTCGCGTTTGGTCAACGTCGCGCGTGGTACGCTTGTGGATGAGGATGCTCTGGTCGAAGCCCTCGAGTCACGACACCTGTTTGCTGTTGGTCTGGACGTGTACGAGAAGGAGCCGACACCGCGCCCGAAATTGCTTGAAAATCGTTATGCGACACTTACGTGCCACACTGCCGGTGGTGCGATGGAGACAATGATGGGTTTCGAGGAGCTATCTATGCGTAACGTCATGGCGGTGTTGTCTGGAGAACAACCATTAACGCCGGTCAACAAGCACATGATGAAATAGTCAATGCTACCTGTATATGATGTCAAAATAGAGCTTGGTCATCTATCAAATTTTCTGGCCTGGCTACTTTCACTAGCCGCACGCAGTCGTTTTACACAATTGCGAAGCTCGAATTGAAAATGGCGTGCATGACCGAACGGATATCGACCCTTGCTTTGGCCGCATCCTGGCGTCGTTGCACCTCTTCCAATACCTGCGCTGTAATGCGGGCATTCCCAGCCACTTTTTCCATTCTCAAGATCTGTGCCTTGATCCAAGCTCGTTCTTCCAGATCTTGTTCTTCGGAGCCTAGCATCAGTAGCGGCCAAAGCATGCTGACTGGCATGGCGTCCTCCTGATCCAAGCCCTCGCCGATGAGCTTGGCCAGGTGTCGAATCCCGTCCACCGCCTCAGCTGCGTCTTTGGTCAGCGGAAATGTCTTGTATGCTACACGATGTAAGTGTACCATGCTGGCATAGTAGTTGGACATATATGTGCGGAATGCTCGTGTCACAACGGTAGCGAGATGGGCCGTGACATAGGGCGCAGTCAGTCGGCCAGCAACGGCATGATCCATAAGGAGAGGCCGCTGCTCATAGAGGGCGTGGAGATCGGCGCTGATGGTCTTCCCGATGTTCATGACCTCTATCTCGTCCTCGACTGAACCTCGCGAGCGGTGCCACGGGTCGATGTTGGAGATGCGGCCCATGAAGCTCTGGACTTTCTGAAAGAAAATGATGCCTGGCTGGTACAGCACCTGGAACAAAACATCCTCCATGTCTCCCTCGGACCCAGTTTGCTCATCATCGGCTGAGGCGCCAGGAGCCATGCTGTCACCAAGGCTGGCTGGTGACGCATGAACCAAAAGTGACTCCGTGTCTTTTGATAGGAACAGTCCCTCACCACCAGCAGACGCCACACGCGCGTCAAGCAGTCGCAGCCACAGCAGCAGTTGCTTTTCGACAGTCACAAGACTTCCGTCTTGGGCCTGCTGGAAGATCTGGTAGGCTCGTTTGAGATGTGCATGTGCTGCTTCGTTCCTCCCTTCAAGTATATCGACATAACTCAGGAAGAAGATTGCAGCGAGGATATTCTCGCGGTGTGCGCTGTGCTGGGAAAGTGGCATGATCCCTGGTTCATTGCTGCCATCAGGTGCAGGCTTATCATTGTCCGGCCTCCCGGCGATGCCCGCTATGACTTCGGCGACAGCATTATCATAATGTGTGTTGTGCTCCGTAGTGAGCCAGTCGCCGTCCCGCTTCCGCAGAAGCTGAGCTGAGAATGACAGGAGTGCCCATCTAACCATTCGCGAGGCACCGGCCATCTTGACCAAGATTCGTCGCATGGCAACCCATTTCTTTGGTGTCTCTATCTCGACCAGGATGGGGGGCGTCACGGTCTGGATGAAGTAGTCGATGAGGCGATGGTTCTCTGCCGGTGGCTGCTGCTCGTTGATGGTAAGTGTCTGCCCAGGATCCGACTCGTTGACAGAGCTGTGGTCGTAAGCCGAGGACGACAGCGGGCTTGTGTGGAATTGTACCTGGTTTTGTTCGGGATTTGGCATCGTGGCAGACAGGTCGTTGGGGACAAAGGTAAGACGGGGACTGACATTTGCAAGCATCTGCTCCTGGCCCGGGTTTGGAAGCACAGGAGGCTGCAGCTGACTCTGCCAGACGTCTCCGCTGTCCCACATGAAGCTTGCATAGTCGAATATCTGATCCATGGCATAGCGGGCTTGCATAGGCACAGTATCCTGGACGGTGTCTTCATTTCCGTCCTCCATCTGGACCGGTGTTTGGGACATCTCTGTCTGGAGCTCTTGATCGGCCCTGGCCTTCGCTTGCGGCCTTTCCTCTGCACCTCTGCCCCTTGCTCCAGGGATGTGGGAAAATGATGCAGTGGTTCGTGAAGATGGTGTCCTGGCCGGCATGCCTCGTCGCTGCCGGCCCGAGCTGGAGGGTGGCGGCCATTTGCATTCCATGTTGAGGCGCTCGCAGTGAGCGCAGCGGGGGCGTGACTCGTCGCACTTGACCTTGCGGCGTCTTGCCCTCTTGTCAGCACTGCACGGAGGGCCTTGGGGCCGCGGACCAGGAGGACGTACTTGCAGGTGAGGCAGCCATCGCGTGATCGGACAGAATGCTGCCCCGACGGCGTCGGGCGGCTTGCGAAGCTCTGCATGGCTATCCATACTACGAGCTCCGGAGTCTTATTCAACGAGCGACCATGAAGACGATCGGCAGAGCGAACATGTTTAACAGTCCTGTATAGCTTCGTTGGGGCCGATTCAAATGTGGTGGAGAGGGACGCTGAAAAGCGAGGATGCCCCGCTTGCAGAAGTCACTTGGGGCACGTGGGACGAGGGACGAGGCGGGCATTAATTCAGCCTCCAGTCTCGAGACGATCCACAATTGTCCCCAGATGATCACGCGTTAATTATTATGTGGCCGCCCAACAACGGACAGTTATACGCCATGTCGAAAGTTCCACGACCTTGAAAAGGACAGCCAAACTTTGACAATAGTGTCACACTGTGTAGGCACACAAGTACTGTATTCTAGACCAAAGGACTCGCGACCCTGCATCCTGCATCCACATCCGGTGTCACGCCACGCCTACGAAGAATTGAGCCGTATGCGTGATACCGGCACCACTTCGATCCGCCCAAGCCTGTCCGCCGATTGTGCTGCTGCGACCAGCACTAACTACCTCTCATTTGCTTAGAAGTCCTACGATGACTCGACGCGGCGGAAGTGAGATTCACAAGGCCTCAAGGACATGCTCCAGCAGCCGTGCAGGCAAGAACTAGATGTGTCATTTTAAGTATTGCAACGGCACCTCACTCATTGGCATTGACAGGACTCACGGCAACTGTACGAACGGTCGTTAGCAGGACACACTACACAGAAATTTGATCCGTAGGGCTCCCAGGAAAAGTACTGTCTTGGCTCAACACCTCCAGAGGATATCGCTCCCACTGGCCACCAGCACCAATGATGCACACGGGAATGCACACAGCACACTCGGCCGGGCCGCGCACCTCAAGCCGGCCGCTGCCGGCCGCTGGTCCTCAAGTGGGAGTTACAGGACGAGCGAGGTGTGTCTCCGCCTTCGCCTACGCCAAGAATTGGGCGGCCATTCCGCGCAACGACATCGGGCCCTAAACGTCATACGCCCCACAACAAGCTTGACGGTTCGGGCAGAGGACTGCAATAGGATAATTACTCATGATGCGTCTGCTTACACGGTCGAGCACGTCCCACCGTGAGTAGAGCCACATATCCGCACGTGAACTCGGCCTTGAAGTCCAGTCTCTTGCATATACACCTCATGCAGGAAGCCTCCTTGCGACGAGCGCCCATACAGTCAAACACCCAACATGCCCTCCGGCGGCTCTCTGGGCACGCTGCGGCCCGTAGCCGTCCTCCACGACCCCGAGCATGTTCACTGCGGCCCAGAGGACCCGGTTCAGGGCTATGTAGAACTCAGCTACATCCCGAGCCGGCACGTGGCGCACGACACGGAGCTCTTTGGCCCGTGCAGGATCTTTCTCACGCTGCGCGGCCGGCTTAAGGTCACGGTCGAGCTGGGCCGCCGCCACGGCACGCAGTCTTTGAGCGACCGTACACGCCGCGCCCGCGTCCCGCTCTTCTCGACGCCCGAGATGCTCGTCCACGACGGCCCTGTACAGCTCAGCGCCAGCCAGCCCAGAAACTACACTTTCTCCCTGTCCTTTCCCGCTGATGCGACGATCCCGGACCATGTTGTCGCCATGTGCGCGCCATGGGATCCCTCCGACGACATGTTCAGCATGGCCCCCCGGCAGCCGCTCCCGCCGAGCATGAACATGCAGCGGGACGAGATCGCGGGGTTTCCGGACCACGTGGGCGTGCAGTACGAGCTCGCGACGCGCCTCGAGATGCCCGGGATCAACGTCGAGTTCAGTTACGACCTGATCGACTCCGGGTTGAACAACAAACTTGCACGGGTTGATGGCGGCGTGTCGGCGTGGCGAGGGACCAAAGTGCTTTACGAGCGGCCGCGCGTGGCCAGGCCAGTGCCGCTCGATTTGAAGCATGGCACGGGCTGGCTGCTCGTCAAGGACCGGGACCTGGTGCACGCTTGTGATGCTGGCGACTCCGCCAATGGGGAAGGAGGAGGAGGATTCCGGGCAAAGGCGTCGGCCCTGCTCAAGGGGTCCCTGGCTTGGCGGCCATTGTGTGTCATCGGATGGCAGATCAGTTGCGCCAAGGATGTCCACAGTGGTCAGCCCCTGCTCGTACAGGTCCGCGTGCAGCCGTCAGAGAGCAAGTCGACTACGCCGGTGATGCCGGCCGTCGAGCTTGTCAAGGTTACCGTGGCAGTGGAGACGCGAGTGCAGGCCAGAGTATTCGCTGAAGCTCGCGGACAGCTCGAGTTCGACAAAAACGAGCCCGGCCCTGAGGAAACTGTCGTCGTCACTTTGGGCAAAACGCAGGCAAAGAAGCCAAGTCCAGCAAACGACAAGGAAGTTGGTGGGAATGCCGACGTGGAAAGGGCAGGTGACAACGGACTATTCAGCGCAGCCAATGACTGGACACAAATGCTGACGTTCCCGACAATCACCAAAGATCTCGGCAGCTCTTTCACGGCGCCCTGTATCCGGCGGACGTACATGTTCAGGGTCAAGAGCCTCGTGCGTATCGCCGGGCTCGACCGCCAGGAGCAGTTCGAGCAGCCATTCACAATCACGGTCCATCCGCCCTTGTCGGGGCATAGTAGTGCTACAGCCAGCACCTCGAGGATGGCGCACGATGGGATCGGTAATCATGCGACTGGAGAGAACAGGGCGGAGACTCTGCCGCAATATGAGCCATAGAGCCTCTGGTACGATCCATGATTTGAGCCTTCTTGCTAGAGATAACTAAGCCTGGAACCTTAGGTTCAGACCTAAGTTCAAGCCCAACATTAGCTAACGTCTAGGGTTATATCAGCCAATTCTAAGTTTCCTCGCTCAATCCCGAACAATCCTTAGCATACAAGCAAGAAGTGGCGATTGTATATAATGAAGTCAGATTAGTTGGTGTGGCAGATGTGCTGGGTCGTTGCCTGCGTATAAGATCTGCTCGATAGGGAAAACCTAGCACTCACATATCGGCGGTCATGTCTCGGCAGCGAATACAGATAGATGCCCGTGGTTTTTCTCCGATCTTCGGAAACTGGTGGGGCCTTGCCGGACCTCGGGGTTCCGTGTCCTACGATCTGCTGTGGGCATCAACGTACCACTTTCAGACGCTAATGAAGAGGAGCTTCAACTGGACTAGAATTGACATCTTGAGCGTTTGAGTTTTGTAATTCGGAAACGATTTGATCAACCAATGCTGCATTCATCTGCATTTTGCTATTGTGCTTGTGCATCCCGTTTCACGTATATGAAGCTGCTTATCAATTGCTTCTTGTTATATATTGCGGCATCATCCATACATCCGTCCTTCCGCCTCTCGACACCAAAACAATGCCAGACTCTACGCCCTTCGCCGACATCGCTCTCAGACCCGAGTCGGTGAGGCAGGCCCGCAAGATAGCCGAGCATATATATCGGACGGATCTCCGCGTGTCCGAGTGGATGAACAGGTTCGCGTCCTCGGATCAGCCCGAGACATACAGGGCCGTCGCAACAACCAAGCCCGAGCCCAGAGACGCCAAGAACACTGGTGGCGACATCCTTCGGCAGGACCAGGAGCGGGATGCGCCGCCGAGAGTCAATCTGTACTTCAAGTGCGAAAATTTACAGCGCACAGGGGCCTTCAAGGCCCGTGGCGCCTTCCACGCGCTGAGCCGGCTGATGGACGCCCTTGGCGCCGATCAGATGCGACACAGAGGAGTGACGACCGTGTCATCGGGCAACCACGCGCAAGGTCTCGCGCTCGCAGCCGCGACATTTGGCGTACCAGCCGTCATCGTGATGCCTCGGACCAGCACGCCTAGCAAGATCCAGGGCGTTGCGCGCATTCTCGAAATCGAGACGGATGGGGAGGTTCTAGCTACGACAGGAGGTATCAAGGGTCCCAAGGGGGAGATTGTCCTGTGTGGCGCCTCCAACGACGACAAGCAAACTGCGGCGGCAGAGATAATCAAGGGACGGGGGTGCATCTTTGTGCCACCTTATGCACACCCAGACATCATAACCGGGCAGGGAACGTGTGCACTGGAGCTGGAGCAGCAGTTCATGGAGCTAAACCCGGGTTCCGATGCAGGCCTGGACATGGTGATAGCTCCAATCGGCGGCGGTGGACTCCTCGGCGGCACAGCGACGTGGTTCAGCGACAAGCCAAACACCAAGGTCTTTGGCGCCGAGCCGTCATTCCAGGGCGCAGACGACGCCAGAAGGGGCCTGAGGCGCGGGTCGCGGGTGAAGAGCGTAGCTTCGTCGACCATCGCCGACGGACTGCGGACGCCTGTTGGACCCATCAATTGGAAAATCGTGAGCGATCCATCCAAGGTTGAGGACGTGTTGGCAGTGGACGAGGACGAAATCAAACTCGCCATGAGGCTCATGTACCAAGGGACGGGCATGCTCGTCGAGCCCAGCGGGTGCGTCCCGCTTGCTGTCGTTCTGTTCAACGCCGACTTCAGGCGGCTGTTGGCCCGCCAGCAGAAGCACGAGGGTAGCCGAGCGTTGAATGTTGCGATAGTGCTGAGCGGCGGCAACACCACCATGGAGACGCTAGATGCCTTGACTTCTGGTTGGAATCTTCCCGGCTGTGGTGGAAGCTCTAGTTCAGGCCGCAGTCCAGTTGAATAGCCCGTTGAGATACTCGTCGGTGACAAGGAGACTAGGGGTTCTGGGCGTGGTTTCGTCCGCGGCATCCATATACCAGGGGCCTCCTATGGAACCAGGGCCGTACTCCAGCAGTCCCATCAAGCTCATGTCCAGCAAGTCGTCCTGTGGTGGCTCGGTGCCGCCGGCTGGGCTGACGACCTGTAGGATACCCTGCCTGATCTCTGTGACGCACGGCCAGACGCCTTCGATGGCCTCCATAGCCCTCAAGAGCTGGCTGAGCGGCTGAGCAATGTCCTTGTCGTCCCACGACGACCTTTCCAAATACCGCTTCAAGAGCACCACGCCCGCCGCCGCCGATAGAGTGTGGACGAAGTCCAGCGGCAGCAACTCGAGGCGGTAGTACTTCTCATAACTTCGAATGAGCCGCATGATTGCGGCGAGCGAGCCATAGCAGACGTCGAGATCCTCGCCGTTCCGCACGCTGTCGTCGTCGATATGCTGGCGAGGTGGTCGGTGCAAGATGATCATGCCCGTATGGAACAGCATGTGCAGATGGAGCACGTAGGGCGGGACCTGGCCAACCGTCCACTGGCTCCAGTGCAGCTTCTGCGGTAGCATGGCCGCCCACTTGGCCAGCGACGTGTGGATGCGCTGCGCCGTCGCCGCGAGCACCTCTGTGTCAGACCGGAGCAGCCGGTACTCAAACACCTCGGTGATCATGCTGTGGAAGATTTTGGCGAGCTCGACTTGGTGGATGAAGCAGAGAACGAGGCATACGCCGTCCTCGAAAGCCGTGGCCGATGTCCCCGGCCTCACGTACTTGTCGAGCAGGCTCTCCCACTCGGGCGGGTAGGGGATCCGAATGGTGTTCTTGACGTCTGCCGCGTGCGGGTAGAGCGCGGGGGGGCGGCCAAAGTACAGGCTAAGCTGCTTGTCGACAACGAAGGCGGCCCAGTAGACCCGGCGCAGCACCTCGCGGTCTATCGACGAGTCTTCCTTGTTCTTCCAATTGTTCGGATCTAGGTGTAGTCCCATCTCGTATGTTAGCCTGCACGCCATGCCGCAGAATAGCCACCCCTTTGACCCGCGGCCCTGGCCTATCTCCATTTGGCCCAGCACGAGCAACGACTGCAACGTGGTAAGCTCTGGGAGTTCGAGAGACTGGTATAGCAGGTGTTCGGCATGCTTGGCGAACAAAGACGACATGGAGGCGTGGGAGGGGTCTTGGGATATCAGTGCGCCCATAGCACAGATGGCATACAGCAGAGTATCCGAGTAGTAGGGCCCCTCGCCTGCAGCGTAGTCTCTCAGGAAGTACTCGCGGTAGATGCACATGTTGTACTCGTAGACGTTCTGAAAAAATATGGCCATGAGGCAACGGCAAACGTCACCATAAGGCTTGTGGGGAAAGACGGCCGAGACCTCCACTGTGCCATTGATGGTGGCCGTAGCCGGCGTACCGAGCTGCGGCAGTGAGTTGCCCGTCCCGGAAGCACGAGGCGCCGTCTCAGACAGTTGTATCTGGAAAAGAGAGGTGCCTCCGTAGAACTGGGATGATTTCCTCGTGCAGAGCTTCCGCATGCGACACTCGCGAGCTCTCGCGCGAACCAGATCACCAGTCGTCGACGACGGTGTTGGCGAGTTGGATGCGACTGATGACGGAGCCCCTTGCATGGGCACCGCGGCAGAGGCCGGGGCTGGCTGTCCACTGAGAGTGACCGTGTCATGGCGGCCGGGCGGGACTGGTTGCTGGGTCTGGCCAACGGAATTGGCGGCGAAGTCGGCCAGAAGCTCGGTCCTGGACGACTCAGTGGACTCGGCCAGCTTCTGAATAAAGGACTGGAGAGATTCAACCTGGGTCTGGAGCGCTTCAACGTGCCGTCTTGCGACCGGCCTAAGACGGCGACGCATCCGGTATGAGATCAGCACACTTCTCTTTGATAGCAAAATTCACATATACGCACCGCTGCCTTTCCCCTCGCGAAGGAGAGGAACAGTGGGCACCAGCCGCAGTGCACTTGGAACATGGTATACGCCTGTCACATTTGATCTACCGAGACGCGCGCCAAGCATGGGGTTAGTCAGATGCGCAGAAGCAGTATGAGGAGCTTGCTGGGGTTGCGCTGTCTGGTGTACCTTGCGCTTGCGACATCTCTCGCATCTGACTTGGTGTTAGCAAGAAGAGACAAGGACTTTGGCTCGCCAGTGAGGGCCCATCCCCTGGCAACCGGGCAACCGGTGGCTGCTTACGATATGCTGGTCAATTCCCCATCTGCCATCGAATATGCCTGCTGCGGCCTGGGGGGCTTCTTCCAAGGGTTGAGTCGAGGCCCGAATGCGAGTAACTGTAGCAAAAGATAGACGTTGAACACGGCAGGCCGGGAGGAGTGTGCGTGCCGTGATAGGAAAGACTCCGTCCGTGATGACCATCCACTCTGACGACCGCGACCGATAAGGCAGGCCCGCAAATCCCTATCAGCTTCTCTCGTAGCCGATGAGTCGCGCCGTCTAAGGGTCGCTCAGCTGGATAAGAGCCCCCACTTGGGGCCACCAATATATCACGCGGTCATACGCCAATCTTGTTCGCTGCACGAGTCGACGGACTCTTGGCTTCCGTCTTATCCATCGCTCTCAGCTGGGGGGCCCCACTGCCGTGTTATCAGCTAATTCATGTCAGGTACCGGCAGACAGGCTAGCTGTTCGACCCCAGAATCCCCAATGGAATGGACTCTCGAAAGAAACTTAGTTTGGTGTCTCGTCGTGGACCCGACCCGGGGATTTGGTTGAGCCTGGGATGAGTCGGCAAGCCCAACGCCTCTCATTACACTATCGCGCCACACCAACACACCTCAGCTTCGAGGTACTCTCCATCTCGGCTCCAGCCCCTGTATAAGACTGTCCAGGGCGCACCTCGTATGGCCCTGCAGGATCTCGTCCCAAACAACGCCTGTGTTGATATTCTAAACTGCTCTAACCTTTCTCTCCTTCACCAAGACTGCGAGTGGCTCGACATTTTATCTTGACCCATCGCCAACCCCAATGGCGACCGACGAGAAGTTCGTGGTTGACCCCGAGCTGGCCGCTGAGGTGCCGGCTGGTGAAACCAAGCTGGGCACCCAGGACGATGCCAATAGCGAGTCCGCGGCCAACGTCGTGGTCGTCGATCCCGCGCTGCAGAAGAGGATCGTGCGCAAGCTTGACATCCGCATGGCACCCCTTTTCTGCGCCCTCTACTTCTTCTCGTACCTGGATCGCAGCAACATCGGCAACGCGGCGGTGGCCGGGCTCAACGACCAGCTCAAGCTGTCGGGCTCGCAGTACAGCACAGCCGTAAGCGTCTTTTTCGCCACGTACGTCCTCAGCATGGTGCCATTGGTGCTGCTGTTGCGCAAGATCAAGACGCACCGCGCCATCACCGTCATGGCTGCCGCCTGGTCCATCGTCACTATCGGCACGGCGTTTGTGCGCTCCTACGAGTCCCTAGTGGCCTGCCGCCTGATCCTCGGCCTTTGCGAGGGCGGCTTCTTCCCCTGCATCAGCTTGTACATCACCATGGTCTACAACCGCGAGGAGCAGGGCATCCGGTTCGCCTACCTCTTCGCCGCCACGGCTTTCTCGGGCATGTTTGGTGGCCTGATCGCGACTGGCATTACCCGCATCGGCCAAGCGGCCGGGCTCCTGCCGTGGAGCTGGCTCTACATCATCGAAGGCATCATCTCCCTGGCGGTCGTCCCGTGGGCTTGGTACGGCTTGCCAGAATACGTGGCAAAGGCCAGGTGGTGGACTCCAGAGGAGAGACAGGCCATGGAGCTCCGCGAGAGCAAGCGCCGCGAGTACATGGGCGAGGAAGAGTTTGATTGGACCCAGGTGCGGTCTGCGCTCAAGGACTGGCGGCTGTACACAGGGTAAGTACCTCCTTCACGACCCTGGCTTTCGAATGACCGACCGAGGTTCCGTTCTGTGACTGACCAAGCTGGCGTGACAGTGCTCTTATCCAGTTTTTCCAGGACATCATCCTGTACGGCTTCAGCACCTTCCTACCCTCCATTCTCCGCAACGGCCTGGGCTACTCGACGCTCGAGGCGCAGTACCTCAGTGTGCCGGTATACTTCCTGGGCGGCGTGGCCTTCTTCGTCGGTGCCAAAATTGGCGACAAGTGGGGGTTCCGTGGCACTACGCTTCTGGTTCTCGACATCTTTGCTGTCGTCGGCTATGCCCTGCTGGCTACAGTCGACAACAACGGCGTCAAGTACATGGCATGCTACCTCATCGCCCTGCCGCTGTACTGCGGCCCAGGCTTCAACGAGACCTGGATTGTCAACAACTTTACGCCCCATTACCGCCGCGCCACCGCTCTTGGTCTCTCGCAAGCCATTGGCAACGTGGCCGGCGTCGTTGCGCCGCAGGTCTACCGCCAGGCCCCTTACATCCTGGGACACTGGAGCTCCTTCTTCTCTGCGGTGGCATGTATCGTTCTCATCAGCGTCCAGCTCGTCTTCTACAGATTCCAAAACCGCAAGAAGGAGCAGATCGCGCGCGGCGAACGGCCTGATGACAGAAAGGGCACCCAGTACGAAGACAATCTGGACTTTAGATATGTTTACTAGTCTATTCTTCCTTTTACGTCTTTCGCCACTGGTCCATTATTTGGCTTTTGATAGGGCGGGGAAATCGTCGTGGAATATGACTTATGGGGCGGTGGCAGAATTTGAGCATATAGATTTGGTAGTAATTTATGGAGTGATTCTTATTTGAAAATTGCCCTTGAACAGAGTCGTTTTGAGCGTATCCTAACATGGGCTTTGAGTAAAAGGTGAATTTGTCCTTGGGGATGCCGGAGTGACTGTCCTAGGGGCGCATGCTTGTCCTCGTTTCTTTGTTATTACAACCTCAATGGGGAAGTATGTATTATTTAGTTGCTACACTTCGGCTGCCAACGTATTGCGTTTTGTATGGCACAGGCAACATGAGACGTCTTACAAGTTCCCACTCTACCATTACTCGCTTCCTTGCAGGAATAGACGAGGATTATACAATATCGAGCGTTCTTTTTTCTCCAGTGGTATTGATTCCAATCTGCCGTGACTCATGTCCTTCATTAAATTTCCTTCTATGGTAGGACATTGTCCTCGAGGCAGTCCAAGACGAGCATGTGGCCTGGGGCGTGCGACATGATGGTGCCGGAAAGGTTCGCACGCATGACGGCCTCCTGCGGTGTGACTCCGCAACCCCAAAAGACGGGCACATTGTCCTCGTCGCGGAAAACGTCACGCAGGGGCCGGCCATCGACGGTCAAAGGGGCGTCGCCCCATTGCGGGGAGCTGATGTCGGCGATGCCGAGGCGGGCAACCGCGTCCCAGCCCCAGGCGATGCACTCGCCGTGCGTCGGGAGGTAGCGGCGGGTGATGGTGCGGATCTTGTCGATGTCGGCAGCGCGGTAGGGCCGCATCGAGACGACGTAGGTGCCGCCGCTGAAAGCGCCGGCCGGGTTGAGGGGGATGTTGGTCCGGTACATGGGCACGTTGCGGCCCATCTGCATGTGGCGCGGCGGCAGGCCCGCGCGGACCAGCGCCGACTCGAAGCTGTAGCTGCAGCCGATGAGGAAGGCGACGTGGTCGTCGGTCCACTGCGCGCTGATGTCGGGCGTCTCGTGCAGCACCAGCCGGCCGTCCTGGTATACGTTGTAGCTGGGGCAGTCGGTCCGCAGGTCCAGCGACCCGGCCACGGCATCGTCGGCCACGCCGCTGAGCAGCGACCGGAGGCTCGCAAAGTCGCCGGTTGTCCGCGACTCGGCAATGAGCGGGCACGGCACTGGGTTGCGTGCGCAGAGGGCACGGAAGTCGTCCGCGTACTTTGATGGCAGCACAATCACGTTTGCCTGCAAGTACGACGGCGCTGCGCCCGATGTCGAACCGAAGAAGCCGTTGGCCCGGCAGGCCTCACGCGTCATGGCCCCCGTCTTCAGCGCCGCCACCTTCAGCGTCGTCGTCTTGCGTGACGGCTCGGTGGCTGTTGTGGTTACCGTTGTTGTCGACATGGTTGTGAACGAGGAGTGGGCGACTGGGAACGGCCAAGGACAGGATAATTGATCCGGTCTACACGGACGCTCGGTTTGATGTTCCAGGAACGATGCGAGTGAGGTTCACGAATTGAAGTCAACGCAACGTTGTGCCGACATGATACACCCCCCTGTGATTGTGGTACAACGAGCAGTCCTCTCCTGCATCTCGCCGGCATCGCCGATATCAGCCATTGTAAGTGCGTTCCGACAAAAGGCCAATGATGTGCCCCCAGCGGTCGGCCGGCCCCATTCAGGGTTTGATGAGAGTGGTCGGAAAACGGGGCCGGGGTGATGGTGGACGGCCTAGCGTAGTCCGTCCTTATCCATCTGCCCCTAGCTATCTATCTCAGCATTTCCAGACTGGGCGTCACTCACAGTGGGCCCGCGGAGTCAAAGCCCCGCGGTGGACGGAGTCTCGGACATCCGTCCCCGTATCCTGTTGCCGCGCCCATACCCGCCCACCACCACTGATATCATCGGCCACTTCAGGGTCCGGTAGGGCTGAGTGCCCGCAGGCGGCATGGTGCTGTTTCTGTCGCTCGACGGGATTGCGTGCAAAGAGGAACGGCAAGCGAGGCGCGTGATCAAATGATTCAGGTGAACTTATTTGTCACGAGCAGAGCATTGCAAATTGTAGGTGGTATATAAGTAGAGCGAGCGGAACGCGACAAAGATTTATCAGGGGAAACATGATGAATAATTGAACATCTGACCGCTTTGGGTAATCTTCCAGAAACCTTTCCCCTCATTATTCATCTGGCCAACCCCCTTGTCCTCATCACCCTTCGCCTTGAAGCTTTTCAGCCTGCGGTCCATCTGCATCCTTGGCCTCGGCTCATCATGGGGGACGCCGCGGCGCCTCAGAGCAACGTCGCTCTAGCTGAAGATGCAACGACTCTGCAAGGTGCGACCAGCCAAGCCATCCAGATCTCGATAGACCGGGGTGGCACCTTTACAGACATCCATGCGTCAGTGCCTGGACGCGACGACATCGTCCTCAAGGTGCTCTCGGTGGACCCGGCTAATTACAGCGATGCACCGACAGAGGGCATCCGGCGAGTGTTGGAGCTGGTGACGGGGCAGCCGCACCCACGGGGAGTACCTCTGGACACGGCGTCGATCGAACGCATTCGCATGGGCACAACGGTCGGCACCAACGCCCTGCTGGAGCGCAAGGGGGCGCGGTCCGCCCTTCTCATCACCAAGGGCTTCAAGGACCTGCTGCGCATCGGCACCCAGTCGCGCCCCCGCATCTTTGACTTGACGGTGGCCAGGCCCGATCTGCTGTACCAGGCCGTGGTCGAGGTGGACGAGCGCGTGACGCTCGACGACTACACTGAGAATCCCAACCCGCGTGAGGCAAGTATGTCCAATGACGACAGCCAGCTTCGTGTGGGCCTCACGGGCGAGGTCGTCAGGGTTCTGCGTGAGCCGGACATGGCCGTGGTGCGTGACTTGCTCGAGGGGCTCTGGCAACAGGGCTTCCGGTCGCTCTCCGTCGTGCTGATGCACTCATACGTCTACCCTGAGCACGAGCGGCGTGTGGGAGCACTGGCAGCGCAGATGGGCTTCTCCGTCGTCGAGTCCGCAGCGCTGCAGCCCATGATCAAAGCAGTGCCGCGCGGCATGTCGGCGACAGCTGACGCCTACCTGACGCCTATAATAAAGCAGTACATTGACTCCATCTCGAGCAATTTCCGCGGTGGACTGGCGGCCCCGGGCTTGCGCTGCGAGTTCATGCAATCGGACGGTGGCTTGGTCGACTTCCGCGGCTTCAGCGGCCTCAAGAGTATCCTGTCCGGCCCTGCTGGCGGTGTTGTCGGCTATGCGCAAACCTCATGGGACAATGAGCAGCGCAAGCCGGTCATCGGCTTCGACATGGGCGGCACCTCGACCGATGTGTCGCGCTTCGCCGGCACGTATGAGCATGTCTTCGAGACAGTCACGGCTGGCATCTCGATACAGTCGCCACAACTTGACATCATCACGTAAGTCGGCTGCCTGAGCATTAGCCCCCTTTTTCTGGGTTAGTCACTCACTCATTGTTCGCCAGGGTCGCTGCTGGAGGTGGTTCGATGCTGTTTTGGCGTAACGGACTCTTTGCCGTCGGTCCCGAGTCGGCCGGAGCGCACCCAGGTCCCGCCTGCTACCGCAAAGGCGGTCCTCTGACCATTACCGACGCCAATGTCTTCCTGGGCCGCGTTGTGCCCGAATACTTCCCCAAGATCTTTGGTCCCAACGAAGACGAGCCCCTCGACACCCAGGTCGTCGCCGACAAGTTCGCGCAGTTGACGGCCGAAATCAACGCCGACAACCAGGCGGCCGGCCGCAACGAACTCACCGCTGAGCAAGTCGCGCTTGGATTCCTCCGAGTAGCATCCGAGGTCATGGCACGACCCATCCGCGCGCTCACCGAGGCGCGAGGCTTCGATGCGTCCGACCACATTCTGTCGTGCTTTGGCGGCGCCGGTGGCCAGCACGCCTGCGACGTGGCTCAGGCACTGTCCATCTCCCAGGTCGTCATCCACAAGTACTCATCTATCCTGTCGGCCTACGGCCTTGCCCTAGCCGATCTGGTACACGAGACGCAGCGGCCGGCCGCAATCACCTTCACAGCGAACAACTACGACGAGATCACCAAGGTCCTTTCCGAGTTGTCGGCTGCTGCGTCAGACCATCTGGTGGGTCAGAAGGTGGACAGGGAGCTCATCCGGCTGGAGTTGTACCTTAACATGCGGTACGAGGGCTCCAACTCGTCCTTTATGGTTATGCAAGAGTCAGGTGAAGAAATTGGCAGCTTCCAGAGGTCTTTCGAGGAACGGCATCTGCGTGAATTTGGCTTCGTCTTCCCCGGCAAGAAGATCCTGATCGACGACTTCCGCGTACGTGCCATCGGCTCCACTGCTAGTAGCGCTGGGAGCTCGCCGTACCAGCAGCGGAAGCACGTCGCCAACAAGGTTGTTACTCTTCCAACCCCCGAGATGATCACCAAGGTGTGCTTCGAGGCCCAACTGAAGCGTGTCGACACTCCTATCTACCTGATGGCCAAGCTGGAGCCAGGCTCGACGATACCTGGTCCCGCGCTTGTCCTTGACAACACACAGACCCTCTTGGTAGTGCCTGGCACGGTGGCGACCATCTTGGAGAGTAGCGTAATGATTGATCTGGAGGATGAGCAGCAGAGCGCTCAAGTCGAGCAGGCAGGAGTCCAGACTTCTGAGGATGAGGTGAACCCCATCAAGTTGTCTATTTTCAGCCACAGGTATGTGTCTTGTTCCCGCCAAGTCGGCGATTACACCATTCGCGTCCGCGTTGGAAACTAATCGAGACCCCGTGCTGGGACGTAGATTCATGTCCATTGCCGAGCAGATGGGCCGCACCCTGCAGAAGACGGCAGTCTCAACAAACATCAAGGAGCGTCTCGACTTCTCGTGTGCCCTGTTCTCGCCCGATGGCGGCCTCGTTGCCAACGCACCTCACGTTCCTGTGCATTTAGGCAGCATGCAGTTCTGCGTGCGGCACATGCACGAGATGTGGAAGGGCAGACTGTTCGACGGCGATGTGCTCGTCTCCAACCACCCAGAGAGCGGCGGCACACATCTGCCGGACATTACCGTCGTCACGCCCGTGTTTGATGATAGTGGCAAAGATATTGTCTTTTATGTGGCGTCGCGTGGCCACCACGCCGACATTGGAGGCAGCCTGCCTGGATCGATGCCGCCTGACTCTAAATGGCTGTATGAAGAAGGTGCCGCCATCCTTGGCGAGAAGCTCGTGAGCAACGGCTGCTTCAACGAGGACAGGATAATCGAGCTGCTGGTACATGAGCCGGCCAAGCATCCGGGCATATCGGGCACGCGAGGGCTGGCAGACAACCTGTCGGATCTCAAGGCGCAGGTGGCGGCCAACCAGCAAGGAATCAACCTGATCCGGGCGCTGATTCAGGAGCATGGCATGGAGCAAGTACACCGCTACATGTTTGCGATCCAAGATAACGCAGAGCAAGCAGTGAGAGCGCTGCTTCGGAGGATGAAGGCAAAGCATGAGGCCGGGGGTTCAACAGCGGACGCCCCGCCGCCCTTACGAGCTGTTGACTACATGGACGATGGCACACCCATCGCCCTAGCGGTCAGCATTGACAGTGAGAAGGGATCGGCTGTGTTTGACTTTACCGGCACGGGTCCGCAGGTATACGGCAACACCAACGCGCCCATGGCCATCACGCACTCTGCCATCATCTACTGCCTGCGGGCGTTGGTTGCGTCCGACATCCCCCTCAACCAGGGCTGTCTGAAACCAATCGAGGTGCGAGTGCCGCCACGCTCGATTCTTGCGCCGGCGGCGGGGGCGTCTGTTGTCGGCGGCAACGTACTCACGTCACAACGCATCACCGACGTGGTCCTGACAGCCTTTGGCGCCTGCGCCGACAGCTCAGGCTGCATGAACAACCTCACATTCGGCATCGGGGGCAAGAAGCAAGGGGCCGACGGCCAAGAGACGCTCGAGAAGGGCTTTGGCTGCTACGAGACCATTGGCGGCGGCGCGGGTGCCGGTCCAAGCTGGGACGGAACAAGTGGCGTGCACACACACATGACCAACACGCGCATCACGGACCCCGAGGTGCTCGAGAAGCGGTACCCAGTCCTGCTGCACGAGTTCAGCATCCGTCCCGAATCAGGTGGCACCGGCGCACGGCCTGGTGGCAACGGCATTGTGCGCGACATTGAGTTCACTGTTCCGGGCGTACAGGTCTCCATTCTCTCTGAACGCCGCGCACGCGCACCCAAGGGAGCTGCTGGGGGTGGTGATGGTGCTCCAGGGAGGAATCTGTGGGTTCGCAAGGCGGATGGTCTGGTCGTCAACATGGGCGGCAAGGCCACTGCGACTTTTGCGTGCGGCGACCGGATCGTCATCCAGACTCCTGGTGGTGGTGCCTGGGGTGCAAAAGCAATCTAGGTCATGAGGCTCCATCGCCCACATTACATATATTCCAATACCCCGTACTCGAGGACTTCACTAGGCGCATAAATGTTGAGATTAAAGAGATCCCCTCTATTAGCCACAAGAAAGTAGGGTCAACTGCGAGATAGTTGGCCATATCTATGGTTGCTTTCCTGTAATATCAAGCCAGTTACTGCCCGTCCGGAGTCCATCCTGACTGGGACAGTTTCAGAGCGGCTTTAGTAGCATCATCCAGGCTTTCCTTTGGCAGGTCAAGAACATCGTTGTGCAGCTTGTGTTCGTAGACTGCTTCGCTTCCTGGGTAGTGCAAGCGAGCGTAGTACACCTTGGCCATGCCACGTAGGTTGCCTTTGGAGAACTGCTCCCTGCCGACAGCAACGCGCTCAGAGGTGGACTCGTGCGTGATATCCCAGTCGACGTCAGTGGTGTTGGTGGCACGCTCGACGCTGTCAAGTATCTCGCGCTGGTTGACCAGGAAACTCGACACGTACAAAGGCTTGTTCCGAAAATGCTCCAGTGTCGTGGAGGCGACGTCTTGTTCGTCCTCAGGAACCTTCTTCAGGCTCAGAAGAGCAGCTACGGCCCGCCCCAGCTGTGGCCACGTGCTCATGTTAATCCGGCGCTGGCCATCGTCAAACATTTGCACCTTGCGTCCCCTCAGGTCGAAGCCCAGCCAGTCTGGGGGGCTTGCCACGCTGAACTCGTACCAGAGTCCCGTAACAAGCAACGTCCATGAGATTGATCCGACCGCGTCGATATCCTCCAGCAACTTCCGAATGAAGGTGCCCACGCCGATCTCGTCCCCGACGGACTGATGGTCTAACACAACATCAGTTGTATACGCGTTTGGGATGAGGTGCGGTACTCCAGCCTTGACTGCAGCTCGTACGATTTTGCCGTGCGTCTCGCCCATATCCGGCGTGAAGGCGAGCGAAATGATCAGGAAGTCGTGGCCCCTCAAAGCCGATATGAGCGACGTTTCGTCACCATAGTCGACCGGCGCCACCTTTACTTCGGCGGGAAAAGTGGCATTGCCGCCCTTGCGAGTCAATGCAGTGACCGAGTGCTTTCCTGTTTTGAGGAGATGCTCTGTGATGTGTCGCCCCAATTGGCCACTCGCCTGCTCAACGTCAGCGGCCATAGAAGAAAAAGATATGTTGCGGCATACTGCGTTTTCAAAGAACGTAACATACCCCGACGACGGCTACGCTCTCGACGTGATTGACGAAGCCATGATGCTGATCTTTTGCGTATTTGGGTGCCATTGTGTGTGTTATCTGCTGATCTGTAGTATGGGATGAGCTCAGATTAAGCCATGCAGTTTATCAAATTGCAAGGACTTGGGCTCTATTTGTGTGAAGGACAGGACCGTATAGACGCAGGCTTGTGGGGTCGCAGGCCAAAGTGACCACGCCGGAGCGGAGTTCCGATCTCCGGATTGGTTTCTAAGACTGACAATAGACCCATTCGTATGGCTTATGCCATTTTGCCTAATCACTGGATGAAGCGCAGAAATCGCGGAGTCCGAGAGCGTCAGATTATTCGAGAGATTAATCAGCTCATTATCAAGCGGAGTTTGCTTGTTAACAAGAACAGCCGCTCATTACCAAACAGCCACAATGTCTAAGAGGGCCTCTGATGGGACTGCATTGTACAAAAGGGCGCAGCTTCGTTGATCGAAAACCCCAACCTCAGTCCTAGCATCGATCCCACATTGCTCACCAAATCCGAACTCCTTCTTTCTTCCTTGCTCTACCACCTGCTTCGTTCACACTCGACAAGGACCAGCAGAAATCTAAAAGTCAAGTCGACATGAGTGACCTCGTCCTTCCAAAATGGACATCGTTCACCAAAGGCTGGCATAACGGCCCCTACGAGACAATCTCTATGCATCGCCCAGAACTATCCATGGCCGGTAAGAATATCCTGGTCACGGGAGGGGGGACAGGCATTGGCAAAGCAACTGCAATCGCATTTGCTCAAGCGGGAGCAAAGAGCGTTGCCATTCTCGGACGGCGGCTGGACAGGTTACAAACCAGCAAGCTAGCCATCGAGCAGGCAGCCATTGGAGATACCCATGTCTTACACGAGATCGCCGACGTCGCTGTCCCGGAACAGGTGGAGAAGGCGTTTGCGAACATCGTCAAAAAGGTCGGCAAGATTGATGTCCTGGTCAACAATGCAGGGGCCATCTGCCCTCCCGGACCCGTGGCTGCCGCTCCCATCGGTGATCTGAGCAAGGTCCTCGAGACGAACGTGCTGACGACATTCAACGCCGTGAGGGCATTCTTGTCTCACGCCGGGCCGAAGCCTGTTATTATCAACATCACGGCTGTTCTGGTCCACATTCAGCCGATGCCCCTCATGGGGTTGTACGCGGCGGCGAAGGCGGCACAGACAAAGATCGTCGATTACATTGGGGCCGAGAACCCTCATGTACACATTGTACATCTGCATCCGGGCATGGTCACCACTGAAATCGGAGGGCCTAATTCAGATGTCAAAGGCCAGGACGAAGGTATGACGCCACACTTCGTTAGCGGCTGAGCCGCATCGCCTTCCCCCTTGTCATCCTCCACTTTTGGTTGAGGCCGTGAGACGCTAACATTGAGATAAAGCGGAGCTGCCTGCCCAGTCCGCCGTCTGGCTCGCGTCCGAGGAAGCCGCTTTTCTGAAAGGAAAGGTTGTTTGGGCCAACTGGGACTTTGAAGAATTGAAGACTAGGGCGCACGAGATCAAAGAGTCTCAGCTGCTGACCATTGGTTTGGAAGGCGTACCCATGTAAGACTCTTAGTGTAGATCAAGCGACAGTTTGGCGGGAGGGGAAAGCGGGGCAGAAGACTGGGCGATTTTGTCATCCGGACTCCGAACTCCGGGAGCCCGCCTGAGCAACGACGCCCTGTCACTGGCCCCTATTTGTAATCAGTTATCGCTTGGTAACAAGCAGCAAAAGAGCAGCAAAGCTGGCTTGGCTACGTTTCAGTCCCATGCCAACGCGAAGCAGAAATCAATTACCATTGATTGTACGCGATTGCACGTAGCATACGCCCAACGTCCCGTCCGTTTGAGGAGGCCGCTTCTTCTTTCTTTCTGGCGACAAATAGCGATGAACCGCCCTACACACCATGAGAGGCTTGGGCGAAGAAAGGTTGGGTTTCTGATCCACCCCACGCGTTTGGCAAGCAACTCACAAAGACGTAGGCGTGTGATCTTTGCTGTAAAAAAAAGGTCCGGTGTGACGCGAAAATCCCGAAATGCTCGACCTGCCTCCTGCGTCAAACTGACTGTACCTGGACCCTGGATGTTGTCGCCCCAAAGGTGGCTCACCGGGCAGAACTGTAAGCTGCGAACTGTGAAATCGATGGCTCGGCCATGAATCTTGTCGTGATTACTGACGGGCGGACATAGCTCTCATCAAATCCGCTTCAGTGAGATTGAGAGCCGGCTTGCCGCCATAGAGGCTCGATTTCACTCTGCAGAGACTGGAGAGCGGTCGCGATGGCCGGAATGGGCTGGATCAGGCCCAGTATCCGAGCAACTATCGTCTCTCGACCCTCCCGGCAAAACATGGATAGGCGGTGCATCGTTCCCATTATCCCAGCCGCTGGGGGGTACGAGCAGCGCATTCGATCTCCCCCCTTCGAATCAGGTTTTCGCCCTAGTGGCCAAATACTTCCGCGGTCCGAACCAGGCCATTCCCCTCTTTGACCAGCCAAGCTTCATGCAGATGTTGCAGGACTGGTACCAGCAACCATCAACGCGAGATTCGGCTTCATGGGCATCCATCAATGTGGTTCTAGCCTTGTCCGCCCACCATGACAGACTCCCTGGAAATGAGAAACTTGCTCAAGAATGTTTGAACAAGGCTCAGTCGGTGCTGAACATTCTAGTCTCCAGGGAGGAGGATCTCAAGGGGATCCAGGTCCTATTGGGCCTGGTCACACTTTTCCTCGGCAGTCCACATCCACAGCCGACCTGCGTTTTGATTGCAACCGCAGTGAAGCTCGCCCATAGGCTTCGACTTCATGCCAGAGATAGTCGCAGGCCGGCAAACGGCGAGGTATCCCTACAAATGGACCGCTTATTCTGGATTACATATGTTCTCGATAGAGACATTTGTCTACGAGCTGTCGAGCCCTATGCCCAACAGGAGGACGACTTCGACGTTCAGCAACCCGGATTAACGGCTCCTGATGATGGGGCCGGGATGTTGAAAATCAATGACATCAGGTTCAATTACTTTCACCTTCGCGTCCAGCTGGCGCAGATCCAGGGTCTTACTTATCGCATGATATTTTCCGTGAAGGCCGAGAAGCTACCCGCTGACCAAAGACAGGCTGCCGCTGAGTATATCGATGGTCTACTGCACTCTTGGCAGGCTTCCATCCCAGCCCAACTTCTCCCCGAACATATCCTTGCAGCACAAAAGGAGCCTTCAGACGCTCACATGCACCTCATCTGCTTACACCTCGACGCATACCATGTCCTTTTCACGGCTCATCGGATCCATGCTCGTGATTCCGACTGGATTCACCGCTTGACCACCTTTAGTGATCGATTCGCCACCTCTACCGAGCGTAACGTTACCACAATCGCGCACACTCCAGATTCAACAAACTCTTCTTTCATGTTATTCCCGCCAAATTGGACATATTTCGTGGAGGTCGCGAGGCTTTGTATAAGGCTGATTAGAATGATCGAGTGGAACAACAACTCGAGATTTTGGACCGCCATATGCATTCACCAGACAGCCCTCATCATCCTTATCGCAAACAATTTGACAGTTGAGGAGTCTAATGTGCACGACCAAATCAACGCTGATGCTCAGCTCATCAGCGATGCAATGCAGTACTCCCAAGACGCCATGACACTCCAAAGCGACAATGAGTCTGTAGCCATGTTGGCTGAGCTTCACGGTGCTTGCTTGAAGTTGCACAAGCGTGCCTTGAAAGCCATCCAACGGCTTCAGACG
Organism: Microdochium trichocladiopsis; assembly: GCF_020744255.1. Taxonomy (NCBI): domain Eukaryota; kingdom Fungi; phylum Ascomycota; class Sordariomycetes; order Xylariales; family Microdochiaceae; genus Microdochium; species Microdochium trichocladiopsis. Next base: position 3,320,810 of record NW_025763549.1, read on the forward strand.
AGGGTCTAGGTCGACGGAAGGGATACTCTCACTATGGTATTGTAGGCCCAAGTAGCGCATTCGCGTCATAGATAGCTTCACTTCGAGATCACCACCTGGTGGAGAGGGTGTTCAGTAGTTGTTGGAAGGCAGAAGGAGCTGCAGCTCCGTAAAAACTAGAATGATCCATGCTATAACGTTCTGAGAGTTTGTGTGTAGGTAGTCTTACATGTCGTCGAACAACTTGAGCTCTAATGCTTGCCAGGCAGACAGGCTTGTGTCGTTCATAGGGAGCGCGTTGCATTCTTCGACGCCTATCTCGACTGTTGTGTAACTGTGGGCGAGACGGCGATGCAAGCTCATCCGTGTTGCCGCGGAGCTGTTCTAAGCCGATGCGCTTAAGCGTTTCTATGCTCGTAGATACCAGTTTCTACACTTCGCCAAGGTTCTGGTTGTCGAGGCAGATTGATCGGCAGCTTTGCAGCCGTGCAGAGATCTCCGGCGCATCGCGGGTCAGAACGATAGAGCGAACAGACGAGTCTCCATTTTGAAGCAGGTTAACGAAATATTCTAGCGTGTTCTGCTGGCTGCCTTCGACACGCATCGAGGTTCACGATGAAGTTGGTGTTGGATCTTGGTTGCCGATGTGCCCATAGGATTCCATTCCTATGCCTTCATTCGATAATTGATCTACTTCCCTTTTGGGTTGATTTGTCTAGGGCATCCACTACGCAGAGCACGAGAAGCCTGTGACTTTCAAGAATTCAGGCAGAGTACATAAGCCCTCTTTTCGCACACGTGCTGCTTTAGATTGTGGACGGACCAGAAAGCTCTATTGGCAAACTCGATATGCTTCCCACAACCCGAGAAGCAATCAACCGAGTGGAGCCCCGAGCCAGCACTGGTAGTCAATGACTGTGGTAATGGCCGCAGTGCTCAAGGCCGGCGGTGGCAACTTTCCCTGGACCCCTCCTACCCCCGATTACCAAAGCAGGGCATGCCGAAAGATATGGACGCAATATTCGTTATAACTCTGGCCGAGATTGCCGCCTTGTTCGAGCACCTGATGCCGGTCGCCGTGCTGGACCAGAACTTGATCCGTTCCTTGCCAGCAGTCTCGGAATTCCTCTGCACGACGATCCAGCCACATAAAATGGCCTTCAAGATCCACTGGCAAGGCTAAGAGCGTGGTTCTGGAACACCCAAACATCCGGACCGCCTCTGACGCCCACGGCGAGTCGTTGCATATTGAAGCGACCTCGCGTGTGCTGCAATTTGCAGCAACTACACGTTCGACATGACCATCCGGGATTGATGGGCAATGCTGGGCCTAGATGGCTGCATTTGTAACCCTGCCAACGAGGAGACAATGAGAGACTTTGCGGGTGCCGTCAGGCGGATAAAAGCCAAGTGGATGTGCTTGACGCCGACAGTGGCCATCCTCATCAAACCCAGTCGACGTCCCCACCATCAAGGCACCGGCGCGGGCGAGAGAATCCGTGACAAGGGACAAAGTCAACCAATGGGCCGATAGGGTCATGCTAGGCATCTACTGGGGTCCGGCCGAAGCGTCTATCTACACCTCTTGCCGTGCGGCGGCCCAGACTGAGAAACCACCACCCCAACATCGGAAAGTGCCTGGCAGCCCAGTTGTGCGTGACACAGCGTGATGATATCAATGTCCTGGTGCCCATTAGGTGTGTCGGTGAGGCTTGCATTGAAGACCGGCCACTGGCACACGATTACTGTACTCTTGCCCGCATGAAGCACAAGTGTCTCGCTTTCTTTCTTGAGCAAGTGTGACGACGTATTATACAGCGCTCTTAGGCATGCATAATCTTACTGCCCGAGCTGGATAACAATGTGCCATGCCATATGTTCCTCACCATCCTGGACTTGCTTGGGCTAAAAGCACCGCTACACCTGGTCACACGCTGAGCCGAGTGCAGATCTCGCAAGACGTTATGTGTTTATGTCCGGACAATGATCTGACATGCAGGTTGGAATTATGTTCCATCAATGACTGAGAAGACGGCGAGTTTCATTTCCAAGTGTATGGCAACTCGCTTTGAGAATCAAAACAGAGCGTATAGGTCTTCTATTAGTGATGCGGTACATACATGATGACCCTCGCTTACAAATTAACAGTATTGGAAGCTTCAGTGATGTGTTTCAATTTAAGGTAGTGGAGGCCTTGATCTCCGGCGTCAGCATTTGCAAACCGCAGTTGGCACGACGCCCCCTGCAAATTGGGGTTTTTACTAACAATTAATGCTGCAGTTGAAAGAAACCGCACCTATACGTGGGGCTTTCTAGCTTGCTGTCCAATGTTGCTCTTGAAATTCTTTATCGATTATCAATTACAGCCAGTGAACGGGGTACTCCACAAGTCGAGAGATTAGCGGCTTGGCGCACCCCGTGCATCTTCAAGTTCCAAATGATGGGTATCTAGAATTGCCTGCCAACGCTGCCCTGCTCCGTAGTTTCGTAAAGCCAGACCAGGAGCCGTGCTCCTCGTTGGTCCGACGGTGCCATGTCCGGCGACGCCGGGAGTCGCGACAACATCTGCCTGGTATTGGTCATCAAATGGATGACCAATTGCTCCCTTCGCAAGATATAGATATCCAGGCTATCCCCTCTGTTTTCTGGAACTCCTCTTTGTGTAGCTTAATCAATCAGTCATCTGCTATTGTTGATAACATCAATCGAGACTTCGCGCCCAATCACACACTCATACGCCTCCTCTCCATCCGGGAATTCTGTGAGGTTCGAGGCTGTGTACACGTCTGCTTCACTAGTGATTTCGTGACCGAAATCAGCCTCCTTGACACCTCGATCAACGGCAACGGTCTGATAACGCGTACTAGGGCATACCTAGAATCATCAAAGAAGTAGCACAGCTATGAGCACACTCATGATCTATGGAGCCGCCGGCTACACCGGTGGCATGGTGGCGGAGCATGCTGCGTCGGCAGGGCTGAACCTCGTCCTTGCGGGGCGGGAGAAAGACCGGGTGAAGCTCGAAGCGCTGGCCGACCGCATGGGTGCAGTTGTGAAGCTGTTTCCTCTCGACGAGCCCGGTGCCATCGTGGCCAACCTTGCGGGCATCTCCGTTCTCCTGAATGCAGCCGGGCCCTTCGCGAACACGGCCGAGCCGCTCATGTCCGCTGCGATCCGTGCCGGCGTCCACTATCTCGACTTTTCCGCCGAACTTGACACGTACCACGGAGCCCTGGCGCTCGACGCCCAGGCACGAGCGGCTGGTGTCATGCTTTTGCCCGGCAGCGGCGGAAGTGTCGCAATGCTCGGAAGTCTTGCCGGGCATGCCGTGGCCCGTGTCAAGAACGCACGCAAGATTGCCATTGCGCTTGATTTTGCAGGCACAATGTCGAGAGGTTCAGCAATCAGCGCGAGCCAGAATATCGCCCCAGAGACATTTCGCCTCGTTGGTGGTGAACTTGTGACGCGCGACGCAAATGAGCTTCGCAATTTCGATTTCGGGACTGGTCCACAATCGTCCTTCCCCGTCACGCTGCCTGATCTCTTGACGATCCACCAGGCGACTGGTGTTCCCGACATTGAAACATTCGTCCACGTCGCCACCGGCACGTTTCCAACCTCGGACATCCAGGATCTCCCCGACGGTCCCAGCTTCGAAGAACGCGAAGCCAGCCGGTATCATGCATCCGTCGAAGTCACCGGTGGGGACGGCACGGTGGCGCGATCCGTACTCGATACGGTCAATGGCTACACGTTCACGTCCATGGTCGCGGCGGAAGCTGCCCGGCGTGTGCTGGCAGGCGAGATGCGGCCCGGCTTCCAGACGCCTGCGGGGCTGTTCGGCAATGGCTTTGCGGAAACCATCGCCGGCACGTGTATCGTCGATCGGGAAAAGAAACCCATGCTTATTGATCACATCGAGATCCCGGTGACCGATGTTGAAGCAACACTGGATTTCTATAAGACCGCGCTCAAGCCGCTTGGCATTTCTTGCGTTATCTCGGTCCCTCCCGAGCGCTCCGCCAAAAGTCATCCGCGGCACGGCCTTGGACAGGACGGCTATCCCAGTCTGTGGCTACGAGGCGGCAGAACCTCCAAAGATCCGCTACATATCGCCTTTGGCGCCTCCGAAAGATCGACCGTAGATGCATTCTACGCCGCGGCGATGGCCGCGGGTGGTAGGGACAATGGGCCGCCTGGGGTTCGGACTAGATATCACCCGACCTATTACGCGGCTTACGTGATGGATCCAGACGACAATAACGTCGAAGTCGTTTGCCAACACTAACAGTTTTGAGTGGATTGTACCCTCGGGCATAACGAGTGTGACGGCGGAAGCTATCGACTGCGTGCGGCGTCAGGTTGTTAGAAACAGTGAACTAGCGGTAGGCGAAGAGCCATCGCGGAAACACCGGCGTCACCCCCAACACTGCGTAAAAAGCCTTGATAGCAATGCAATAATCGTGCTCATACCCGAATAGGTATCCGTTGATATTTCCACTGCTCCGCTTCCGCGCGACAACCTTCCCATCTGCCGTGGAGACATGAGAGATCGAGTCATCAATCTCAGTAAAGCCCTTCCGCGACAACACCCCCATGTGTTTGCGAATCCGCCCATCAACCCAATCTAGAGACCAATACGTTCCGCCAGATTGTCATTCGGCTCTCTGTCTCGCCACAGCACACGGATATGCTTGATGACCAGCGCCTAGAGACCGTATAGGGTAAACTCCTGTCATGGGTAAGTTAGAAGCCTTCGTGGCAATTTCCAATAAGTGTTCCGTCTCCTCCACATGATACTCGGGGCAATCGTTTGCCAGTACCTCATGACTGCTTCATAATTCCGGAATACCGTCGCCTCCCACCAACCTTCTGTGAAAGTGTAAGACCAATCATAGCCTAAGCCAGCATACATATCCATTGCGCCAGACCAATCGCAGCCAAGCTCCTGATCAAGGTCCAGAGTCGTTGGGAAATCCTGATCGCCAGACCATGGACTAAATTCTACATTGCCGGGGGTGCCAGACTGTGCGGGGGTTGAGCTAACTTCTGCGGCCGAGATAGAGGTGTTTCTATTGACTTGAAAGCTAATCCTGACCTTTCCAAAATAAGGCAGGACCGCCACGAACTTGTCCGGGCCTTCGTAACAGCCTTTCTGCAACCGGATCAGCATGTTCAGCACATGAGACCCCTGCACTGCGACATTGCCATCCATCAATGTGGCAGTTCGTTCTAGACTTTCGGCAAGTGTTTCTACGAGTGTGATATCGTCGTCCTTACTCTGTTCGGCAGACCGATGAGGATGCGAGAGTAGGTCGAACATGAGAATCATCCCAGCACAGAAAACTTGGAAGTCGAGGACCTCACATATGATGCGCTCTGCATGAGTCACTCCTCGTAGCCGCAAGTAGCTCGTGATGGCTTCCCGAGATGCATTCTGAATGGAGTGGCAGCCGTGTTCATATCTCCAGTCCGTCGGGGCCTTCAACGTGAATGGGATATGCAGCATGGTCACACAGAGGAGGTATGAGATCTTCGCAATTTGGCCGTGGTATATATCGACGAGTGGCTGGTCTGGGCAAGGTGGCTGGCTCCAGAAGTCGTCAAGCATGAGCGTCTTGTACTGTTCTAGCTCTTGGTCGATCTTGACAGTTGTTGAATAGTCCGGAGTAGAAACCTGGTTCCGCTCAATGATTTCACCTATTAGCAGGCAGAGCCTGTGCCTCAACGGCCCATGTATCTCGTCGAATGAACATTTGCTACTGGACATGGATGGGTGCTGGTTCGATATGGCGCTTGGGAGGCCTAGGCTCAGAGACAGGAACCTCTCATCCTGCCATATTTGAGCCCACAGGGACTCTTCACGCTGGCTCCTCCCACGATCGTCTGCTCGGTGGAGACCGAGCAGCAGCGCTGTATTGGCAGCCCGACGGAGGCAAAGCCAGGCCTTCCGAGGTTTACCCATGTTTATATATAGTTTTGATTGAAGAACCAATGCTTCGGCGGTGTCAATAGACTCTCTCGAACGCCAGTCGAAATGCAGAGTAGATCGTCTGCTAGGCGCATGAATGACGCAAGTAGTTACTTGGGCGCCGAGAGCAGGGTCATTGATGGTCTGGTTCCGGGTAGTTGTTGGATGCAGAGGGAGAGGAAAAGAGCCGTCTTCGCCATGACCGATGGGTCTCCGGAGTTGACCATGTTGGGCAGGATGCTTGCTGCTACGGAAGCTCCCGCACATTGCAGAGTGTTGGTATGCTGGATCTTGCCATAGCAGGAGGGCCATAGCTTCCAGTATTTCTCGGTGCTGTCGAGCACAGAACGCAAATCAGCATCTTTCAGCATCATTGTACTAAAGGCAGAGGAGAGCGCTTGGAGTCTTGACGAGGAGCTCAGGCTGCGAGCCACGGAGCTGGCTGAGCCGCCATGTTCCTCTCTCTCAAGCTTCATTGTAGCCCTGAAGAGTGCCACCAGCGGGGCGTCAATGAAATCTAGTGCATCGTCGCCATCATCTGTCGGTTCCATGGCGGAGTTATCATGGTGATCCGGGATGCCACCGCTACTAGGATCCGTGTTTTCGGTTCGCGGAAATTGAAAGCATCGTAGTGCTTCAGCTAGGCTCGCGCTGATGTTTCGGCCCCCCTGGCTGTTGGCCGAATGTAGATCAAGGCCACGGCTGATTTGCAGCACAGCTCTCTCGAGAGCTTGGACGCGTTGCTGCATGGCTTCATTCCCTCTGCCTTTTTCGACCTGCGCCGACAGCCTGTGTTGGCCTGGCCGTTGGGCCAAACACGCACACCGCCGAAGCGTGCAGCCTTCGCATCTTCGGCTCCCTTCTGGGTATACACACCGCGTTTTTCGTCTCCGACATTCCGCACAACTCCGGGTTCCGAAACGCATAGCTCGCTGTCGACCTCGTGGATCTGGAGATTCTTTCGTGTTTCCAGGCATCGTGTTCCAGAACAGAATGGGGAAAGCGGAATCTGGGCGGTCCGGAGGCCTGCAGCCCTTCGGTAGGTAGAACGGACGGAACGGACGTGGAAATAGGGACCGCCCAGACCTACTCGCACCAAACCGCACAAATTAGTAATAATACCAGCCCCGCTTTTACCCTTCCTAGTCCCACGCTTTGTGCCCTGCCCAGCTATAATTGGTCAGATAATCGGATTTTCATGTCCAGGCTCCGGTGGTAACATCGGAAGCGAGCGCTCCAATACGGAGAGCTATCTCGGGATTGCCTCTAATACCTGAATGGCGTGGAGTAGAGCTCCTTTTACGCGACTCCATGGAGGTGTTAAAAAGGGTAAAATGGTGCACCGTTGTCTAGATATCAGACACTTCAGCATACTTGTCCATGACGACTCCGCAAGTACCTCCTAGGTCATCCGTTCAACATTTCGATATGAGCCGCACGGAGAAAAATCCTCGGGGGCCTGGAAAGCTAGGGTAAGGCTACGGACAAAATGCCCCCACGGAAGTAAAGGCGCCGATCCAGGATGCCATAGATAGCATTGCGGCGTCTTTCGATCCTCAGTCGACCATTCGGGTTCGTGATAGCCTGCCCGAGTTCCATCTGCCGAACGCTGCCGGCAAAGAACTGAGTAGCACCAAACTTCTCGCTAAAGGCCCTCTCCTCCTCGTCTTCTATCGTGGAGAGTGGTGCCCGTTTTGCAATCTCGCCTTGCTAAGCCTTCAGAAACATCTTGACAGCTTCATCGCGAGAGGTGTCACTGTCGCGGCCATCTCTCCTGAGCTCTCCTGAGCTCCCCAATCAGTCTCTTACGACGGTCGAGAAAAACGCTCTGACGTTTGAAGTCCTCTCTAACGGTGGAAATACGTTTGCAAGGAAACTCGGCCTCGTGTGGAAGCAACCAGACAGTCTTCGCCCGGTGTTCGACCGATTGGGCTTCGACCTCAAGGCACGCAATGGCGATGACACGTTCGAGGTCCCTATCCCTACCACTCTGCTTATCGACCAGAAGGGGACCGCAAGAAATGTGTATACTAGTCCGGATTACACGGAGCGAGTGGACCCAGACGTAGTACTAGGATGGGTGAGCTGGGAGATGACTCTCTCTAGATTATTACGGGAGACGAATCGAGGCGCCTGTAGAATGGCGGATACCCGGGGACCTAATAGATTCGAGGGTTCGAACAGCTTCGCCGGTGTCTTGATTGCTAGTGTAGGGAAGACCGGGCCGAACCGCTTGGTTCTGCCTCGTGCCAAGTCAATCCCATCATTGCCCGCCGACACGACGAGCACAATGTCCTTCTCGTAGAATTGGTCCAGAACTTCTTCAATGACGTTGACGCCTCTGTTAACGTCCAGACCAGCGTCGAAGGGGACTCCCAATGACATGTTGACGACGGCCTTGCCTGTCGTGGCCTTCTCCGTCATGTCAGTCAGTATAAACATACAGCCTCCCAGCAATTCATCCACAGTCGTTATCTGCGGGCCCTGCGCATATAGCAAGGTGCCGTCGTATATCTTGACATTGACCAGATCGGCATCGTTGGCCACGGGAGTGTCCGTTCGGACCGCGACCGAGGCAACGCAGATGCCGTGGCCTCCATTAGGGTCAATGTCCTGTCCTGAACTCATTGAATGCGGATCTCAGTGCTGTTGGCGTATCTTAAAGTCAAAGTGGCCCAGGCGCATGCTCGTGTCCACCTCGTAGATTGTGAGTCCTCGTGCGGCAGCCTCATTCATGGCGTGGACTATCGGGCTCTTCTGCACGATCTGCAGCTGGCTCACACTGAGCGGCGCGCTCAGCGCTTGGAAGTCCATTGCGGCATAGAGAAGCTTGATGAGGTCTGACTTCGGCCGCACGTCGAGGATCTGGACCAGGGCGTTGAAGTCCTTCTCGGGTGCACCTCGCTTTGCCAGGACCACCATAGGGGTGGCCTCGGCGGTCGCTGCTTGAGCTCTTGGTATTGGAGGCCGGCTGGATTGTCGTGGCCGAAGGAGGGTCTGCACCACTGCTGATCACCGCAGCCAGCGCCGTCAGCAGCAATAAGATGGTGCCGACTAGACTCGCGCTCCATGGTCAGTACTTTCCTTGTCTCGGGAGTGTCTCGTAAGAAAGATACTTATATGCGCTCTTTGCAGCGCTAAGGGCGCCAAACATTGTGAGCTACAATGGAGGGTCAGTCAGCAGCTACAGCTTTTATTTGGCAAGGGGCCAGGGGGGGGGGGGGGGGGGTGATGGCGTTAGTATGACTTACCGCGGCGGGTGCTACAGCAATCTCTCGTACATATGCAGGCAGACGGCAGCAGTGACATGGCAGAGGATGGGTGTCGGCGCCGCCAAGCGGGACGTGGGGAGCGGGAGGTCCAAGCGCCAAACAACCTGCTGTTGGCTCTGAGGGGGAGGCATAAAACAAGGATTTGGCAGGACGACCCCTCCACCCTAGCTCCCTTCAGCTCTTCCTTGACTCCTGCTCACAACTACCGCGACCGCTATGGAGCAGGGAAGGATCGAAGTTCCACGACTTCTTGACCTGCCATGGGACCTTCGACACGCAATCTGGTCGCTCATCGTCCCCAGAGCGGTGCACCTGTTCCCCCGTGGCGACGGGCTGGCTGTGTCTGGCTGTGACCCTTCCGAGGCCCGGGAACCCCATGAATACCTCCCATCAGTTCGCCCAGGCAGCCGTTGGGGACTTTCTTTTTATGACCGGCTGAGGAGCCAATGGTGCCAGCACTGGGCTTGCGAGGAGACACGAGGGAAGGGTCTAGGCCGCGATGTGGAGGCGCTGATGATGAGTTGCAAGGCCATGTATGTCCGCCGGATCGACAATGCCCTTTGGTGCACAATGACAGGGAGGATCAAGGCTGATAATTAAGAGAAATACAGCTTTCGTGATGTTACCGAAGTCCTTGCCGAGGCTCAGGTTCACGTTATTGGCCTGGATATACTCGACGAGCTACTTCTACCGCCTGAACAGCCGGAGAATGAGTGCCGAAAAGAGTGTCAGCAGACGTGCATTCGGCGTCTATTTAAGAGGCCAAGGAAATTATACATTATTCTGAAGGTACCCAGTACATTCTGCAGAGCCCTAGGGGAGACAGCAGCCGTTACTCCTCTCCCTGCGATATTAAGCACGGAGGACACGGAGAAGTACCAGCATCAGCGACTCTTGGACTCGTGGAGGCGCATCGGACAAACACTATCGCAAATTCCCAGCTTAGCATACGTGGACGTCTGGTTAAACCACTCCTCACCTGAAAAGTGGGCAACGTTTAACGAGAGGGCCATTATCGGGCCCCTCGCGGAGTTCGCCTGCAACCATCAAGGTGAGGTCAATACAACCGTCCACCTACCATATATTCATCCGCTATATGAGCGAGCAGACCTACACGTCATCGAGCTTGTTAGCGCAGACGGTCTCCGCATTGAACGCTTCGCCCGGCAGCATAGCTTTGTGCTACCCTACGACGAACCAGATCCCTCCGAATTAGATCTCATTGAGCTCAGACCACCCATTGAAGAGAACAATGACTTTCCATACCTAGCAAAGTTTGCCGAGTTCTGGAGGTTTTCGACCGTTGAAAAATTGGTTGATGCGGAGCGCCTACTTATGCGACAGGGCGTGGATGTCCGGGCCGGACACGCGCTGTTTGAGCACTTGATACACATCATTGAAGGACCTGAAAACCGCCCAGAGAGAAGGCCCAGGCCGCCACGGATATTTCCTGGGAGCGCGATATGGCATGAATTCTACCGCAAGTACAATACTTACGAGGAGTATGTAACCGACATGTACGGGATTCCTATAACAGGGCCTAGCGCTTGAAGACAGGATGCCAACGAAGGCGAAGTTTGGAAGGAATGGTGGCAGGTTTCCAGCCAACCCACGGAAGGCCTAGGCAAAGATGACTACAGCGGTTAGAATGCGTTCCTGCTTAATACGGAAGCTACCGTTATACCTTTTTTTACATCTTGTACAGCCGTGAATGCCTTATTGCGCTAAATAACACCCAACATTCTAAACTACTTTCCACGAGCTAGACATATTGGGAGAACCTGCATACCAGCAATCCGCGAATGCAGGTAGCAGTGTAGCTGTATTGGAGTACAGATGCATTCCGGAACATACTACAAACCCGGAAATGCATTCGCCTCTCCCTACGAACCGTGGAGCACGACACACAATTAAAGAAGCCTGTACAAACTCCACCCCCTCTTTATGTGCGTTTTCACTTATTGGGGTAACATCCCCCATTCTTGCGACCTCGCAGGAATGCGAAAATTCTGGCAGAGTCAGGCAAATTCCGCCTCGGTGGCCCCAGCCTAGCGGTCTAGGGATGCATCTAGCCATGTCTGAGAAGAATATCGTATCGGAAGTACAAGATACTAGAGAAGATATCCAGATCTGTTAAATCCTCGGGTGGGCGAATCCGTCCTGGTCAACATAATACCCCAGTCTCCAGGCTTTGAGGAGCATCACCAGAATTGCGGCGGTATCTAGGGAAACGTCAATGATCTACATATCGTTCGGAGTCGGAGTAAACCCTGGGCAAGGCGACGTACCAGAGTTTGTCCTGCCACCGGGCAGTGTTGAAAGCCTTGTGCAGCTGATCCAATTGAAACATTTCGGGTCTTCGCCTTCCATGATATCGTCCGCATCAGTAAAGAACCCGCCGATGTTCGCATGTGTGAGCTACTTATGCGTGTTAGCACTCCGTCGATTGGAACCCTGTCACGTTGGGAGAACAGAATCGTACCTCGTGAAACATCGTGACGCCAAATGTCTTTATCCCATCGACTGGTCGCTGAATATCCGTCATCCCATTGATGAAAGTTTCTGAGCGAATGCGCGCAATCCGTTCCTCGTTGATCAAGGGCCACCCTTCCAGAGCTGCTTGTCTGATGAACACCGAACAGATATCTATGTTGGCCGGGTGCCCTGTGCCCACCTTGAACTCGTTGAGGGGCGGAGCGCCGGGGGCCGCCTTAAAAGCTTCCAGATCTATAGTATACGATCCCATAGTCAAAGCCTTGGTATATCTCTGATTCGTGCCCACTTCAAGAACTGCATCATGATTGTGGCATTTGAAGAGAGCTTCAACCTGTTTCGCCCTCACCGTGATTGGGCGATTGTGCTTGTTCATTCGGAGGGCGGGCTTTGTTGGGTGCGGTATCAAACGAGTATTGCTGCAGTACAGGCCCTGGAAGCATAGTTGTTAGCCGGAGCTGCTTCATCAACGTGCTAGCACAGGGAACAGAAGCCTACCACATCATTGCTACTGCGCTCAGCGCCATTGAACCATGCCTCATCATTGGTGCTCAGAGCGGACGGTGTCTTGCTTATGCTAGCAATTCCCTGGATGCTGGCTGGAATATTTTGCGTTCAGTGGTTGTACCGCGGACAAGTGGGTTTGGGGCTTCTTGCCTTTCACTCTGTCCATAATCTGATCTCGATCTTGGATCCCATAGAGGTATCGAATCAGGTTCTGAACGTAGACATCGCTTTCGTGCTGGTTGAGAACTTCCAGAGCATTCTCTGCCAGCTCCACGGCCTCTTTCATCCCGCTGATGATGCCATCCCGCACGCCAGGGCCAAGAGCAAGCTCTGTATGAGTCCTGAATCAGCGAACAGGCCGTCCATAATCAGCTGGGGGACATTGGCAGATGCACCACACTCTGGATCGATTGCGTACTCAGCCGCAAGGGCTGCGGTAAGAATACTTGGGAGGGAGAAGAAAAATAATCTCATGGTGAGGTCGAGGAATGTGACTGTGCTGATGGAACTGAGGAGACTTGAAAATTGGGGCGGATTCTGATGTGATGGCTTACTCAAAATCGGCGGGAAGGATGCGCTATTTATCTTTGAGTTGTTGATCACTGATTCTTGCAACACTGTCGAGAGGAGTACCCCCTTTCACGTCCTTTTTTGAGTCACATACGTTGCATTCCTGTTGGCCCCCAAGGCGAGGAATGCACTGAGTTTGGCCAAGCCTTCAGAAAACCTTGACCCGCGCGTGATGTCGGTTCACCCTACTTCAGGCTCGCGGACGACTCAGTAACCAACGCGAAGCAGGCTGTGCACCCTTTCGCGGGAACATGTTAGTTGTGTGCAAGGATTTAGGCGCCGGCCAAGGTGGGCTGTTGGCCTGTTCAGCCCCCACATGATAACATCTTTGCGCGGCTACGGGCGAAACACTTGCTCGAGATGCCGTTCCGTGTCTTGGCGTTGGTCACCGACATCAGAACAGCCTCGTCCTCTGTCATTTGATCTCCAACAACATACGTTCAAGAGGAACTTTCACACCAACAGCGAGCCCATATTTAGACCAACGCGTGAGACATTTTCTTCTGCATAGCCGCCCTTTGGCATGGTAAGCCCAGGGGCGTCAACCAACACAGATATTTTGGGTTCAGACATGGTACTGGGCACTTTTCTTCCAAGGCATGGCTGCGCTGCTTGGAAAGTGCACGGCGCTGATGTGTTGTGACGATGATGATCAGCCTTTCGCTCCCGTGTTATCCGCTCGGGAGCCTTCCTGGGCTCTCTATAAGGACTCCAGGTTCCCGCAACTCCAAACCCGACTTCTCCTCCGTCTCCGGTATCAAGGCTGTCCCCATTTGCGAACTCTGCTCGACAAGATCTTTGCAAGCACATTACTTGCGTTTTGTCATACCAAATTTCCTCACTCTCACCACTTACACATTCCAACTTTCCCCGTTCTCCCCGACTCCATCTCGCCCTTTATGCGTGCCCACGGCATCATCGTCTTTGCTGCGCTAACACGTTATGGCTCAAGCGAGGTGTTCAACCTTGGTGACATCTCGCAGTACAATCCGCAGTTGGTAGGTCGTTTGTGATTCATATTCCAGCTTGATATCGTTCTAAAGTAATCCCTGACAGGCAAACCCCCCGTCCCTGACAGGCAACACTGTCTGGCTTTCCGGCGATGACTCGGATGGGTTCGATGTCGTTCTGTCCGACGACTCGCGGGCCAAAGTCCGTGGGGTCCTGGAAGCCTGTGGGAGCCTGGACAACCAGTGCTTCCAAGACGTCCAACAAGTTCTCGCGCAGTCGGATCTGCAGATCGACCCGCAGCTGAACAAGAGAGACTTTTTCGCGCTTCTGTCGAAGACGTTCAGGCTGGCATCGTCTCGGGTAGCCGCGACCGCGGCCATCCTGATGGCCTTCTGGCAGGCCAAGTACGCTGACGAGCAATTTGCTCAAGCCTTTGTACCGCGTCCCGTTGCTGAAGCCGCGGGCGCCTTTGCTATCCCAGGGGCAGAAGTCGTCGTGGAGTTGCAGGGCTCGCCACTGGTTACTGTGACGGCGCCCACACCGGCCGCGACAACTTTGATTGGGTAAGTCATACAGCACCCTCTGGAAAAACCTCAGCCTAGTACTTCAGCTAAGGACGAACATGCTGCTACAGCCCCAGCCAGCCATCTGTCACGGCAGTGGCAAGCCCTGGAAATGGCCTGGAGCTCGGAGACCTCGTCGCCTGTATGGACATCGGTCTCGCCGCTCGCATCGACGAGGTGATGCACCGGGCGAAGGAGTGCAAGGATGGGCAGGACTTTGACGCCACCGAGAGTCCATCGAGACTTGGCGGGAGCTACGGATCTGCGATCTGCGGGGGCGAAGCAGTCGTCGCCATGGCACAACCCGGCGGAGCTTTCAACGACCTTCTTCTGATCAACCCTACCAGCATTACCTTCTCATTCGCCGCTGCGGCCGGGCCCGTGGCGCGGGCGAGCCGTGTGTTGTCAGAGTTTGTGCTCGCATATGCGCCGACGTTAGACATTACTCCTGAAGCGGCGGAGATGATGGCAAACTACGTATTCGCACTGGCCGTACGAACGCTGATCGACAATGTCTCGCTCGCTGCTGAGAACCCCATCAAGTCGGACTTGGTGGATGAAACTCCCCGTGACTGTCCAGACATTAACACAGACCCCGTCAGTGCATTTCCTCTCACACAGGCTCAACCGGGTAGACACGCTTACACAAGTGAACAGTTGACTTGCGGGTTTCCCGAGGACCAGGACTGCGACATGGTTCTGCCCACGGCGCCGCGCGAGTACGCAACCTGCAAGGCGGTAAGACCAGAGCACCCAGGCCCTTGTGCCCCTGCAAGGTAGAAAGCAAGCACACACTGACGCTAGCATCACTTCCGCCGTGATAAAGGGAAAGTATGAAAGGTGCCCCTGTCTCGGCAGCGCGTATCCGTTCGAGCACGTTCTCTCCCCAGAGGAGGTCGCAGACATGGTCTACCTCGCCGACCTCTTGGCCCAGTCTGAGCCGGCCCCCGCCGAGCCGGCATGCGACAACGAGAACATGACTGAGTTGCCCGCCTCGGTGTTCTTGTCTGCCAGTAACAACGTGTACCACCACTTCTGCGAAAACTGGAGCCCCAGCTCAGGAGAGATGCGCATGGACGTTAACGCGGCCGGAGACAACATTCTTCCCGAGCCTCACACAAGAATCCAACGGGGTGACCGTTACCCCTATGCCCGAGCGCCGCCGCCGGACCCATCAATCTGGTCGGATTACACATTCTCGCTAAGCTACAAGCCCTCAAAAGGAGGTGGCTCATGCTCCGCGGACTGCACAGCGGCCTTCGAGAAGGTCGGCACAGCGTGCCGACAGCAAGGAGGTATGTCTCGTCCCTGGTCGTCCCGAGTGTTTCGACTCCCTCCACTGTGCTGGTCGCAGTCTTGAGCCCGAGACGCAGCACGTGACAGAAGTATGCGAGAGCACCATCGCTAACTAACACTTTCCCGCTCGCCCGCGAAACAGGAAATGACCCCAAGCTGGCAGCCCGAGGCTCCCTCGATGCAGGCTGTGGAGTCTTCAGCTTCGAGGTAGCCGAGCCAGTGTCCACGCCCCTTGCGCTCGGCGAGCGCGAGTGCTTCCCCCGCGAGGCGGACCCGGCCCATGGCGTCGTCGTCGAGGGCTACGTGTTTGGCAACGCGTGGGTTGCGTGCTATGACGCTGTCGTGGGTGCCAGCCGGACCATGAGCGCCGGCGACCCGCCCCGCACGACCCTCCTCAACTCCGAGGGCACCGGATACTTCTATAGCATCTCCTGGGAGGAGGATTGTGTGCTCGATAACGGCCAGACCAGTCAGCCCGTGGATGACCCCCTCGGTGTGGGGACCGACACTGCCACCTGGACGTGTACCCAGCTGTTGATGGACGACTGGAAGCTGTGTGACAATGGCGCAGCGGGGGGGAAGATCCGCGCGGGCTGTCTCGTGTACGAGTTCAAGCCGATGAGTGCCTCTTAAGAAGCGACAGAGGGGACAGGGGGTTGTAGATTTAGGTCAAGGATTGTTTTAGAGGCGCAGATAGATAGATATTGGCTTTGTCCTTATTCAGTCCTCCAAAGGCTACCGAGTAGATTGATGAAACTTCCAACTAGATTAATGTCTACTTTATACCTGACTACCTTACGCCGTCGCCGGAGTAGCTTGCGACATCTAGTTACTCAAACAATCCAAGTGTAATGTCTCGCAAGGGATACAAAACGACAAACCCTCTCAAGAATACGACAGCACGGAATTAGTGTTATATAAGGCGTTACCTACCTTATTAGAATATAAACCCCCAGCGCCGGACAGGAGATACACGGCATAGCATAGGGCCCAGCTAAGGGTTAAGGTTAGATTCAGATACGATCAGGGGGTCTAGCCGCGTCCCGGCCCCCTGTAAGAATAACCGTCCTGGTAGTGACCGTCCCTCGACCCGATAGGGGTTTACCCAAACCGCCCTTGACTATGGGCTTACCCCAACTTGCCTCTAGTAGTGACAGTCACTACTAGCTTGAATTATGGTCAGGGAATCATACAGAAGAGGCCACTAGAGTCAAGTTTGCTTTTCAGCTACGAGCCTTGTACAGTCAGCCCTTAGCTGCCACATTGTGAGTACGAGCATATATATGGACACACATATGGAGGCTTACAAGGGAGAGGCTTGGTCGCATGTACTAGATGTATCGCACGAAATAAGAAAGTCTTCCAAGCCTTGGCACGCAAATTTGGTCGTCTGCCTTGCGACCTGCCCGAAGCATGAGACCAATGAAAAGCCTGTAAGGTGTAAGGGTCTTATGCGTCCCGTGGGTCACAAGCCTCTATGTCTCAGATCCATAGTCCATATTATTGCCAGCTTCGTCGAATGCCGAACAATTGCATACGCAGCCTGCCGTCGCAGCCGACTAAACTTCTCAGCCGCAGGCGCCAAACCCAAGTCCAGGCTTGGGGGTCCAGTGTACACTTGAGCCCAGATCTGCCACATCGACAGCAGGAAAAGTTCATGTGCTCTAAAGCCGAGCCTTACCCGCAGAGCTGAAAGTCCCACCGCACGCTAGTACACTTGGCTATGGGTCGCCTCGCTTGCGCAACCACAGAACCCCAAGACATGTCTGACAGCCTAGTTTCCTTAGTCTGCAACCGTAGGGTCACCTTTTGCGCAGGCTGAAACCCGGCGCAGCCACATAGATGGTTGAAGGGGCGAGATGCAGGAGTCTCTGGTTATACGACATAAGAAGAAACTGTGTACGCGTGACTAACCTGGTCTGACTTCACTGTGCAAGGGAGCTTAACACTGTCGTGCTCGTGCCTCTGATGGTTATATATAAGACAATCCCCAGGTAACAAAAAGCTGTATGGCGTTGTGAGTGTAGTAGTGATTCTGTTCCAAAACCACCAGCCATTCACGGACAAAACACCATATCATGAACAGCGTACCAATTGCCGTGCCAATGCCACCGACAGAGGCAATGCGGATGACTCCGCGGAAAGCCGGGCGAGAGCATATCCTTATTTACCCACCTGGTTACCTTACCGTTCGTATTATGCAGCTCGTATCTGCCGCTATAGTGCTTGGTATCGCTAGCTATCTACTTGCTGAACGGCCATTCCGCGGCACCCAACCACCCGGCGTTGGCCTGAGTCTCTTTACGGTGTGTGGACCGGCCCACTATAGTCCATAGCGTTGCGCTGTGCAAACGAGGACGCGAGCTATCGCTAATAAGCTCGCTTCCATATTAGGCCCTTACGACAATTATCTGCGTCCTGTATTACATTGTGGCAGAATACGGCTTGCCCGCCGCCTACAACTATTGGGCAATTCAAGCACTCGAAATGTTCCTTAATATAATGTGGCTGATATCCTTCTCACTAATAACCCGGGCTATGGTAGAGCTCGGACGCCTAAGCCTTACCAGCTACGGCGAGCTCATCCTTTCCGTTGGCTGCGTTGCAGCAGGGTTTGGTGCCGTTTGTGTGTAAGTCTTTGGTCCATTGAGCGGAGCGGGGAGTGGGCGATAATCTCTAAACCGAGCCTTATGAGTTTGGCGCCCGACTGACCGGCTGAATCCTTATCCGGGTACTCTCGCAGCATCCTCTTCTGTGTATCGGCCGGTATACACGAGACCGCCCTCCACCGCCACCGTGCTGCAGGCGGCCGCTGCGATGCCCAGAGCAGTGCTGTCGCCCCGGCTTATCAACCAGGCGGCTATCCTGTCCCGAACCAGGCTATGGCTACAAACCTCCAGTGGAACCAACCAGGACAATTCGCCACAACCATGCAGATGGCCCCCTTAGCGTATCAGCAGATGCCCGCCAACATGTACGTCCAGCAACAGCAGATGCCTGCGAGCATGCCGATGGAACAACAGGCGAGGCAATGGCCGCAGCGGCCCCAGGAGGTGCACTCGCCTATAGCCGGTACGCCCGCTCCACCAAGGAGCCCGCCGCCGCCGCCCCTCGCGCACGCGGTGCCCGATTATCAGCAAGGTCCGCCGCAGGACGCACTACAGGAGTAATAAGGGCGCAAGAGAGGGGGAGTTCCCAATTCTTCTATTTGTTCCGTGGGGTTCGACATGTCCACGGCGATTAGTAAGGAGAAAGTGTTTGAGGCCGTGTAGATCGGGTTATGTCCTTGTGGTGCCTGACGTTGTCTTGATCGTCTGTATCGTATCCCTCATCGGTCAAATAGTCGTGTGGATTATTGGCGTTAATGCAGTTCGCGATGAGATCGACCTGGGTGTTCATTGTGGTCGAAGTGGTAGGACCTTAGAGAAGTGTTCGGCGCGACAACAGCAGATTTGCATTGCGGAGTTGTGACAATGGGGATATGCCTCCAGGGCTTCAGATTGAGGACACAGCGAGCTATTTTTGTAGTTGCCCAGGTACGAAAGGAGAGGTGCAAGGCGCACTCCCGAGCGCCACTTATATGCTTCCAGGGAGTGATTCTGGGCTATTTACGGCTCCACGTTGCCGATCACGCATCAACCTGCCCACGACGAAATGTGCCGCCTGGCTATCCGTCTTTCGAATATGGCTAGCCTCGGCCAGTCGTTGGCTCGACTCGTTCTAGTGTTGTTGTTTGTGCTATGGCTTCGTTCCGTGAGCTCCAAGAGTCTTGCTCCCTTGTATGCAAAGAACTAGACTAGGCTGGGCCGAGCGGTTTATATGGAGAGACTTTGGTCGTTCGATGATACGTGCCGCAGCTCTGGGGCCGTAGTGTATCATTGGCGCCGCCTCCATGCTTGGTAATGCACTGTTGCTTGATCCACAAGGGCAAGTCGTGAAACCCGGTAGCTCAGCCGCCCGCCTTACGGGTGAGATGCGGTGTCCCAACTCTCCATAGACATCCCGTGGAGTTAATCGGAACCCCAAGAGCCTGCTTGCAAGCCCTATCCTTACATGGCTACAGAATAACAAGACTGTTTGAGAGCCTTATGTGCTATTCTGATATGTGTGGCGTAGTGCTATAGCGACGGGCTCCGAATAAGACAGCATAACAGATAGTATAGAAATGCAACATGTACATCATAAGAGAGGCCATTCCATGGTCCGGTAATGAGTCTACGTGGGCATGGGAGGTCGTGTAGATCCGTGTACGGATTCCCCTACTCGCCTCGGTTTGTATTCTGTATGAGACTTGTGCTACAGGGCGGATAAGGATCACATCTAACTTTCGAAGAGCCCTTGCATTATCCAGCGGGCTAACCAGATTCCGGGATGGCTATAGCATCGTCCAGAAACTCAACCAGCGATTGGTACTGTCCTGTACCAATAGAACCCGCTCACTGGCATATATATTGCGTACGAGCCTTCCGCTACGCGGCCCACTTAAGGATACTATAGTAGTCTCCGCGGTACTACAGTGCATATTTAGTCGCAGCCTAGGCTGCTATCTCAGCAAGTAGGGAAGGTAGATGGACGTGGCGGAAAGGTATATTAGCGTCTGGGAGCAATGTGTATACCTAGAAAACCTAGTACCCTCTCAAAGTACCAAGTTTTTTTATAAGGAGGGTAACGTAATCCATAAGCGACCCGCCCACACAAGCGACCCGCCCACCTTCTACGCACTCGTACGATAACGTAATCCACGGGTAAGCGGGTCACACGGGTGAACGGGTCACCTTCCAGTAACTCGTACGACAATATATAAGACAATTTAACCACAACGCCTTAAATCAATTCAAACTATTCGGAATCCTCTTCTTCAGAGGCAGATACAACTTTCTGACACGTACGAGCATTATGACCGGGCTCGCCGCAGACGCCACATCGTCGCGCGCGCGTTTCGGGCCTCCTCGTACGACCACTATTCTGACTCGTTTCCGCTATTAACTGCTGCGTCGCATCGATTTGAGCCTTCAAATCCTTTGCCTGATCAATCGTGAGGGACCCTCCTTTCTGTAGCTGCTTTCTTTTCGTACGACGACGGCGGCTGAGGCGGTCATTTGCATCTCGAAGTTCGGCGAGCTCTTGGCGCATAAGGTCCTGCTCGTGTACCATCATTATAACTCCTTTTCTCAGCTGCCGTAGGCTCTCAACAATGGACGACGGTGAGCTATTCTGGTGTCGTACGATGCGATTTTCAATATACTTCGTCTGCGATTCGGTCTCAATTAGGTTGTTCGGCGTCTTTGAAACCCATGGGGGTGGTAGTCCAGCAGAGGAACCTGGTGGTGTCGGCGTATGAAACTTCATATCTAGCTGCGAAATCACATAATTCGGGTCGTACGGTACTAGCCCTGTCGCTCTGAAGCCTGCCTGGATGTTTGATTTGGTCATTGCAGCGTCGTACGCCTTATAAAAGGCTGGGAGGAAGTCCTCCTTTGAAACGTGGGTTACGTGCGCCCGCATTAGACCTTCGATTTCTTTACCGTACGCCCGTTTTAGAGGTCCAAAGCACCCAACGTCGAGAGGCTGGAGCTTATGCGACGAATGAGCAGGCATACAGAGGGTAACAATATTCTGTTCCTTGCAGTAGAGCTCGAAATCGACGGAATGGTGGCTCTCGTGGCCGTCGAGGATAAGGAGGCGGTGGGTACCCTTCGTACGACTCTTTGTATGGAAATCGAAGTGTTTTACCCACTCTAGGCCTCTCTCGTTCGTCGTCCCACCGTTCTCTGAAAGCGCGATTACCCAGTTGGCCGGTAGAGGGCTATTCGCGGTCCAGGAGTCGAGGTGGACCTTCCCTGCGAAGATAATATACGGCGGGATCGAATAGCCGTACGACGCGATACCCTGGATTACTGTAACCCATTCCTGATTGCCTTGTTGTACGGCTCTTGGCCTCCCGCGTCGATCGGAGGTTGTAACGACAGTTTCGGCGGAGATTTTACCTATTGCGAAGCCCGTTTCGTTGAAGTTGTAGATATCGTCATCGTGGATCCCGTATTTCGCGATTATATTTCGTACGAGCTCAAACCACGCGCGATACGCGTCTGGATCTTCGCAGAGGACTCTCTGGTAGTCGATTCTTCGATTAAAACGCGTACGGAGCTCAGATCGTCGTCGTACGAAGGTTGAGGCCCAGTTCGTTCCGACACGCGGCGCGTCGCGTACGGCAAGGAGTCGATCCGCCATTTCTCGAACACCACTAAGTCGCGGTGGAAATGATCGCGAATCTAGGTCAATTACGTATCGTATAATACTCTCCTCTTCGTACGAGGTCAATTTCTGGCAGGGTGGTCGGGTATCGTGTTTCGCAGCTCGGCCGTCTCGTCGTCGTTGGAGGGTTGCGCGGGATACATTATAGAGTAATGCAGCCTTTCGTACGCTCAATTTTGGGTCAGATTTAAGCGCAGCTAGCGCTAGAACCAAATCGCATTCATTTGATTGTCGTACCATGATTGTTGGTGGAGAAATAAGGAAATGAAGGTTATCTATTCAAAATGGGGGAAAAGTGGCTCACTGACCCGTGTGGCTCATTCACCCGTGGATTACGTTAGGCTACTTGGCATTAAATGTTTAAAGAATCCATCGGCTGGGAAGCTACTATTATTGCTAGATAAGCAGACGAAATCATCTGTCTGAAAGCCATCCCCGAATATTGGCCACTAGCTTGTCGATCGTGACATTGCAGGCGGAATTTCGTCCACCTCCAAGCTCCGCAACTCCACACAACTTAGCTGTAGAAATACATGATAGCTTGAGTTGATGTGCAAGGACGGCAGAGTATTTTCTATTACCTTCCTTCATCGTAGTCACGCTTGTGGCGCCCCGACAACCGAATAAGCGCCGTGACATGCGGTGTTGGTTTGTGATTCGTTACCGATACGATGGAACACCAATCATGCCCTACCTGGGAATCTTCCCCCTCATTCTGTGAGGCATTTTCACCTGGAGGAATTCTGCCCGTCTCTAGACATTCACTCCCACGCATGTCTCCCGCTCAACCCAGCCAGGGAGCCCAACGCCAAACATCAACGATCGATTGGCTGCAGAAAAGCGGGAGAGAATAATTTCAGCTTCCATCAATGAATTCTTTCCTTGTGAATCACGACGTCTCTGACTTCTCCATAGTTTCCTCCTGAGCCTAGGAAAGAGCTCCCTCTGAACGACAATGTCGCTACTCGCTATCGACCCTAATGGAGATCTCGAGATCATCCTAACGCATCCTCAATCTGGCATCCGTCAATTTACTGATAATGGGGATGTTGATGGTGCTCCCGGTTCTCATCCTTTGGATGATCGAGCTCTAAAGCCAAGGGGCCTGACCAAAAAAGAAAAAGTGAAGAAGAAACGGCGCGATCGTCTTCGTTCTCAATGGGCCGAAGATCCTCCGCCAGCGCCGCCTGTCGACGAAGCCCCCTCCGTCGAGGAGCCTACTGAAGAAGAGCCAATCGTCGACGAGGACCCTAATGACGGAAACGATCTGGAAATCAACGGAGACAAGCATATTGCCTGCGACTCCACCGCACCCTCTGAACATTCTGGGTCAGGTGGACTTCGACTACTGGTTTCGTCCAAGCATCTTTGCCTAGCTTCTTCAACCTTTCGACTGATGCTTAGTGGGCCTTGGCTTGAAGGATCCAAGACAGAGACTGGAAATCGCACTGTCCAAGCTAGTGACTGCGATGCTGAAGCACTTGTGATCGTGCTTGACATCATGCACGGCAAACACTTTGCAATGCCGCAAACAGTTGACTTAGAGCTGTTAGCAAATATTGCCTGCGTGGTGGACTACTACGACTGTCACGAGGTCGTGGAACCATTCGTTGACCAGTGGATCAAGGCGTTGGAGCCCAAACCTCCAACTGCATATGGGAGACAATGCATGTTGTGGATGTCCATATCCTGGGTTTTCCTCCGCGAGACCGCTCTGATAAGTATGGCTCAACTAGCTGTCATCGGCTGTCGGGGTCACATCGACGACATGGGCTTGCCGCTGCCAGATGTTTTGCTGCGTAAGTGCACATGTGAGCTTCACAGCTACTAGAAGAGCATCATGCTGATTTGTCGAACAGGTAGAATTGAAGAGAAACGAATAGAGATGATAGAGGGGCTTCTCCTCGACCTGAACCGGCTGTGGAGCAGTCTTACCAAAGAGGAGAGCTGTCGTCCTGGCTGCTCCTACATGCTTCTTGGAGCTCTGACAAGCCACATGAAGAAAGCTGGCGTCTTCTCTCCCTTACAACAGCCCGAGCCCTACGGCGATAGCATCGAGTGGCTACACACGCGAATCTTATCATTCGACAGTCCCACATTCCGGGAGACTAGCCACAGCCCGTTTCACTCGCATGCAGACTGTTCATGTCGACTCAAGACTAGAATTACGCCTTTAATCGATTTGAACCGGGGACTGCTGAAGAAACTCGTCTTAGAGAACATCTACAGGGGACGGCTACAGCAACGGGAAGAAGCACGGCAAACCGCATTGGCATTGAGATTTTCGTGGCTCCCTTCGACAGCCCCTCACCCTGTTCCGGGAGATCATGAGGGTGGGTCTACCACCTCCCTGATCCGTTCCTGGACGACGACCCAAGGACAGCCACTTATGGACTTCAGTGATTAGCACAAGCGGTCTACATCAGCTTGTACTGGTGCAAGGTGGAAGGTTCTGGAAACCTCCCGCTGACGCATCCAAGGACTTTACTAAGGCATCAATCACCGGATTATATCCACACGAACTACCGGTAATGCGACCGCCGCAGGGAGTTCAATTCCAGGCATGACATCCAATTGAGGACGGCACATTTGGGGTCCGCTCAAAGCATTCGTCAATTTGTTCACTTTCGCTTTTCCTTTTGTTGTTCTTGTTCTTGTTCTTGTTCTTGTTCTTGTTCTTGTTCTTGTTCTTGTTCTTGTTCTTGTTCTCCTTCCTCACTTCGTCGTCTGTTTCGGTAACTACGGCGTCTTCTGACTGTTGTAGTATTGTGCTCAAAGTGCCTGCCTCTGCTGACGAGGGCGGGTACAAAACCATTCCCTCCCCACCTAGCCTAATGAACGAATCGAATGATGCACCTTCATGGCTGTCAGAATGAGGTTGAGACTAAACAGTTGGCTGGACAAAGTGCGGGTCTCCAACCAACAGCCGGAGATGGAGGGTCAGTGCAAGGTCCCAAGTCTTGGACCACTCTGCATCTTGGCGCTTTTAATAAGTCAAGATCTAAAGGCAATATGCAAGGGCATATGGGCCGTGGAGCCTCTACGAGACTGTGCAGAGGGAGAGAGGCAATTGGCTCAAAGCATTTCGGTTCAGTGTGGAAGCTTATTGTGGCTTCATTGCGTGACCTTCTGATCGTGTGCCTTGACGAACATGGAGCCATACGTACAGTATAGTCAGTATCATGCGGGGTCAATCAGTCAGTAGGTTTCGTAAAACGAGTTGCAAAGAGAGTTTCGTTCGGAAGATTCTGTAAGAAAAGCTCCGCAAGGAAGGTTGCGTAAGGACTAGAGACAGTTCCGTAGGGAAGATTTTGGAAGAAAAATGGTAAAGGGGAATTCCTTATGGTGAGGTCTTGGCCAACTGTGGCGTGTGATCCACTGTGGCGTCAGATTCGCCTTGAGCTCTTCACGGTCCCGGTCTGCTTTGCCAGGACCACAGTGACCCTTTGTGCGGGGGGTGGAAATGAGGACATCCGATCTATTTTTAGCAGGCATAGTTTCGTTGTCGCTTGGGAATGATAGGCATTACTGCTCTCTACTCCGCAGGGCGTCCCGCCGACCTCTTGCCAAACTGCCTGGGACAAACCACGCCTATGTGAGGGTTTCACGTCTAGATCAAGCTAGTAGCAAGGCTCTGGGGTCGTAGATCATCAATAAGAGTAATTAGGTCAATTCTAAATACAAGACGTAGCCCTCGCGTCGAGGAATATCCTTGAAGTTATATGACCCACGCCTCGCGTGGTCACGTGAACCCCTGAACCGTGACACCTAGGACAAAGTGCCTGGGACAAACCACGCCTGGAATAAACTGCCTGGGACAAACCACGCCTAGGACAAACTGCTCCCACGGAGCAAGGGATGCTAGGGCGGCCCATGTGCCAGGGTTTGCATGGCAGCACCGAGAATGCCTGGGATGGACATCGAGCTGGGCGGAGAGCTGGCTAAACTGAAACATGGCCAGCATGATGGAGCTGGTTCTCCATGCCTAGCAGCACCAGTGGCTGGGGTTGCTGTGGCCTGGAGCGGAATCGCTGGCTCGGTTCCGTGCTGGGTTGGGGAAGTTGGGCTGTCAATGGGCTGGCAGTCTTGAGCTAGCTCAAGACTGTGGCTAGCCATTAGATGTCAGCCACAGGTTGCACTGCCCAACACGCAGGGACTGGGCTCAACGCCACGCTTGCAAGTTGCTACCACTCTCCAAATTCAGCAAAAGAAAGGGCTACTGGTCAGGCTACGGTTGCGTTAAGATATTACTATTCTTCGGCCTCCAAAGGGAAATGGCTACTGGTCAGGTGTTTAATATCTTCGCTGGAGGCTAGTCCCGCCACCACGGATTGATTGATTCATAGCACACATCTCTCCCTCCTTGGTGCTGTTAGCAGTTCGTTAGTGGCTGGAGAGTTTGTGGGTGCCCTCACCACACGTCCTGCCGTTGAAGCCCCATCGTAACCTTAACAGCGCAATAGAAGAACTTTAGAGAGCTTCATCTTCTATTGCAAAGCTGCGTTCAGTGGCAAGACGACGCGTTTTCAACTAGAAACCCGTGACGGACTAGCTATGCTGGTTCCGCGTGCTAAGAGGCTCTCAGTGACGCGATCATTCTCCTTCCAACGGCGAGCCGCCGCAACAAACCACCGACCCTCACGAAACATCACAGTCATAGTACGGTAAAGAAAGTCGTCGCCTTGCAGCATACTTGTTGAGACC
Source organism: Microdochium trichocladiopsis (assembly GCF_020744255.1). Lineage (NCBI taxonomy): Eukaryota > Fungi > Ascomycota > Sordariomycetes > Xylariales > Microdochiaceae > Microdochium > Microdochium trichocladiopsis. The sequence goes on from NW_025763549.1 coordinate 3,347,371, forward strand.
AGGCTCCTTCCGAGGTGAATACCTAGGGACTGGGCTCGACGCCAAGCTTGAAGGTTGGGACCAGGCTCCTTCTGACCTTGCATGTTTGCTACTACTCTCCATATCCTTCGAGGAAAGGGCTACTAGTCGAGCAACACTTGGCTGTTGAGTGCTACTGGGCTTATCCTCTGCAGTGAAACTGGTACCAAACAGCCTTTGTCACCACCATGCGGGCTCCTACTAGTCTTTCGCCGCCAGGCTTCATGGCTGGGTCCAGGCCACAGCTTGGCTGGAGGCTGATCCCACCACGACGCCAGAATGCTCTTTACCCCTCCTACTGCTCCCACGGTATACCCATGGACTGGGCTCAAAGCCAACGCTTGCATGTTGCTACTGCTCTCTCAATCCTGCGAGGAAAAAGCTACTGGTCCGATCACAGTTAGGCTAAAGCGTTACTACTCTTTGACCTCCAAGGGGAAATGGCTACTGGTCGGGTCTTCGAGTGAGCGACCGGCGACTAGGCTCACTTCTTCTCCATCTTGGCCGGCCCTGCGCATCACTTAGCAGCTATCGGTCATCTAACGCCCTTTACGGCATCGGAACGAAGCGAGGTTGCTACACGCCAGCGAGAGGCAATAGGTCTTGTACGATAATACGCAATTATCACAAATGTCGGCCATGACCCAGCAAGACGAGCATGGCGCTGACTAGTTCTCAGCCTCTGCAATTGTTGGTGAAAAGGCCTAGGGTAGCTGTGCTGTGCTACGGCCTTTTGAATCAGGCACTATAGCCCGCCGCAAGGGGCCAGGTTGTGAGCCCTGCAGAATCTGTGGAGCTGCAACAAGTCTATTTCGGTACATTCTATCTTGGGGAGGGCTGGAAACGGTCCCAGGCCAAGAACTGGGCCGCGACCCTGCTTTAAAGGAGTCGTCATCTCCAGTCAGATGTTGGCATGTCTGCACAACCGCAGCTATGGCAAAATCCATCCCATGAGAAGCGAGAGGCGCGATTTCCCTGGGCGACTTCCCTGGGCGACTTCCCTGGGCGATTTCCCTGGGCGACTTCCCTGGTCGACTTCCCTGGGCGAGACTTCGCTGGTCAACTTCCCTGGTCGACTTCCCTGGGCGACTTCCCTGAGCATACTTCGATGGGCATACTTCGATGGGCATACTTCAGGGCCTAGAATCTAGGCTGACAGCCTGTTTGCCGCCGAGCCTGTGTGCACACAGGTCATAGCGGCATACAGGTCACACCAGCACACAGGTCACACCAGCACACAGGTTACAGCGGCATACAGGTCATTCCAGCACACAGGTTATAGCGGCATACAGGTTATAGCTACAACCTGTGTGCCCCCCCGCCTGTGTGCCTCTGCAACATGTGTGCTACTACAACGGCACATAGGTTATAGCACCTAAGCTGTGCCTGTTGGAATGAGTGATTGTATTGTTCTTATTATCCATATTGAAACAGGTGGAAGCACTCATACTTATACATATTTCCAACTCCACGTTGCTGTTTTAGCCACTGTGCTTAACAGTGGCATCCAGGCTGTAGCGGCACGCACGGTCGTGGCCGCACTGGGCCTAACAGAAGTGTGGACAGGAAGCTGGAATAGATGCTAGCCGTGTCGCTGTAGAATCCTGCACGTTATAACTTAGGAGCCTGGAACAGTTTTTAGCAGTTCTTTCTTGTCGCTATTTCCGCAATCTACGTTTGCTGGGCCCTGGTGTTGGACAGCTAACCGCTACGATTCTGGTAATCCTACTGTCTACGCGCGACCCCATAACCCTGGATCCAGGCGATGGGAATGTGTTAATAAAGCGTGGGTTGACTCAGTTGAGTTCATAACCACCTTGCTAGATTTAAAGCTATCCGTTTATAAAATCTTAGCTTTGTACTGTTGACGGAAGTAAATCCGATCCTTACTATGTATGATCCCATGGATATTGATGGGAATAGCAGCGCGAACCACTGGGGCCTAACGGCTGTGGCGTCCGCTGTGGATGAGACCCCACGCTGATCCCAGAATGCGAGCAATAAGAAATGCAAGCTTCCTCGCAAAAGGGAAGCACGGAGATTAAAGCGTGATCTTTTAGCTAGTTGGCTCCGCGCAAGGATGATGAATAAAGGCGATTTAGCGCAGATTGAAGCAGTTTTCTCCAGGCTTCTTGTTCCTGAGCTGCTGACTGTGTTCGCAAACTATTGCGAGATAGCGTTACGGGACTGGATCACCCTCCTTGAGAAGACATTATTGTCGAATGTTACTACTGGCGCGGACCCTTGTATTGTAAACGCCTTTGAAGAGCTAGACAATATCATCTTCGGGATAACGAGCACGCGACTACTTAAAAGATTTGCGTATTTTCGATTACTACATGTCGTCGAGGTTCTTGAACAGGTCCTCCGCGCAGACTACTAAGCGGGCAGGATTGACTTTTGGCCGGGCTATGGGGCTTGCAGTTATGTCACAGATATATATATGCGCGCGCAATCGCGGCCAATGACAAAGAAACAGCTCCATGAACGTATACGATATGCCAGACGCCTGCGGGATGTTGCTGTGCAGCTACCCTTCTACTTTCTGATCTACTCTGATGTAGTAGAAACTGTTGCGTGCGTATTTCCTTTATGAATTAAAATTACGTTGATGCTTATATGTTGCAGAGATAGATCCTCTGGCTTTAATATATCGTCGTTGAAGCGTATCGCGTCGAACATCAGGCGGCAGTCCCCCCCTAAACTTGTTACTGCCTGCAATGAGCTCGCAGACTTGGCAATATTAGTAAGGGAAGGGCGAACTCAGGATACACAGGGTCTAGGTGCGAAAGTACGAGAATATCTACTGGCTGAGGGGAGCCAGCCGACAGCTTAACTTAGATAGATTGACCTTGTCTCTATGCAATATGCGTATTAAGTACCGATACATCTTTAACGCTGCACTTCCGATTCTTGAATAAAGAGCTTCCCATCGCTGCCAGGTGCTGTACATTACGGCTTATCGCTGTTCATCGCCGTTGCTCGCTGTTTGTTGCTGTTAGATGTGTCTCTTTGTGGCTGTCTAGCGTGACTGCCCATACCGCCCAGGTTGTCCCAGCTTCTGGCTTCGTCGCGGAGACGGGCACCAGGGTGTTGGAGCTTTGACCAAGCTCCTGGCTACGGGAGCTTCTACATTCTACACCCGGCGGGCTACCTAAGGTTTAGCTCCCTGAATGCCACGGTTGCGGACCTTTGAAGGTCACTGCTACATCCATCCCTAGTACAGCCCAGGGGACTATTTGTGTGCGTACAGCCTTTTGGTGTTCCCACCCCCAAAGCGTCTAGGAAGACTGGTGAATGCGCTCCTCTACACGTTATTTCTGGTAAGGCCTCTCCCCACCAGGGACCGTTAGCAGCTTTTCAGAGGCGAGAAGTCGTTCTCGTATGTCAAGCATTTCTCCGCCGCTAAGCTTCATAGATTCTCGACGTCTATGCGCGACTTTCAGCGTAATGCGCCACCCCAGTGGAATGACCCAGGGAAAGAACCCCAAGAACCCCAGTGAAAGGGTTGGCCCAGGGAAAGAACCCCCAGCGGAAGAAGTCCCCAGCACCTCCTGTCCTGACAGCAACCACACCGTTGTGCACTGCAACTTGCCGCTTCCGCCACACATCGCCGCAGCTACGCAGAAACACTAGCAATGAAGCCTGTTGGTGTTATCCGCGCTCTGGCGCTTGCCGGTGGACTTCAGTGTGCAGCTGCTGTCGCACTGCCGGATGAGCTTTCCCCCACCATCTCCCCGATGCGCAGCGACAATGACACAATGACAATCATGGGCGGTTTCGCTCAGTCCTGCGGGAAATACTGTATCAATCAAGTTTACACCAACCAGCTGAACGCGGAATACCGGAGGTTGGACACAGTTTGGCAGGGCACGTACATTTTCATGTGGGAAGGTTACGCCAACCGTTGCGGAAAGCTGGTTGCAGACCGGGATAAGTTACTGCTCCAGTCGAATTGCTGAACGCCAGCGCTGGTGTGGACCACCATTGATCTCAGTAAGTCTCTTCCATCTTAATCGATAATAACAAGTCCTTATGCCTTTTGCATACTTCGTATGAAGACGACGGGAAGAAGTAGAAGCCGATACGTACTGAATAGATGTCGATATCGGAAACAACAACGGTAAATTGGAGTGCCATGGGCGAACCTTCTCGCGCTAGATAGTAATGTCTGGACTTTACCTCTGTGATCAAGAAAATACAGGGTGCTCCATGTCTATTCATTTCAACCCATCTAGGCCGTTGTTTGAAGTGGATGGAATCGAAGGGCTTCCTCGGGCATATTTTCTTAATAATATGTTGATCAGACTACAACGACTATCTATCTGAGCCTGAGAATACTCCGTATAAGCTCTCCTTCTTGACTCATCCTCGTTTAAACGCAGAGAATAAAACCAGCCTAACTTCCGCAAGTACCAAAGTTGGGGCGGCAACCGGAACCGCAATGAGCTATGGTCGTGCCACAAAACCCGGCAGATGAGCAGCAGTTGCCAAACCCAGGGCTAAGACAGGTCTTGCTGCCTTTTTCTGGACCACATGTGCCGTCGCTGGACACGTTGAAACCAGTCTTGCAGGTACCAAAGTTCGGCCGGCAGCCCGAACCGCAATGGGCGGCCATCGACCCGCCGAAGCCCGCCGAGGAGCAGCATGTGCCGAACCCTGAGCCTGTACACGTCTTGCTGCCTTTGTCAGGGCCACAACTGCCATCGGCCGAGAAGTTTGACCCGGTACACGTGCCGAAGGAAGCCTGGCAGCCGGCCTTGCAATGGCCATCCGTGCTGCCGCACCAGCCGCCTGAAGAACAACAGTCGCCAAAGGCACTGCCCTTGCAGGTGAGGCGTTGTGCTCCTCCACATAATCCATCGACCGATATGGGGTCTCCCGCGGTGCAGGAGCCAAAGTCGGGCTGGCACGACCCTGGCCTGCAGTGATCTGTAGAGTTTCCGCAAAAGCCAGAGGAGGAGCAGCAATCCCCAAAGGGAGAGCCCCCACAGACAAACCCGCCCTTGGCGGTGCCACATGTGCCGTCTTCATGCAAGATTCGATGGCCATGGGTTAGTCTTGACTGAAAACTACAACATATTAGGGTATATCCGACTTGAACTCACCTGGACTGATGTCTCCTGGCCCTGGAGGAGGCGGCGTTGGTGTGTTTTCCGTGCAGCTTCCATACGCTTGCTGGCAACCAGTGCCGCAGAACTGTGGCCCATCACCGCACTTTCCAGAGCTGGCACAGCAGTATCCCCAGATGGAGTTGCAGACCTGGGAGCGCCCTGTGCCTGCCCCACACGTGCCGTCCGTGGAGTTACCCGTCTGCCAAATGGACAGCGCTGGCCAGTCTGTAGGATCCGGTGGAGATACCGTGCAGTTGCCAGACCAGCAGCTTGCAGAATCACAGAAGCCGGTGCCCGAGCCACAGCTTCCGCTCTTGTTGCAACAAGTACCCCAGTTGCCACCGCACTGCTTGCCGTTGGCAGGACCACACGTTCCTGTGGTAACCATTACCTAATAGATTTTTGAGGTCCAAGTAGATTGGTGAGGTGTCTGTAGAGGACTTGACGATGTGCAATAGGAAGAGCGCATTCTGCAGTACTAGCACATCTCAAACTTTAAAGACATCATGGCGTCTTGAGCATTCCTCGCTTCGGCAGAGGGCTGGCTCGTATCCAAAGGTCTACAGGGGGGGCTCCACATATTCGCGGCAATCTCGCTAGCCAACGGTGCAAGGCAGAATTCTCAACACCAACCAACAAAAAAGTCTGGTGGCCGCACGAAGGACGGCCTGCATGGAGAGTGTCCACCCCGGGAAAAGCAACATGGATGACAGCTACCAACAACCAACAATCTGCAGGACGGAGGAACTTTTGAGCCTTCGAAAAACCTCAATCGCCCCTGGAGCTCTGTACTCGTCGAGCTTGTTCTTCCAACTCTTTTGACCACGTCTCTTCTGTGAAGCCCGCGATGTCCGTGATGCCAATGAGCCACCATTCCCCCTCGCTCAGGCCGTTCACATTGACCTCTTTTTCTTCGTAGCAGTCTGCGTAGAACAACCTGTCCTTGTGCGACCGCTGCGGGAACCAGAGGGCTTCCCGTGCCCGCAACATGGCCGGCGACTCGGCGTAAGCGACCACCTCGCGCACGAACTGCGCCAGCGTAATTGGACCCTGGTCAGGAGTGTTCTCCATCACCAGGGGCTTTGGGATATGGTCCAGCATTTCGGCGTCCTGCCACCAGTCGTGGTATGTGATGGTTTCAAGATGGACCCGTAGCCGGGACAATGGCGGGTTCGTGGCGGGCTGCAGTCCAAGTGGATGAACACCCTCAGAGGTGTCCCCGTTGAAGAGTGGCACCCATGCCGGTGTCCCACCTGGTCCAAGCGGTAAGTCGAGGACTCGGACGGAGCTGATGGGTTCCCAGAGAGGCCACTCCAGCCGCTCAAAGAGATCGCGACGAATGACGCCCTGGTATCTCGAGGGTTCCGGGGCAGCAACGGTGTGTTGCCGCTCATCCGGGTGATTATTGATGTCGGCCATTGTGGGGGCTCAGGCCACAGGGTCTGTGGTTAGGAGACACTAGCGGATTGTTGGCCGAGGCGGCAGAGGGTGTAATGGGAGCAAGAAACCTTAGAAGGAACATGGTGCCGAGTGTTGGTTGTCCTCTTAAATAATCCATATCCACGGCAGGACCTCGGCAGACCGCGCACGACGGCCCACCTTTGGGCCACGTTTCTTGCCCTTTCTGCACGAACACAACCAACATGCATCCAATGGCTGTGCCTTCAGACAGCCTCCACATGCAAATCTCTGCCGGCTCATCATTTTGCTTAACAATATAGTGTCTGGTTAGATCTTTCGGGAAAAGCTTCCATGCATCTCGCGCCGGGACTCACTTTGTTACGGACAAGAGAAAAATCAGGAACTGCATCACAGATGGCGCCAGGGTACTGAAAAGTTTCGATAGTCGACTTGCAGAGAAGAAATTGTCACACTTGATCCTCTCACGCTTTATAAAGGTGATAATCTCTGTTCTATATCATCTTGATGTCCCAGCACGCATTAACTAGGATGGGTGCCTGCTGGCTTGCTCTGTTGCCTTCCATCTTAGTAACCCACACACAATATATATAAGATGTTGTCTGGTATTTCATGGACGGTCAAGACCGGTGTAATTTATTGAATGCTCCTGCGCTTCAAATCATGCTTACTTATACATCACAGCCTTTTATCAAATGACGCCCGCTGCGGCTGTGGACCAGGGCTCAGCCTTTGTGGGCCCTGTCGTAATGCACTGCAAGTGCTGTTCTATTCCGGCCACCATTTCGAACATGGAGCACTGGAAGCGGACACCTAAAGCCCAGTCGCGACCCCTCGTGAGAGGTGATCCACGATAAACAGGACACAACTTCAAGATTATCGACCAGGCTTCCCCCAGTCACAGTCATAGTCAAGCCCATCGAGATAACACAATGGCCAGACATTACCTAGGAAAGTCTAGACACCAAGCCTTGGATGACAAGGGATCTTTTCCTACTTCAGCCCCCGCCGTCGTTCCCCGAGGGTGTGAATGGAAAGCCTGCCGCATTCGATATCTGGGGTACCCGGTACACCCTGAGCTGTTGGGGATTGGTCTGCTCGCCCTCCGAGTATGCCTTGATGGGCGTGGCACAAACGTAAGAGCGACTACGACATCTGCTACGTATCCGGCTTCTGGAAGCACCGACTCGAGGAGAATATTATGCCTTCTGCGATTGACAACATCGACGGCGTGTTCGGCAGGAGCTGTAGCTACCGCGCTAACTCTGGTATCGATTACGACGGGAGTGGGGATGATGCACTTGTCGGCCGCCTCGAGTGTCCGGGTTGGGATGACGCAAAGTGCTTCAAAAAGTCTGCTTCATTCACCTGTTTCGAACAGTCGAATTATTTGAGAGTGCGTTGCTCTTGGGAATGAGATGATTAGCTATATTCGAACAGTTCGAAATAACTTGGCATAATAATAAATGTTTGTTGTAGATAACAAAGAAACGGATTCAACTATAAGTACACCGGCGATGAAAAGATCCATAACAGGATCGAAATGCGGTTGTTATCCCCACTGGCTCTGTGAGGGTCTGGTGCGCAAATCACCAGGAAGATGAGAGTGACTTGAGCTGACATGATCTGTTGTATTTTTGGATAAGTTGCTTGGTTTGTTCCACACGTTGGCGCCACCCGCGTCAAAGAGCGGTACCCACATCGGCCACCCCCTGTCTTGTCCCACGGCCAAATCGAGGATTCGGAGGGAGCTGATTGGTCTCCAACCCGAGATCGCGGCAGACAATAGGCTATAGCGCCAACGAGAGAGTGTTTCTGTCAGCTATTGTGGGGCAGACCACAGGGTCTTGTCAGAAGAAGAGGTAGGCGGAATATCAGTCGACGCGGATGAAATATAGTCAATAATAGGAAAAAGAAACTGTGCACGCTGTCCCATCTCCTTGACGTCTTCGTTGCCAGAGGTCGAGACCGCGCTTAGTCACGCAGAAATGCTGGGTACAAATAGCTATCGTGAAACCACAGGCCGTACCAGACATTTTCTTCTTTCAATCAGTCCAGGTTAAATCGAATCTTGCACATTCTAACTTGAATTGGCTCTTTCTTGCTACCGGGTACCTGTACTTACACGCCAACCACCACACCCACCAGCTACTGTCTAAAAATCAATCCCAAACGCCCTCTAGAAAGATGGCTTCGCCAGTCTTCGACCACGTCATCGTCGGTGGAGGGCTTGCGGGATGCGTTATTGCCAGTCGCCTAAAGGAGTACAGCGCAGAATCGAAGATCTTGCTCGTCGAGGCTGGCGGCGATACGCGGGATCGACCGGACATTGCCAACTCGCATGCTATGAATCTGGGTGTGCCCGATGTGGACTGGCAGTATCAGACGGTGCCGCAGAAGCATCTCTCTGATCGGTCTGTGCTTTTCAATGCCGGCAAGGGGCTTGGTGGTGGCACCTTGATTAACGCAGGTATGGTCTCTACAACACTGACATGGAATGACCTTGCCACTGACCCAGTACGACCTAGGCGGATGGACTCGAGGCGCCGCGGCTGACTTCAACGAGTGGGCCAGCTTGGTAGGCGACTCACGCTGGAGCTACGAGGGTCAATTGCCGTGGATGAAGAAAACGGAACGGTGGCTCAGCAAGGACGTCAATGCCGAGCAGCACGGCTTCGATGGATATATGCACACCTGCAATCTCGAGACAACGGGCCGCAGGTATCCGCTGACGGACGCGATTGGCGCCGCGTGGGACGAAGAGCTGATGGGCGTGAAGCCACTCCCTGGCTTTGATGCTAACGCGGGAAACAATCTCGGTCGGGCATTGGTGTGTGAGGCCTGGAACAGCGGAAAGAGGCAGTGGTCGGCCAGCGTGTATCCGCTGGATGGGGTCGAGATCATGACGGAAACCCTCGTGGAGAAGATCCTGCTCGAAGCGAACAGGGATGGCAAGCCCGTCGCTGCGAAGGGCGTCCAGCTGGCAGATGGGAGCTGCATCCGCTCGCACAATGTAATATGCTGTGCCGGAGCGTTCAGATCGCCACAGCTGCTCATGCTATCTGGCGTAGGACCCCCAGAGCACCTCAGCGACCACGGCATACAGAAACTCGTGGATCTCCCAGCGGTAGGCCAAGGCCTGACTGATCACCCGCTCCTTTTCCAGCGCTGGCGCCTGCGCGACCCCGACGCGGGCTACATGGTCGGCTCGGACAACCCGCTCTTCCAGCAACCCGAATTCGGCCTCGGCCAGCCTTCGGATTGGATGGTGTTGACCACCGTGGCCCAGGGGGGTTTAGCACGGGCCATTGAGAAAGACCAAGGCGCCGTCCCTGACATGGACAAGCACCCGCTCCTTAGCTCGCCAAGGACATTCATCGAGACGGTATCGATGCACTTCAAGATGCCCGGGCCAGACATGCCCATGGACGCTGCGCACATGTCCACCGCCATGTTCAACCTCTTGCCCACCTCGCGTGGCAGCGTCACACTGTCATCGGACAAGATCCAAGATCCGCCTGTGGTCGACGTCAACTACCTCTCTACGGAGGTGGACAGGTACGTCTTCCGCGAAGCACTGCGCACGACTGCCAAACTCATGCTGGGTACCGAGTTTGGCCGCGAATACATTGAGGGCGAGTCGGTTCCGCCTCCGCTCCAGCCGGCGTCGCTTGACGACACCGACGAGAATCTCGACCAGAGGGTCAGGGCAGGCGCAACGTGTGGCTGGCATGCATCGGGCACTTGCGCCATGGGCAAAGTGGTCGACACCGAGTTCCGCGTGTATGGTGTCGAGGGGCTCAGGGTCGTGGATGCTTCGGTGCTGCCCGTGCCCCTCAGTGCCCATTTACAGGCTCCCATATACGCCATGGCTGAACAGGCGGCTTCCATCATTGCTGGTCGGAGTTGACAGAGAAATACAGACTGAGCATCTAACTCATCTCGACATAATATATTATTTGGTACTCTGCTTGTATGAGATTAAATCACTCCCATAATGCTACCTCTTCAACCCTGCCAAACCTCCTTGCTCTTGTTGTTGGAATCGACAGGTGGTCTGGCAGTCAGCCCAACGTGGTATGACCTTCGGTACGCTGGTGGTAGATGCGACTCAGGCTCCCAGTCAACAGGGAGAGAAATCCTCATTGGGCTGCTCTTATCACCCGCATCTACGCCTTCTGCTCCTTGCCCTCCACGCTGGTCGTTCCAACATCGTCGGATGAGGTGTCCTCGCTGCTCTTGAACATACCGGTGGTGCTCCTATGGTGCGCATTAGATATTGAGTCTTACGGGCGCTGTGTGCTCGACTTACTTGGGCAACTCAAGGTTTGGCAAGAAGACCGTCATGATAATCGCGGGCACGCAGGTGCCGATTGCCGCATACGTGATGTAGCGAAGCACATCCGAGTACTGAATAAGGGAAAGAAGAGTAATTAGCACATGGCTCGAGCGGTAAGAAAAGTAGCTGGACACACGTACCGCATAGTTGATGGCAATCCGGTCAGGACTGTTCCAGGCGGGCAATTCACCAGTGATGGAGTCATAGATAGTGTCCACAAGTTCCGAAGAGGCCGAGTCGCCAAGCCACGCTCGCAAGGAGGGCTTCATCGTGTTGGTGTAGATGGCACCCGCAATGGAGCTACCCACGCTGCTGCCGAGGAAGCTGAACGAAAAGACCAGGGCGAGCACCTGTGCCATCTGGGTCTTGGGCACGACCAGCTGCGGGGGAATAATCAGGCAGGTGGCGATGATGCCGCTGCCGAAGCCCTGAATGAGCTGCTGGCCAAAGAGTTCGCCGGTGCTGTTGAATTGGCCACGCAACATGACCATGATGCCGTAGCCGATCAGCCGCAGGACCGAACCGGCCATGACCAGCCACTTGTAGCGGCCGGTGTACCACATGATGGCGCCCGCGATGATGCCCGAGAACGTCTGGGTCACGCCGTTGGTGTAGACGTAGAAATTGGCAACTAAGGGCTGCATGCCATGGACGACGATGCCCCATGCGTAAAGGTACGTGTGCGTGGCGCTGAAACCGACCGAGTCAATAGCCATGAGCAGGCAGCAAAGTACGACAGTGCTGTTCTTCAGATAGGAAACGGGCACGATGGGGTTCGTGGCATAATGCTTCTCGTAGAAGGGCAATGCCACGAGGATAACTACGCCGACAATCATCAGGGCAATGATCCAGGGAGTCGACCATGCTGCTGGCTGAGAGCCGGCCAGGGTCAGGGGCAGCAGGAGGCAGGCGAAGCCCGCGACGAAGAAGAGCATGCCGCCGAGATCAACCTCGCCGCAAAACTGGGCCAGGGTGCGCTTCTTGGGCTTGAGAATTCCGGCCTTCTTGGCTTTGCGCTCGTAGTAGAAGAGCGTGATGATGATGAAAGATGCGCCAAAGGGCATAAGGAAGCCCAGCATGCCGATACCCCAGCGCCAACCGATGCCACCCTCCTTGACCACACTGTCGACAATGAGGGCGGCGACCCAGGGCGAGATGAGGAAGGGGAAGTACGAGATACCAATGGCAAAACCCCTGTGGCGGAAAGTCGTGATGTCGGAGATGAGAACATTCTATCACGCGCGAGAGGCACAACTTGTCAGTGAACATGCATGCATGCATACAGACCCCTTCGAGTGAGTGAGTCGGGATCGGATCAACCTACAGTCATCACGTTGGTGCCGGACTGTCCAATGGCATAGAATATACCGCCAGCCGCGTAGGCTCCGATCGACGTGGCGGTGGTCTTGAGGATGTAGGACAGTAGGTAGCAGGCGACGCAGAGGGTCAGGACCTGGCCTCTGCCGATGGCATCGGAGAGCTTGGCGAGCGGCGGCTTGCAGACGGCGAAAATGATGGTGTTAGCCGTGCTCAGCGTGCCGAGCAGCGAGAGCGAGTCAAAGTCCGACGTGGCGTAGTTGCCATACGTGTACACGGTCGAATTGTCTAGCTGGAAGAGGATCATGATCATGGCAAGTCTGGTAGGTCCCTTCTGATCAGTTGCTTGTCTCTTCATTGGTCTACTATACGCCAAATCGCACGAAGGAAGTGAAGACAGGCTGTACCTACCCGAGTACGACGAGGCGCCTGCCTGTCTTTCCCCAGACCTTTTGCGCGGCTTCGATGGAGGTCAAATTGGTCGACTCGGTCTCCTCGCCGGCAGCGACCACGATCGGGGAGGCGGGCCCCTTCTCGCCGCCATCGGCGGGAGCTTCCATGTCTGGCATATTCACAGCTTGGCCCAATAAAACAATAGATGCCTAGTATGCCCTTGTTTGCAGGCCGTTATGCGCTGGAGCACAGACGAGAGTTTGGAAGGACCTCTCACTGCTGCTGCTGCTGGCTGAGAAACGGCTGCGTGCAAGCGCAGACAAGAGGCGGGTGAAAGAGGATACCGCTGCCTTCCTATACATGTTGTTGCCCGCGTCGTCGACTCAAAAAGGCATATCAGCCCGGCGATCAGTGGCCGGGTTGCGGCGGAGTGTTTCCGACGAGAGGTCCCCGAGACTCCACAGTCCATCTCACAACCAGGTCTTCGGGACCGTCTTGCCTGCGCCTTGCCGATGATAAAACGGCGCGCTATCCGCTTGTCCTTGGGGTGTCGGGGACCTTGTCTCCGAGAGCGGCATGGGGATGTGCGCGGGGTTTGCACCAAGACAGGTCTTTTCCCACAAATCCATTGCTGGTGAAGCCTTATCTCAAGATCCACCAAGACGCCGTTCCAGGCGTGGGTGAGCCCTAGGCCCGGGAATAAATCCCGTCTTTAGCCGTGCTCCGGTCAGGGTGGTAGCCGACGGAGAATTGTGGATTAGCGAAGGAGCTCTGGAGGCAGATCAGGCCAGTGGCGAAGCTCGCTCATTGGTCCGGCACGCACCCTTGATCCTTGCCTGACAGCAACTAGACCTGGGGAAGGGGTTGAGATAAGCAGCGGACGTTGTCAATGGTGGGGTTGACCCAGCCACCGGGCGGCGCCCTACGAACGGCTCAGACAAGAGTTGCCGACGGAACGACTTCATCTCATGCCCAGGTGTTTTGTCGGTAAAGCAAAGCCGCACAAGAAGGTCATGCCAACGAGTGACTGTGTCGACAACCCACGACACGGCCGCGTCAACATGGCGTCCGAAAAGGAGATGTCTGCACACATGCACATACACAAACTGGACCAGCACCGGCCTGCCACGGGCCGATGGCCTAGATCGTTGCTTGTCGCGGCGCTGCTGAGCATCGGCCTTCTCGCTACATACGCAAACCCCGCCAAATGGCTTCGTGCCTCGCCAGAGGTCATCAACCACAGCAGCCTTGAGGATGAGCTGGAGAAACCATGGGATTGGGCATCTGTCAGTCCCAGCGAGGACATCGAGTGGCACGCATGCTACGGCGGGGAATTCGACTGCGCCCGGCTGGATGTAAGTTGAAGGACAATAATTGCCAGTCCCGTCTACTGCATTCAGAGAGCTGACGTTCTGATGACGACAGGTGCCGCTTGACTGGATAGACCCGTCAAAAGAGCAGCGGGTCGTGCTGGCCGTCCTGCGGTATCAAGCAAAGACCAGTGTCAATTATCAGGGGCCGATCGTTGTCAATCCGGGTGTACGTTGAGAGCTGGCCCTTTCGCGACAATCCGATGCAGATTTTCTAACATAGATGCACAGGGCCCCGGCGGATCAGGTGTTTCCTTTCTGAAAGGCCACGCGAAGGAGCTCCAGGCAATTGTGGGAGACAACCATGTGCGTGTTTCTGTCCGCCCACCTTTATTAATACTTGAAAGTATTGACCCAGCGCTTCACAGGATATCATCAGCTTTGATCCCAGAGGAAGTAAGTTGTCAAAGATGTCCACGACCCGGTGATGCCATGTCGCTAACACTTGCAAATAGTCGGAGCCTCCGTGCCGCGCATCGACTGCTGGGGCTCGACCAAGGAGCGACATGACTGGGAATTGCTCGACGAGAGCGTCATAGACGCCTATCCGGGTCTGTTGTATGAGGCCTATGTCAGGGCACAGGCATTCTCGGAGCAATGCGAGCGCTACATGAATACCAGCACGCCAGACCTCCTGCGTCACGTGAGCACCGCCTCTCATGCTCGCGACATGCTGGAGATCTCGGACAGGGCTGGCTTCCCCCGGCTCAAGTACTGGGGGTTCAGCTACGGCACCATCCTCGGCGGCACGTTTGCCGCCATGTTCCCGGACCGCGTCGAGCGCCTGGTCAGCGATGGTAACGTGGACTACCATGACTGGTTCTCTCTCGAGCAGCTCAACTTTATCGAAGACTCGGACAAGATCATGGAGAAGTTCTTCACGGCCTGCGCGCAAGTCGGACTGGAGAAATGCCCATTTGCGCTGGATTCACCCGACGCCATTCGGACGAGGTATCTCGGGCTGCTCAATAGACTCCGCAAGAGCCCTGTAGTCATCCCAGCTTTCGCGAACGGGACCACGCCAGCAATGCCGGAACTCGTCACCTATGCTCAATTCCAGCTGCTCATCCGCAGCACCATCTACAAGCCCCTGCACGGCTTCCCCGCTCTGGCCAGGGCAATGGTTGCCCTGGAGCAAGGAGACGGCCTGCCCTTTTACAACATGGCAAACAAGCAGGCGCCCACGTTGGACTTCTGCGCCCTGAACAACACGTCGCCACTGACGCCCGTGACCGATGATGAAACCAGCAGCTGGGACGCCTTCCCGGCCATCATGTGCGCCGACGGCGAGCCCTTTACCGACACGCCCGACGAGTTCGCCGCCTACGTCGACGCGCTAGTCGCGCAGAGCAAGTACGCCGGCCCATCAAACGTGCACTTCCGGCTCGCATGTGCGGGCAGAGCTGTCCGCCCCAAGTACCGGGCCGCCGGGCCATGGCACGACATCAAGACCCATTTCCCCATCCTGTTCATCGGCAACGTGGCAGACAACGTGACTCCGCTGCAGAGCGCGCGCAACAACTCTGGCAAGTTTCCTGGCTCGGCCTTGCTGGTCCAGAACTCGTACGGCCACTGCTCCCTCGCGGCCCCATCGACCTGCACGGCAAAGGTCGTGCGTGCCTACTTCCAGAATGGGACCCTGCCCGAGGCTGGCACGGAGTGCGACCAGGATTACGACTTCTTCCAGGACCCGCCTGCGAACGTCCTCGCAGAAGACCAGGATGCTGCTGCCCTTGCTAGGGCTGTGGCGGAGCTCTCGCGCAACGTAGACTTACAACTCTGAAGCCAGCGGTCTGTGAACGTCAAAAGACAGAGTCACATCTGTATTTGATTATCTAGGGCGCAAGGCATATCATTTGGCCCTGAGTTCTCAAATGTATTGGGCAAGGTCTGACTCTATAGAATCCCGCGGGAGCACACGAGGCTTCCTGATAGACCATGCCACTCATGCATGGGTGTGTGATGTTTGACATTGGTCCCAGTTTCAGTTGGCCGAGAATCCCTCAACGAGGGCTAAGATACCGCAGGAACAAGCACGACATTCAGTCCGTGGTTAGCACCAACTTGGAAACCCATCCGCCGTACCTTGTCCTCGTCCATCTCCGCATTCTCTAATCTCTCGAACCTCATAATCATCCTTGCGATAGCGTATGTAACCCAATATAGAGACAATGACTGAGCGGGGCAGATGCGTGGCCCGCCACTAAAAGGAAGATACTCCCATGTAGGCCGCAGTTTGTTGTCCGCCCACCGCTCTGGCCGGAACTCGTTGGCGTCGGGGCCCCAGATCTCAGGGTCGCGGTGCATAGCTGCGAAACTGATGTGGGCGACGTCGCCTGGCATGATTGCAATCGGGTCCTTGCCATCTGGTCCCCCACCGACAGGGAGGGAGGTTGCACGGCGGCAGTGACGCGTCGTTCCCCCAAGAGGGGGATCAAGGCGGAGGGCTAATGATGGCCGGCGGCAGATTAGCACCTATGGAACTAGGATCTCATGAGGCCCTCGGGGAGTGTACGCACCTTCTTTCACGGTCCACTGGAGATACTTGCACCCCTTGATCCCTTCAAAGTTCAACTGCCCCGGTGCGACACCCCTCAGCTCCTCGCGCAACCTGGCCCATGCCCGGGGACACCGCGCGAGATGAAACAACGCCCCAGACAGCGCCACACCCGGCGTCTCGCGGCCCCCGAGGAAGGTATGCATCAACTGGTCACGAAGCCACTTCTTGTCCGCCGTCTGCCCTGCCAAATCCACCGCAAATGCATACTTGGTTCTTTGCCCGTCGGTTGTATTGGCCGCATCAATCGCTTGGTCTAGCAATATCCCCGTCCACCCATTTACAAAGTCCATCGACTCCCTGTACCTCCTGTCCAACGACTGCACAAGCCTGCCTAATATGGGACCGAGGATGAACCGCTTGAATACCACAGAGAGCCCATAGTTATACGCGTCGAGGAAATCCTGGCCCGTTTTCGCTTCGGCTGGGACGAGGCTCTTGAAGCTCTGATCGAAGAGGAAATCGGAAATGGCGTCCAGGACAAGGCGGTCGACCAAGGGGAACAGATTCAGGGGCTGGCCATCCGTGGGAATCGCTCCAAGGAACCTCGCCACGTGGACCTCGAACATGTCGCGGTCTGCCACGTTGCCACGCAGGAATGCTGGGCGGAGCGTGGCCCGCGCATGTCGCCAGGCTTCTCCATCGGATGTGAGGATCCCGGGGCCGATGAAATCCTGAATGAGCTCTGAGCGCTTGGGATCCATGCCCCAGCTGTCGAAGTCGGTCGCGAAGACGGAACGGGCGTTTGATGGCTCGCGTGTGTTGATGTAGCGCGTGGTAAAGCCTAGCGGTGCCGACTAGTACGTCGCTGCGTATGTCCGCGGATAGGTGGGGGCAAAGAGCCGATCGACCTGGGCGCGGACGCGCTGTTTCTTCATCGTGTCGCTAAAGTCTTTGTAGAAGTGGTCCAGGCCGAATATCGGGTCACGGGTGCGAAGACTGCGCGGAGGGCTGTTGCTGTTGGCGAGCTGCTGGCTCCACTGCCGTCGTCTGTATTGCTTTCTGAGGCGAGAGGTGGCAAAGATGGCGATCAAGGCGCCGAGTATTACTGTAAACCACGCCATTCTGGTGACTTGTTCGGTGCTAAAGAAAGGAAGAACATAAATGAATGGCTTCGGGGATAGCAAGGTGGAGATTGATTGCGCCCAGTCTTGGGCGCGTGTCGGGGGAGTACGGCTATATAGCGTGTGGGTGTGCTTACGAGAGAACGTACTCCAAAAGTAAGCCGGCCATATAAGCAGGCAGGCCAACTTATACAGAGGAGCAAGAAAGCCACAAATCGGCTAAGTTGCCTGCCACCCTATCACAATTTAGTGACCAGGGTCGGCCGGCTGACCTGAATGGTTCACGGTTTGTGTTTTGGCAGCGGCGGAGGCGATTAGATTTGCAATTCTATTCTCAACATCTCTACTGAGCCAAGAGGCCGGCATCTGGCGCTACCCCGCCCATCTGAACACCCAGTTCCCTGACTGCCCGTTACTCGACGACCACGACGCCACGGTACCGCATCTTGCCATCCCGCAGCTTCTGCATTGCGTCCGACACGCCCTTCTGGTTCATGGGAAACGTTTCGATCTGAGGCCTGACCCCGCGCTTCGCCGCGAACCTCAGCATCTGCTTGATGTTCTGGCTGCTCGCCAGCCCCGAGCCGAGGACGCTCAGGCCCTTGCCGCCGATCAACGAGAACGGACTCAGGTGCATGTCGTCGAAACCGATGGTCATGAAGATGACGGTGCCGCCCGGTGCCATGTACGGCAGGTAGGTCGACTTGTCGGGCACCCCGCTGGTCGTGAGGAGCATGTAGTCGAGCTTGCCGGCGCCCGTGAGCTTCTCGACGTCCGCGTGGTCGCCGCTGGTGACGTAGAACTCGGAGGCGCCGAACTTCATCGCCTCGTCTCTCTTGGTCTCGGACGAGGACAGCACCACCGCCTCCATGCCCATCTTGTCTGCGAACTGGATGGCCAGGTGTCCCAGGCCTCCAACGCCCATGATGCCCACGCGGTCGCCGGCCTTGGCGCCGTACGCGTACAGCGCCTGCCAGACGGTGGCTCCGCCACAGACCAACGGCCCTGCGTGCTCCGAGTCGATCTCGTCGGGGATCTTGTAGAGCGCCGAGACGTCCCAGGTCGTGGCGGTGGCGAAGCCGCCCCGGTCATGGTTGGCCTCGCCGAACGCGACCGAATTGTCGCAGATGTTCTGCCGGCCGGTAAGGCAGCCCTTGCAGCGGCCGCAGAACTGCTGGAACCAGCCCATCAGGACGCGGTCACCGACCTTGAAGTCGGAGATGGTGGAGACCATGGAGCCCAGCTCGGTAATGGTGCCCACGCCCTCGTGGCCCAGACCCTGATCGGCGTGGCGATAGTGCTGGTCGGTGCCGCAGACGCCGCAGTGGGTGATCTTGACCGAGACCTCCGTGGGTCCGGGCGTGCGGCTGCCGCGGGACTCGACAATGTCGCCGGTGGCGGAGCCCTTGAAGACGGTGAACTCGACTGCTGCCATTTTGGATGATTTGCTGAGATAATGGCGATGCTAGCGTGATGCTTGTGGTTTGTATGTGCTTTCGGTAGTGGAGTGATGTGATCACTGACTGGAGGTGAAGAAACTGTTGTTCTGTGCTGGTGAAGAGTCTCTCCAGATCGAGGCTCCCCGTGGCCTTCTTATAATGGGAAGAGGAGGCAACATTGCGATGGCTGTTCGAATGTCGAGAACCGAGAAGCTTGTTCTGGATGACGAAGCCATTGGCAACATCGTATCAGTTTTCGTCGTCGCTGTCGGCATGACAAAACCTGTGTGCGGTCTTCGTGGGGCTCACTCTGCGGGCATATAATATGCGCCGCACCGATTACCACACCGTTGGGAGTTTGCCCCACTTCGGACCGCACCGCGGCCCCACTAATTCCAAGCGGGACCCGCACGACTCCACTTTAGACCGCACCTCGCAAGTCTCATGGACCGCAGTGGATCTACCTACGGCACTTAGGTATTTTGGAATTTCAGTCGGCCGGGAACCCCGTTCGCAGCGCCGCCATCTCTGACATCATGCATGCTGGGGAGCTTTGAATGACAGATAGTATGTGCTTTTTTTTGTTCTTGTTTTTGATTTTGTTTTTGGCTGGCATGGACACGCACACAGCGATCCTCGGCTAGGTGAGATAAGAATAACGTAGCGTAAGGTCATGAATGTGAATGCTCAAATATGTAGTTGGTCGAATACCAAGTCAGCATAATCACACCTCTCCAATCTCCTTCCACGGGGCCCTCAGGGTCTCGGTACACCCAACGAGCACCAGCCTCTCAAACCCGTCCGTCCGATCGTTCATCCCGGGCTCCTTGTCCCAAACATTCCGGACCTCCTTCAGCTGGACCGTCTCGTCCACCACCTCGGGCGGCATCATCGCGAATACGTCCCTCCCCGCATTCCAGATGCCTGGGCGCGCCGAGAGAGGGACGAGCCACATGCTCGATTTGGATTGGTAGCACAAGCCGCCTGTTCTGAACTGGAAGAAGATGACGTAGAGCTTCAGGACGATGAAGACGGTGCGGCGCACGCTCTCGGCGACGATCCAAGATTCCCAGGTTTTGTCACTGCTATTATCACTGTCGTTGTCAGTGATGGTCCTGTTCTTGCGGGAAAGCTCAATGTCTGCACGCCGCAGTAGGCGAAGTGCGAGAGCCTCGACAAGGTGTGCCTGCTGTTCGGCCGCTATGCGCTGCTGCAGATCGCCCTTGAAGATCCGGATGCTCTGGTACAGCAACACGGCCTGCAGGCTCGCCAGGTCGTCCAGCAACGTGGTCTCGGTGGGTGCGATGTTCTGCAGCTTGGCAAACTCGGCATCAAGCGTGCGGAAGAGCATGGACCGGCTCCGCTCGTTCATGCGCGTGCTGCCGGCACAGACCCCAAAGGCGGCCTGCATGGCCTGGGGCAGGTACTGGTTGTAGAGATCCTGGTGGATGAAGGGTGTGGCGGCCTCCTCGGCCAGCATGCGGGGGTACTCGCGGTACTGCGAGAGCACCCAGGGGGAGTCGATGGTGTCGTAGACGAGCGGCTGCATCTCGCCCAGGATGCCCAGGGTCTTGGGTATGCTTGTTGGCATCCACGGCTCGAGCATTGCGGTCGTGGATGGGTCCTGCTCCCACCAGAACTCGGGAGACTGTGACCAAGTCTCCATCTGTGTCACCTCTGCCATGCTGTTCCCCGGGGCGGCTGCGGAGGTCTCCAGGGGCATGAGGAAGTCCACATCTACGACCGGGCCGATGAAGGACGGGGTCCCGGGTGCGGGCTCCGAGGAGCCGGGGCCGCTCGGTGCGGGCGTCTGCGGTGGGTACGCATACTGACAGGCCTTGTGCGTGCGCTGGCACCGGCCGCATGTGGGAAAGGCCAGGTCGCACTTCCGCCTGCCGGCAAAGCAGGTGTCACATGATCTCCGGCGGATCGACATGGTCCTGCGAACCTAGGGCGCAGTACAGAGACAAGTAGTGGGGCCGGGGATTGGTAGTCCGCTGCGAGATCGCCAGGGGCTGGTGTGATAAGTAGTCATCCAGTGCTTGATGCAGTGGTGCGTAAGGCGGCTTTGCACATGGCATTATTTTGCACCGAGTGAGGACCAGCTCTGCTCTTGAGCTAAGGCATGCCGTCACGGGCTTTGGTCGAGCGCAGCTGACAAATCCCACCCTCGGCCTGACGCAGGGCGCTGACTTGCAGCTCGCGAGGGTCCACTTATTTCGTATGTCGCACCCGCTTAATCATCACAAAGAGCTTGACGATGATGGTAATACGGCTATGGAAAAATCATTCAAGCCATCGGAAATGGCGATGGAAATAAAGTTAAAAAATGCTCAGGGATTTTTAAACTGTTATTGCTTAGATAGAACCCCTCCCGCGCTCTATAACAATCTCATCTTCGCCAGTCACAAAATTAACGATATTAAAACCCAATGTATTAGCAAAGTATCCTAGCGACGAGTGTGCCTCAAATCACTTTCCCTCGGCATACCGCTTCAGCTCTGCGTTCATACGCAGATGGCCCTGTTCCAAATCCTTGAATGCGCTGGAGAGTGCGTTCGCGAGAGGAGGCAAGCACCCGGTGAACTTCTCGCCCTGGGTGAACTTGGTGCCCTTGACCCCATCGACGGTAGTCTCCTCGAGTGTGCACCAGTGCTCGGCCCGGAAGATGGCCGAGTGGACCATGGTGCCCCACCACCGCATCTCCCGGCCCGGGTTGAACACGGAGATGGTGTTGTGGTACTGTGCCGGCTTGCCGCCCGGCTGCGTGGGCGCGACGGTGATGGTTGTGGGTGTGCCGACGGTGGTTTCGGACAGGGGAACCGGTGATGCAACAGCCGTGATGAAGCTATTCCATTCACCGTACGAGGCGAAGTCGGTGATAATCGCCCACACCGTGGAGGCCGGCGCGGCAATGAAGACGGAGTTCTCGATTCGAACCATGTCGGAGTCTTGATAAGTAATCGCTGGTGTCTGAATCTGCCCAATCCGCGAGAGTTTGTGCTGGACGTTTCGCTTTTGAGCTGCAGGACTTTTGGATTTCTGCAGTGAACTGAGCAGGTGTACGGGAAGACCAAGGTCTGTTCCTCGCTCTGTTATCACCGTCTTCGACTAGTTGATCTGCTGTTCATGTTCGCAAAACAGAGCCGTAACCAGGAGGCCACGCCCGGTTTATTTATACATTGCAGGCCTTCAGTCCTGCATATCGCGAATAGCCTTTAGCAACTCTGTAGACCCGTCTTTGACAGCGTCATTGTGCCCCCGCTTGGCCGGGTTGCGCCGACGGCACGTGTCATGCCTGCATGCAACCGAAAGAAGCCTAGTGCCGGAATCGAGTCCGCCCGGCGGTCCAACTTCATTGCGGGGCCCCGGACCAGGTCTATATCGATGGAACAAAACAGGAGTCGATTCTCGAGCTGGATCGACGGCTTTCATTGAAGCAAAAAAGGTACCTGGTCTTGTCCTCCATCTCTGACCCGAAACCGTCAGGAGACCTCGCTGCCGTCGATCCCTCCAACCGTGCTTATCACGGCGCCACCAACCCCAACGACACTACTGTCGCTGACGCCGCTAAGAATTAGAGCAGCAACGCCGCCAGCCAGTGGTGTCCCGCCGGGTGTCCTCGGCTCTACGTCTCTCGTCAACAGCGTCGACCTGTTCGACCAGTCAATAAGTAGGGCAGTATTTACCAGGCTTCTTTATGATGCTCTCTAGGTGAAGTACCAACTTATCACACTGCACCGTCTTGCAATAATTACACCTGTTTGCCATGACCTTTATGACTACAAGTTGTTTCTCTTCTCTAAATGCAGCGAATATGATATGCAAAGTAGGATATATGTACAGTAAGCCCGCGAAGCTGATCCGCATATGAATGACAACAAATGAAAATACAATACACCAAAGTCAGCTCTCGAACCCCAATGCCGCCAATGTCTAATCGTACGGGTATCAGTTCCCCATTCCCATTCTCCTCCTCGACCCAAGCCTATATTCATCACTGGATGCCTAAGCAGTCATGGCATACTGAGGCGGGGCGTCAGCCACGATACCGTGACTGCTCATCTTGTGCTGCTTGTGGCCGTGGTGCGGTAGTAGGCCCTTGGCCTTGGCCTTGAGGCCCCGGTGGCTCTTGTTGGCCAGGCGCTCCTGCTCAGCCATAATCTTCTTGTTGGCTTCGGGGTCTTCGGCAGAGTATAGAGGAGGCACCTCGAGAGCGAGCTGGAGGGCCTTGGCTTGCTTCTTTTCTTGGCGGCGATCGTAAACTTCCTTGCTGCCAATGTAGATGAGGGCGATGGCACCGATGACGATGGCAGCCATTTGGTGTTTGTTGTTGGCGCAGTGGTGTGAATGATGAAGGTGGAAGGAGTTTGTGGCAGGTTCTATCTATGTAGACCTGGATGCGATGCCGAGTACTGAATGCTTTACAGACTCAAGTACGCGGTTGGATGACTGGTGACCAAGGTTGGATGTAGTATATGTTGCTGTGTTGTATTGTGTTGTGCTGTTATTAAGTGTTTGTTGCTGTTATTGTTGATGGTAGTGGTAGTGGTAGTGGCGAATCCTGATTGTGAGTGCCATGATGGGGGCTTTTATAGTTGTCAACGCGATTCCAACCCATTTGCACTGCCTCGTTGGCGCTGTATCTTGAATGACCCCGAGTCACTCATTGTCAGCACTGCCGTACAAGCCACGGGCCGGGTGACGAGCGTGTTTGCTTCGAGAGGGTGTGGTATTCCACCGTAATGATAGATTCGCATGCCGCTAAGTCAAACTGCACTCCGTGACACAGCCCATTTAGCAGGGTTCGCAAGTGACTATTTGTAAAAGTCGAGTGCGGAGCTGATAGGGCGGTCTTGGTTTGACTCCTACTGGCGGCTTTCGTATTTGGAATTCTTCAATTTCCAGCCAATGGGGTGGCTCCACCAGAATTTGTCATGATGGCCGCAGGCATCGTCTACGCACGGGCCATTCGGCGCAGCGTTGGTGCTTGCAGGCAGTCTCCCAGCTGCGCCACCCTTTTCGTCGTAACACCATTTTTCTTGGGTGCGTCCTCGCGCCGAAAGCTTAAAATCACGTTCAAGTACTGGGCCTGGAGCGTAGGGATTGGAGATGCAACTCTTGCAGATAACAAGGGCTGATCCACTCATAGCTGAATCTGTCGACAATTGACACGTGGAACAAGCAAGCCTTTAGCGACGTCTCCGGTTGAGCTTGAGAAATGTCTCTATTTGACCTTTGCTTGTTTCCCCCAAAGACTCGTCTCCCTAGCTTTCTCACAATCACACATCCGCCTTGGCGGCGCGGCCCTCGCGGCATCCATGTCGCGACAGTCAGTGCAACAACGCACATCTGAGCAGTCGTCACAGACCACAAGCACCAGGTAGCACCCTGCACTGGTGCATTTCCTGATCCCATCCCCCGGCTTGGCGCACTCGACACACGCTGCCACCTTCTCGCTGCCGTCCAGACCCAGAGACCCCCTAGCATCAAACACAAAGTTTCTCCCTCTGTACAACGAATCTGAAGGCCGCATTCGCCCAGCGGCGATCTCGGCCTCCATCCATGTCAGATATGCCGCTATCCCGCCTCGCAGCGTGTAAACATCCGCTGCCGGGTGTTCCGGGTTCGCAGTCCTATTCATTTCCTCCGCAAGCCACCGTGCGCCCTTCTCGCACCGGATTCCTCCCGTACAATATGTGAACACGCTCTGTTGCTCCGTCGTCGTCGTTGTCGCCACCGCTTGTGCGTCCGCGATACGACTCCCAAACACCCTGTCATTGACAGCCATCTTGACATAGGCAGGCCACTGCCCGAACCGCCGCACGGCAGGCCGGATAGCCGGTTGCCCGCTCTTGCCGACAAAGTATCCCAGTCTCGACTCGTAATGGTTTCTTACATCCACCATGGTGATGTTCTCCTCTTTGGCGACACGCCGGTGCCATTCCGGCGGGCTGAGCTCCTTGACGACATCCCAGTCCTTCGGTAGCCAATTCGTCACTCCGAGGGGCGTGATCTCCGCCTTGATCAGGACGTCTTGCTTACCTGCGAAGACGCACGCGCACCCTCGAGAGGGCTTGAAGAAGGCATCTACATCTTGCGGCGTTGACAGCGGCAGCGAGGCGAATGACCAGTGCGGGATGCAGGCTGCGATATAAGACTCGATGCCCTCCTTTGTGCCGCCAATGGTGATGTTGAAGCCTTCAGTGGACAGCCTGATCTTGCAACCCAGTTGTAGATCTGTGACCAGGGTCTGGTGGAAGCTCTGTAGTTCTTGAAGGCGGGCGGGCGTGATGTCGAAAGGGAGGGCAGGGGGTGCGGAGAAGTACCGGTAAAAGAGCAGGACGGCGCCCGCTTCAGCTGCTGCTTTGCTGCATGGGCACGTGCAGGTGTAGTTCACGGGATTTGGGTCGCGTGTTGACATCTTGAAGTGCTGATCTGGCGGCCGGACCCCCATGCTGGACATCGAAGTTGAAGTCCCTGGCGATTTTTCTCAAAAAAAGGTCGTGCCAAGTGGGGCTGAACTGAAACCCCACCCGTTCGCTGAAGTCTCCGATCCGCAGTTTATCTTGATTCTCATGATTGCAATGTGGCCTCGCATGTTCCGGGCTTGCGCTTTTCGACTCCTGGAGGCCGCCACACTCCTTTGTTTTGCTCTCTGAGATTGATTCCATTTCCCACCTGCTGGCAAGTTCCTGTACTTACTTGGTGATTCATGATGATCGGCGTGGCCCCCATGATAATCCACCAGGGGTACCCGTGACGTATGAAGCCCTCCTTTGGTGCTCTGGAAGACCGGAAAGCTGGCCTCAGGCAGTATGAGGACCCTGGCATCCGCCAATTGCTCTACTACCGGTGGAACACGACGCTGCGGGCAACGCAAGTGTCAAACATTCGCATTTGTGACAGCACCTTCTGGCAGCAGCACATCACCAGGACGAACCACCAGAAGGTCGACTCGACAACCACCGGCTTTGATGACAGGAAGCTGGTAGGCACAAACCCCTGCCATAGCCAACCAATGATGTTCAACTGACTGCGACCGTGACGTCGGCGTCGGTAGCTGTCAGACACCTCTTCCAGCCTCATCATCACCTGCCATGTGATGACAAGTCTACGCTCTCTCCTCCCTCAATTACGCATACTGCACTCCATAACAGTCGTTCCACGTAGCCACGATGGCTTCTGTCAGCCCGGCGTCCACAAGTGGCGAACCAGCCATCACCACGTCCACATTCCACCCTTTTCTGGGCCTCCCCTACGAAATCCGCCACAAGATCTATCTGCTCGCAACATATCGGCGTATCGTGCACGTCCAAGAGCGTTTTCTGCCATTCCAATCTTATCATGCCGCGCGCCGTCATTTCGACGCGCACTATCTCGAGCATTGGCACGAAATCGGTATCCACCCTTCCGTTGCAGCCTTTGCTCCATTGTGGAAGGAGAATACGGTTGAGCGCATGAGGCAGCAGCATGAGCAAGTCGAACCCACAGATGACGACAGGATTCTGGAAGTCGGACAGCGCAAGACGCGGGGTTGGGCAAGGAAGCTTGGGCTTCTGACAGCTCGAGCCGAGAACATGGACCTCGACAAACGTACTGCAGCCTCCGACAGAGGCAGCGGCAGCGGCAGCGACAGCGACGAGGACGACTATGAGCTGCCGCTACCGCTCCGCCCTTGGAAACCAACCCCGGAACTCCCCGAGCTGCCGTTGCACTGGCTGTGGGAGTCAGCAGACTCGGCATGGCAGTTCCAGAGAGAGTCGCAGCTCTTCAGTCGGGCGCCGATCCCAGCCCTGCTGCATGTTTGTGTCGAATCAAGGAATACGATGAGAGAGGCAGGGTATGAGTTGACCTTTGGGACACCCGCGAGAAGACACGTTGGGCAAGCTGCCAATGGTGTCCGCGACGGAGGCGTCATCCCAGGCATGACTTGGTTCAACTTCCGCCACGACACCCTCTACATCGGCCACGCAACTTACGACTACGACAACGAAGACGACGCAAACCTGCCTCCTTATCGAGAGAGCCACGAATCAAAAGCCAACGAGTCGGAGACCAGCAATGGTCGTACAATCCCGAATCGCATTGGCTATTCCCAGCCATGGGATCTCGCGCCCTTCCTCCCCTCTGATCTGCGTCGGGTGACACGCATCATGCTCCCACACTGCAGCCTGGCCATGACTTTACCTGAATGGGGCGGCGCTCATTTCGCGCTCTTCCTCGACGGGAGCACACTGGAAAATTGGCAGCCGCTGTTCCCGGCTCTGAAAGAGTTGTTTCTCGCAGAGTGGGCCCTGCTAGGTGGTTGTGCCGCTTGCGCCTCAGATAAGGAGCTGCAAAAACAGGGCAATGAAGATGGAGCCAAGGATGAAGTAGCCAGGACACACCACAGTGACGGGCCCTGCATGCAAGACATCCAGAAACACCGTCTCGCTCGGGAAGCTGAGCCGTGGTTCGCGATAGCGATGCAAGAAGTCGACTCCTTCTCCCGAATCATGTATAAGGATGGCGGCGCTGGTCGCGACGGTGGGAGTGCAGTCGGGATAGCTGCGATGTACATGCACAAGACCGCCAGAGAACGCGGCCCTGGTGACGCGTCCAATATCGGGGGAAATGGGAATGGCACACGGCGCGATTTCTTCGAACTTCGCGGCCATCAATTGCGGATTGGAGCCGAGTTGATATTCAGGGAGGATTGGTTTGCCTCCGTGGGCGAGGACGGTGAGTCCCCAGGGTTCGAGGAGCCCGGGTGGTTCACGGAGCCCGAGGAACCTGAGTGGTTCCCTGAGGTCAAGTTTGTGCACGTAGGCACTGCAGCTATGCTGCGCGACCTCGAAACTGAACGGGCGCGGGTGTGGGAAAAGCTCAACCGCGACTTTGGAGATCCTGGCGACGAGATTGACCATGGGCCAGACTTCGCGGAATGGGTGAATACATTCATGCAGGGACAGCACTCTTGGCTCCCGGCTAGGGACCATGCCCAAAAATCTCGTCCAGAGATGCCGCTGGCATGGGACGCCCCCAGGGGTTGGACTGTGCATAAGATATGTCCGCCATGGAAGGAGAAGTTTGAGTGGAGTATCGACCGCTGAGTCGATCTTCACAACCTTACTGGACGTTTATATGACTTGACAGTGAAGACGAGAATCTGCTCACTCTCTTCACGCCGTTCGATCTGCCTAGAATATTTAAGACCACGAGCGCTTACGGGATGGCTCCCCGCCCATCACAGCGATGAGCGGATGCTAGCACGCCGAAGGGCCTCCGATAACGTACAGGTCGGTCGCCAAGGTTGGGTGGACGAGGCGATACGTCTTAGCGCATGGATCGGATATCTCCCTATCCCGCACGCTTTCGACCACGGAATCCAGGCTTTGTGATGTGACACGCAGAAGAGCAGACGGTTGCATGCTTCGCCAGCAGGCACTTGCTCCTGTCCCACGAGGGCTCCGACGATCAAGGACCGAACCTTGAGACACTGGCAGGGATTTAACCTGCGGTTGCACTGAAGGACGCCACAATCTCAGTGTGCCATCCAATATCCGCAGACTGCCGTTGCATCGCGAGATCGGTCAATTCTGCT
Organism: Microdochium trichocladiopsis; assembly: GCF_020744255.1. Lineage (NCBI taxonomy): Eukaryota > Fungi > Ascomycota > Sordariomycetes > Xylariales > Microdochiaceae > Microdochium > Microdochium trichocladiopsis. Next base: position 3,375,987 of record NW_025763549.1, read on the forward strand.
TTCAGCTTAGGGATTCCGGTTCTCCATCACTGCATGGGGCTTGCACGGTCAAGAGTAATAGTTGGTGGAGAGGGATACATGGCTCAAGTCTGACTTGCCTCGCGACAATTACCGCTTGGAGGCGGAAAGACAAAAGCTCGGAGAAGATGTCTAGTGTAATATGAACAGCTATTTCTTAACATCTTGCTCGTGAAACTTGCGCACGACTTGAAGCGTTGCGTAGTAGCTGAATGGTAGAGCAATGAACCAAAGCCCGCAATTGATGCTTGCTGTGGCGATGAGGGCAGTCGGAACTGCTTGTACCCCAAAGCCAACGGCCACACCCGCTGTCTCGATGCCGCGGAGCAATGAGCTGTACCTAATCTGATGCCCAGGAGAGTCTGACAGATTGCCGATGCACCAGTAAATATAGTTCTCCACCAGACCTAGGCTGACACGCTCAAGCATGTAGACGCCGAAGCCACGGCCGAAGGTAGTCTGATCTGCGTAATCGAGTGTTGGGTTGGTGTGACGAAACTCGTTCTGGATTATAACGGCCCATATCCAGGTGGCGCTGTTGACCGCGACGATGAGACTGAACGTAGCGACAGCCCGGACCTGCCGACTCTTGTGCCACGGCAGGTCCACTAACGAGCCGCCCACCCAGGTAGCCAATGTGCCGACCACGGCAGTCATGAGGCTGGCCAGCGCTCTAGATCGTACGGTGAAGTAGGTAGCAAGGTACGTCCCCGGATATGCTTGAATCCACCCGTAATACCAGAAGAGTGGCACAAGCAGTAGAATGGAACGGCTCCGAGCCAGTCTCCACATCTCTGAAAGCTCAACACCCCAATTGATACCTCGTGGGGCCTCGATATGTGTACCATCATCGCGTTGGACCTTCTCTGGATTGGATAGAAGCAGGCCAAAAAAGAAGCCCAGGCACTGTATCGCGATAAATCCCAGGTACGTCTGGTAGGAAACCTGGCCCTTTTGTGCAATATTGACGTTGAGCGCAAGCGAGATGGAGCCTGAGATGACGTTGCCCAGGTTGCGACCGGTGAACCACGTCGCAATGTACCTACCACGCTTGTGTTGTTCCGGATAACCCGTGGCGATAGCCCCTTCCACACTCCAGAAGAAACCAGCCGAGATTCCACAGGTGGTTGAGCCCAGATACTGTGACGCGCGTTAACCATGAGGTGGGTGAGTGGCTAGGCTTGAACCAGCAAACGGGTAGGGCCTTGCCACTTACTACTAGCCATGTAATACCCCAGCGATTATTCAGATACAGACCAGCGGCGTACAGAGGGTAGCCTACAGCACCTAGAGCAAGCGTCCACCGGAAACCAATCAAGTTGGTAAGCCAAGGCCCCAGAAAACAAGTTACCGTCATGAATGCGTAGAGGAGCGCATTGGCGGCATTGACGAGATTTGGAGACTGGCTGCCCCCAACCCCCAAGCCATTCATGGCGGACCAGACACCGGGCGCACAGAATGCACATAAGCTGACGACCAGAATCTGAAACAGCGTGGTCCGGTAGAAAAGCTTGACTTTGGAGGTAGGAGAAAGGGCACCCATGGAATTGTGGTGGCCCAAGCCTACCTCAGCGTCCTCATCAAGTCCGCCTTGGGAGACCTTTTCCTGTACCGCAGCCATCTGTCGTAGTCCTGAAAATGGTAGCTTGGATTCGCAGGAGGTGGAAATGTCGATAACTGTAATTAGCGGTCGAATTCCGGCGGCTGAGCGCGTGGTCGGGACTACTGTTGCTTCATGAACTCATAAAATCATTCACGTATGCAGTCATTACGCAAACGCGGAAGGAAATGACACAAGCTGTCGTTATCGCTCCTACTCAAGTTCGACCCGCCGATTTCGGGGCACATGGCCAAACCCTGTTGAACTGACCAATGTCTATGAACGCAGAGCACATCATCATGCTTTGCCTCATGCCTGGGAAATCCCGGAATACCGGACCGATATGGCTGCTGATCGTTATTGGTCCTTGCCGCATGAGCATCCTCAACCCCGCGATGGCGTGATCCAGAACAACGTCTCCACCCAACATGTGAATCAATATTGCATTAGTTCTATTATACTAGGAATGAAACACGGATATCTTTGGGAAAGCACGACTGCAAGATATGCTCTGCTTCCAGAAGAGACAACTCTTGCCTTGCAGGTTGTTCAGGGCTGCCTATATCCACTGCTCCGACAAAGATACAAAATGGCGACTTCAGTAGACCATCTGCCTTCGGCGCTGTTCGCAATCCATCAGCCAGCCCCAGTGCCGGTACTATTCGAAGAATTCAGTCTTCCCAACGGGAACCAGAGGGTATTGGGTCAGCCACACCCCGAAGGAATTGTGAGTCCGCTGGCGCTGCGCCCACTACTATCAAGTAGCGAGGACCTCAGCCTGGACAAGGCCATTGAGACTATCAAGGCCCTACAAGCCCAAGACGGTATCTTGACCCGGAAGCTGGCGTTGCATGGGACGGTGCTGTTCCGCGGCTTGCCCATACGCAATGCTGAGGATTTCAGCAGGTTTGCTCACGCTTTTGGCTTCAAGCCGCACGAGATCATTGGAATCGTGGTGAATCGCCCGCTCTTAGCGCCCAATGTAGCTCCGGCCAACGAAGCGCCCAAGGAGATGCTCATCTACAGCCACAACGAGTCGCCACAGGTCCCCCATGCGCCTGAATACATATTCTTCTATGGCCACCAGGCCCCTGTCACCGGCGGCGAGTCGCCCATTTCATCCTCGTTGGAGCTGTTTCACCGTGCCCAACAAGAAATTCCCGCATTCGTCTCGGAGCTCGCTGCCAAGGGCATCCTGAGCCGCGTCACCTATAAGTTCGACAAACAGTATGAGGGCGGCTCGACGCTTCGCCAAGCCTTTGGGAAGGAGATTGAAGACGGCGACGATGAGGTCACGCGGCGCGCCAAGATCGAGGCGCAGATTCGTCGCTATGGCCGCGGCGAACACACCACCTGGGAATGGACCGACGAGGGCATTGTCTTGACACATCGGCTCCCGGCCATCCGTACCCAGCCGGAGACGGGCCTGCCCACTTTGTTTACAGGGCTCGCGGCCTATTACAAGAACAACAAGCTCAACAGCCCTACAGCCACCGCTCGCAAGAACGCGACGCAGCAGCTGTACGGCGACGGCACGCCCATCCCGGACAAGTATCTCGAACACCTAGCTAACATCACCGACGAAATTCGTGTGCTGCACAAGTGGCAGCAGGGCGACGTGCTTGTCTATGACAACATCATTGCGCAGCATGGTCGGCAGCCCTGGGAAGGGGAGCAGTCCGATCGCGTAGTTTTGGCGAGCCTATTTGACGGCGATAGTGTTCCTGGTGCATATGGTAACCAGGACTGGGCCCAGGTGGTACAGGCATTAGCTGGATAAGCAATCACGTCTCTTGGCTGCGTTTAGCTATGGAAAGACTGCAGAGCCGTTTGCCTGCCTCGCCTAACGGTTGAGCCGAAGTCCGTCACATTCGTAGAAGCGCTTGACAAGTTTTACCCGTGTAACTGTTATCCACGGTTAATCGAAATCACCGACTGGCACCGTTTGAGCATTCTCAGAGGAACCCCCTCTTCTTTGCGCAACCTGGCTGGATCAAATGGAACGTTCGCCCACCGCCCGAAAAGCTACCAGGGAAGAAGTTGCACAAGGCCTTTTACTGCGCAGCATGAATGAAAGCCTGTCATGTGCCGTCTATAGACTTCTTCCAGGGAGAATAACCACAGCGCTACGGCCATGCTTCAGCATCGTCCAGCGCGAACAGAGGCCCTGTTGCTATAATTAGCACTCCATAACATACGTGTAATAGTTAACTAGTCGAAAAGGCTCCCTAAGGTCAATACTTACCAAAAGTCCCAGCCCTCCTGTCTGCCGCTCCCACCCCTTTCGCAGCGGTTGACCAGATACTGCGCAAGCTCTGTGCATTTAGCGCTAGATAGCGTCGCTGGGCTGCCGTAGTTATTGCTGATCCGGAAGTCAAACCTGTTGACGCCTAGAGCCGCATTATAGCAGCCTGTCTTTGCTGCCGCGAGGCCGTACGAGCCGCTGCCTCCGCTGCCGCTACACCACCGCACTGCCGCAGCAAGCGCTGCATCTTTGTTATCGCCCCAGGTCTTGTCGGTCGTGGATGAACTGCACGTATGCGAGCTTTGGGGCTGGAAGCCGATGGTACGCACACAGACGTAGGCGTTGGCCCACAGCCCGTTACACGTCTCGCCTACTGACATGTGCCAATCTCTCAGGCGCGAGGGGCGGATGCCGTGCTGGGCGCCGATGGAGGCGCAGGTATCGCCAGATTTGACCAGGTAGAAGCGGTCACAATTGGGCGTCATGCCCGGCTGAGTCGGGGTAGGCGTGGCGATGCCATTGCCGGTAGTCGTGGTAGTGGTCGACGTCGGCCTCGTCGTGGTCGTGGGGAGGCCGATGGTGCGGACGCAGGCGTATGCATTGGCCCAGAGCCCACTGCAGGCGGACCCGACGGCCCTGTTCCAGCTGGTGAACTGGGCCACGGTGATGCCGTGCTGACTCGCGATACCTGCGCACGTGTCGCCAGCCTTGACAAAGTAGAACCGGTCGCAGTTAGTGGCAATGTCAGGCTGAGTAGGCTGGGGCGTCTCGATGCCATTAGTAGGCACTGTGGGAGCGGATGTGGTCTTTGTGGTTGAAGTGCGAGGCGTGGTAGGCGTGGCCGTGGTGGACGTGGTAGATGTGGTCTTCTGGCTGTAGATGGCGCCGGGGAGCAGAGATAGGCGCTTCAATACAGTAGGCGCGCCCGACGAGGAAGTTGCCACAACCAGCAGTGAGAGAAGGGTTCTAGTTTATCGTTAGTATTTCGTAAACCTGGATAATATGAATTGAGATAGATCCTTAGCAAACTGACCCAAAATATGAAATCCTCCACAGGGACTCCCCAGTTCCGTAACAAATTAGTGCAAGTTACAGAGCCATCATTATCATACCACCAACTACACTGTGAGATGGTATTTGGATCGTAAGGCATCTCTGGCTTGTCTCCCAGTACTTGAAACGGGGGAGAAACGGTACTATTGGCCGGAAAAGGGCTTGCCAAGGCACGATAGCAGGTAAGCGATGCTATGACGCCGAGGATCCGGGCGCGATAGCCTACTCGGGGCGACATTATGAAGGTCGTTGTAAGAGACGACGTGAATTAGCTCTTGGAAGCGAGATTACCATGAGCTGAAGCCGTGATACATAGAATGTTCCACGAAGGTTTTATATAGGTTAAGTGTTGAGAGTAACTACAATACTGCGAAGGACTCCCGTGCTCAATTAGCTTCCTTGTGGATGGACAACCCATCAAACCTTTAACCTCCCTTCCTATGCGACCCAAGACTGACGGTCCAGCCCACACACGGAAATGGATGCCTGGACATCATATTTTCTTCGGGGCTTACCAACGCCGCGTATTATGGGCCAATTTTCAGGTGGACCGGACGCCGAAGCTCTTCTGCATGTAACGTCAAAGGGGGTGCATCGGCAGCATGCTGGTAATAACGCGCTACCCACGGAACTTTCCATTCCAGTTTCCCCGCACTAGGCAACGGAGATAAGTTAGGCGGCCCCTTGTTCAGTATGGTCTGCTTTGTACATACAAAAGGTCTGGCATGCGCGGCGACAAGGTCATACGCCGCTTAGTCATTAGACACAGTTGGGTTCCACTCACGGTTCAAGCATCCCTGTAAGGATAGTTGCTGCTCCATTATACGGACGACCTAGAATAGAACTTCTGGCCTGGAGGCATACATAGCCACGATCGGTCTTATTCTGAACCTGGCCAGGTATAGGACCATCATTAACTATATACGACCATCCATTGTTCCCTAATGATTAACCGGCCAGGTTGCCAGCTACCGCACTAGCTAACCACATCTAGTTTCCTGCTTCCCTATTATCGCCTCGTCTGAGGTAAGCTAAACCTCCCATGGTAAATACAGACTGAAGTAGTTGTCTATAGAGGGACTCCTTATCAATCTTTCACGTCATTTTCGCTCAACTACGAGACAGCCGTTATTCTTGAGGATTAGTAAATACGACTTAGCAGCGAAATTCATTGAGTCCATCGTGACGAGAAGGAAACTAGTCACAGTCTGAATTCAGTCTGGCGCTACATAGTCACATAGAACGTTGCACCTCTGGTTGGGCCTCATGAGGTTGAATAACCTAGAGAGCCCTTCGAGAATCCCTGGGAGAAAGGGTCTTCATGGGATGCGGCGTGGTGGGGCCGGCTGACTAGGCGGAAACGCCGGAACTCGCTCAGGCTATACAGTGCGCTCAATCCATGAAAATAACGTGAGAGCTCTTTGTCTAAAGTTCCTCCACCATTAAATTCTAGTATCCAAGACAATAGTGGTTGGTCTGAATAAGCGGCAATTACTGCACCCCGTGTTGGGGTGCAATTCCTTGCTGACCTGAATTCTTGGCGGATGCTAACCCCTGTCTTTATGGGTGACCACCAACGTGGGTCTTGACACCCATCAAGATTGATTGTCCAGCCACCAGGGTCTCATCTTGAGCTTCGTCAATATGAAACGGATGTTCCCGAAAGCGGCTTCGGCCGTATGGCAAAGTCGCAATGCGTCACTGTCTGGACTACCCTTAGAGCGAAGCGGCTGATGGGCCGTGATCAATCTTAGGCAACCGCGTTTTTATATCAAGTCCTAGCTACCCAACTACCGTTTTCTTGTTCCGCTGGCTTTCTTATCCGGTAACACTGCAGTCGACAAGTCCGGCTTTCAAAATATGTTGTGGCAAGGCAATTGTCTGAGGGTCGCCGCAATGGCGGCCATCTTCAACCTCTACACTTTTGCTTCCGCACAAGACACCACGAGGAGCAATCATACTCATTTCCCCACCTTCTTTCATCCCGGGAACTCATCCGAGAGTCGCTGTCCAGTGTCTTATTTTGATGCTGCTCCAACGAGCTTTTCTTGGTCCCGACTCTTTTCCATTCAAGATCTCGACAAATGTCAGGACACGGTCCTCTTTGAGACTATGCTCCGGTTTCCGTTGGAGGCGCCAGATAGACAAACCCTCTTCAAAGCCTGTACTTCATCGACTTCGGACGCTCGAATCGACCCAAACGAATACGGCGAACAAGCTCTTAGTGGAGCTGACGTCGTGGACTCTTACGCGGATGTCGAGGTTGGATGGAGCGATCATAGGGCGCCTTTATCAGAATCTAAATTCCAAGTTGCCGAAGCTGCGCTCAAGCTGCAGACCCAAATTATGCGAGACCCCAATAACAAGCTGAGGGCCACATTCGCCAAGGCTGGCAAATCCATTGTTGGACTCTACGTTGGAGGGGAAATCCATCGATCGTCATCCATCTCTCTTATCCGGGACTTCGTCGATCGCCTCAATGGCACTGGACCAGATGCTCTATCCATGCCCTCCCGCCTGGTTAACCAGATCTGCGGACCCACTGGTGTCCGATCGACTACACACGTCTTCGGGATTGTAACCGATACGGAAGGAGATCTGGGGGCTGTGCATAGCATCGTCAGAGGCTGGGCAGAAGTGGTGTGTGTCTCTGGCCTCGACCGAAGCTACCTTCTCCGAAACCAGTCGCACCGCCTTATCCCAGCTGTCCCGCTCACAGCGGAATCTATTACCAGCGGCTTCTTCAATTCGTCTGCTGCGAGCAACAGCTCAACGGCCACGAGCAGTCTTCACCGGCGCGCGCAAGGCTAGCAACTGCGTTAGCGAAAACGACGTGCGAGCGCATGTCGAGTTGCCAAGGTTGACTTTGGTGACAGTTGCTGGTCTGTGGCAGAAGAGAAGTGCGGCATCTCTCTTAGTGCTCTTTACGAGTGCAACAACCTTGATGCTGCTTATTGTGGCAACATGGCCACGGGGGACCAGCTGTGTTGCTCAGCGGGAGGAACTACGAATGACCTCACAGGTAAGCCCCCGTGCTTCTCGTACTGAAAGCAAAGCTCGTTTCCTACGGGAGTCCAATAGATCATCAGCTAACGAGAGCCGTCCGAAGTCATGGCTGAGGAAAATGATGATTTCGAATGCAAATATACGATCATCGAGCAAAATGACCTCTGCGCGAGTATCGCATCCCGCTGCAACATCCCGGTCAAAAAGCTGATCGAGTGGAATGGGGGGGACGACAAGTTGTGCAACAAGCTAATGCCAAAGGAGCCGATATGTTGCTCTCTCGGCAAAAAGCCCGACTTGCGCCCGAAGCCGCAAGAGAATGGAGATTGTGCTGTCTACGAGATTCAGGGCGATGATGGCTGTTGGTTGATTGCAGACAGGTTCCATCTGACGCAGGAAGAGATACACAAACTCAACGTCGGAAAAACCTGGGGCTGGTCCGGATGCGGGAGCCTGTTTCGGGATCAGAAAATCTGCGTCAGCACAGGCAACCCTCCAATGCCCGCACAGCTTGAGGGTGTCACCTGTGGTCCACAGGTCAAAGGCACGGTCCGCCCGACAGACGGCACAAAGATTACGGATTTGAACCCTTGTCCACTTAATGTGTGCTGCTCAGGATGGGGATACTGCGGACTTGTAGGCACATTCCTCGCCCCAGGCCCAACCACGATATAAAACCTGCTAACAGCTCCAACACAGACCGAGGAGTTTTGTGTTGATACTAGTATTGATAACACCCCCGGCACAGCCAGGCCGTCTACAAATGGCTGTATTTCAAATTGTGGGAAGATCGAGATTACTAATAACGACAGGCCACCTGCAAATTTCATACGCGTGGGATACTTCGAAGGATGGAATGGGGAACGACCGTGTCTAAACATGGACGTTGATGAAATTGGAAGCCCTATCACGCACATCCATTTCGCATTCGGCGATATCAGTAATGACTTCGTACCTAGCGTTGGGGGTGACATTCAGGACCAATGGCAAAAGTTCCTCAAAATCACTAGTCAAAAGAGAATCATCTCTTTCGGCGGCTGGGCGTTCTCCAATGAGCCAGTAAGTCGAGCTCCTCTAGTCTGGCGATCCTGACACTAAACTACATACACTCAGGGGACATCACACATTATACGCCAGGGTGTGAAGCCGGCTAACCGACAAAGACTTGCGGACAATATTATCAAGTTCGTCGTCGATAACAATCTTGACGGCGTCGACTTTGACTGGGAATACCCTGGCGCGTACGACATTGACGGGTCCGACATGGGAACGGCCGAGGATGGCGCGAATTACTTCAGGTTCCTGACGCTTGTCCGTAACGGACTGCCAAAAGACAAATCTCTTGCTATAGCGGCTCCTGCATCCTACTGGTATCTCCGGCATTTTATGATTGCCGAGTCTGCCAGGGTTCTCGACTACATTGTATACATGACCTACGACTTTCATGGCCAATGGGATGTGGGGAACAAGTGGACAAGGTGAGGCGCCTTCAAAACTCCGTTCCAAGACACTTCGTCCAGAGTGTCGTTTTGCCGGATCTGGTGTTCATATGACTAACTTGGGTAATTCTCGCAGTCCTGGTTGTGATAACGGTGACTGCCTGAGATCCCACGTCAATATCACAGAGACTATGGACGCGCTCGCTATGATCACCAGGGCCGGAGTCCCAGCGAGCAAGGTTATAGTAGGCATAACCAGCTACGGGCGCAGCTTTAAAATGGCAGACCCAAACTGCTGGGGACCGACGTGCAAGTACCTTGGGACTCGAGACAATTCACCTGCCCAGAAAGGGAAATGCACAAACACTGGCGGGTATCTTGCCAACGCCGAGATCGACGACATCAAAAACGGCAGTGTCCCGTTCCGAGAGCTATACGACGGAGGCTCCGACTCAGACATCATGATATACAACGGCGTCGAATACGTCGGTTATATGAGCGACAGAACCAAACAGCGTCGTGTTAACCTGTACAAGAGCCTGAACTTTGGCGGCGCGACCGACTGGGCGGTCGACTTGGCAGGAGACATTGGCACTGGGGACAAAGACAACGTTGTATACATTGGGCCGGAGGTATATACCCAAAATTCCATGGGATGCACCGCCCCTTGCACGATTGTACTCCCTCCAAGCCCCTTACCAGCACCCGAAACCATCTCCATCGACTCATACGTGACGTCGTTACAAGTCGGTACTACTACCACTACGATAACTATAAGACCAGCACCTCAGACCATCTCGGAAGTCCCCTTTTACAACATTATTATCGATTCCAAGGCCGGCACTGAGACAGTCGTCCAGCCATATCCCCGCGTTACTCTTCCCCCAGTCGGCGTGCCGGTGAGCTGGGTCAACGGCGGGACAACAACGACCTCTACGAGGACGGTTGTCCTCCCCCCGTGGCCGCAAATCACTAACGGTCCACCAGAGGACTGGAAAGGGACAGATACGCCGTCGAATATCCCGTCGAGCATCCCGACGTCGACGGATGGCGACATTCCTCCTCCGCCGACAGCAACCCAGCCAATGCCGACCTGGAAGGACTGGTACAAGATGCCAGCGGTCATTAAGCCTGTGACAAATCAGCCGGATGACGACGACGACGACGACGACGACGACGACGACGACGGCTTTGCGATTATTCCGTGCGATCTTTGGTTCTTCTCGGTAAGCTTTTACAGTGTGCCCTTATCAATTCTGCATTCAAACATATATTACGCACACAAGACTAGGCGACTAACTATCATCTTCTACTAGTCGTGCATCAAGCTAGGCAATACCGAGATCAAAGGCTGGAAGTGGAAGCTTCCTACTGGAGTCATTGGCCCGTAAGTACTTCAAGAGCGGCTCTGCAATGAATCGACAGGAGTGAGGCACATACGCGGTCTCATAATAGCCCAATGCGATTCGTGTCTGGCAGTGGTCGATCTCCTTTCTCGTTTTTATACAGAAGAAACCTAACATTGTCATCCTGCAGTGGACCACCTCCTCCAAACCTTGTCCCATTACCACCAGGCTGGCAGTGGAAAAGACCTCGTTTGCCACCCTGGCCAAGAATCGTGTACGTCATTTCCCTTCTCAATCTCCTATCAATTGATTTGTGTCACTCACAAGGTGAGAAAGAATCGGACGTGGCTCAAAGCCTGTGGCAATGCCAGACAAGCCGGATCCCTGCGAGACGAAAACAGCATCCGCGTGCGGCACAATTACTGTGCATGGTGTCGACGACCAAGGAACCACGAAAGTGACAACCACATCGCATGTGACCACAACTTGCGCGACCGTCTATGGATGTGCGGTCAGGGACTACGATGAATCGACGGAGACAGACGACACTTCCTGCCGCCTTGCTAAGAGAACTGAGCCGGCACATATCGTGCCGGCGGTATTGGCCACAATGACAGCGGGGGCTCCAATATCCGCTAGGACTGTAGCCGCAGATTCGCCAGAAGTTGGTGATGACGTAAAGCAACCAATATCGACCTCGCAGGAAGAGACATTTGTGGACCTCCATTATAGAACCGACGAAGACGAAGAGGAGTCCTGGGCCGACGATGCAAAAATCGCGGCGACCTGGGAATGCACGAGGCACACTATAGTGCTCATCCAGAAGACTTTCGATGACTCAGACCCCGACAACCAGAAACTGGCAGAACGCTTCAGGAAACTGGCGGATGGCTTGAAGGAGCGGGGTGAAGCAGAACCGCAGACCGTGGTATCACGAGTGCAGTCCAAAACGCGACATTTCACTGCATTTTGGCACATTAAAGATCTTCCGCTGCCTCTTCATGTCAAGATCCTGCAAATGAAGGCGGTGAGTTACTATTTGTGGCCCAAATCATGGTCGCCTGTGATCGATCTGCAGCCCATCGGCTGAAGGCCGCATAGCTAAAGACTTGTCACTAGGTTTCGGTCATTTACGTACCCGGGTACAATGGAAGACCGGATGTTCCAGGTGGGAAGAGCACTGTGGCAAAGCCGGCAGTACTGAGAACGACGAATGAGATTGGGCACGATCATAATGCCGGCGACACTGAAAACGAATCAAGTCGGCAAGAAAGGTTTCAATGGAATACGACAGGACCAGAGACGTCCTATCTGCCAAAACGATACGCGAGGCCATTCAACGACTGGGCCAATTCTCAGATCTCTGCGCCACTACTAGCAGATGACTGGGCCGTCAACCTCGATTTCACAGTAAACCCCGAGGCGACTGGAGCCAACCCCGAGGCGACTACTAAAGGATTGATACACCAATATCACTACCGGAGACCAGCAGGTCAGGGAGAGTACATCTATGTCATTGAGGCATGTATCGACAGAAACAACCCAGAAACCAAATTCGTGGATATCAAGAATACACTGCTAGCACAGAGCTATGGTACTGGACAGAGCACAGACTGCCGCCACGGCACAGCGGTGGCGGCGATGGCGGTCGGCATAAACCTTGGTGTCGCTCGGGAGGCAAGTCTAGTGCCGGTGCACCTTGGAACTGAGGAGGGATACCTATTCGAGCGCTACATTTCCGCTTTAGTACTTGTTTTGGACGACATACGGGACACCGAAAACAACAAGCAAGGCAAAGCGGTCATAAACATGTCCGTCGATATGCCTTACATAATTACAAATGACGACCAGCTCAGAGTTATGGGTACGTAATTGTTTCGTCTCCGCGTTAACCCAAAGGTTCTACTCGTTACTACTTTATTTATCAAGGACAAAAGGGTGGTTCAGTACCTAACTAACACGAGGATCTATTCCTTCTTCCTGTTAACTATAGATTACATACTTCAGGATATCGTGCAGGCCGGTGGAGTTTTAGTCGAAGCAGCAGGTAATTTTCGCCTCGATAAGAATCCCGACTTAGGAAGGCCAACGAACTGCGATGACCGGTTGCCACAACGGCTTATGGGTAGAGGAGCGCTCACGCGTTCCTCGTTTGTGGTCGGTGCTACGGACGGGAACGGCAGGCTGAACCGGGATAGTGAGCGCTTCTCTGACGACAGTATAGCCCGAATTGTTTGGGCGCCGGGCGAGCAGATTAAAATCCCGCTGGTGGGTGGCGGGTACGACTGGGACTCCGGAACGTCAGTCGCAGCCCCAAAGGTTGCGGGCCTCATCGCATACCTTCGCGGACTACAATCGACTTGGAAAACTAACCTTGAGCGCCCCTCTAACGTCAAGAAGTTGGTCCAGGCCTTGACGCGTAACCTCTTGATCCGGGAAGGACCCTGGAAATATCTCTACGATGGCATCCCTGAGCAAGACCTTAACCAGGTAAAACCTTGGGTGCCCTTTATCTGGAACGGCCAGGTCCTCGATAGATCATGCCTGCTTGAAGGATGGGAAAGCCTCCTTTACAGGGGTCTTCCTTGCCCTCGCCTGCCAGCAAACCTTGATGAGCTTCCAGAGTGGTCACCCCCCCACGAGCCCGGTAGCGGCGGCGAGATTGGCGGCATCCCGATGCCCAGGCCGATCACGTGGCGGCGGGGGCCGGCCCAGCCGACTTGTGGTGCCAGCGGCGCCAGATCGACTAGGTGCGGCCGACTCTGCACTGGCACCTACTACTGCGCACAGCTCCCCACGGGAACTCCTCCGGACTTCATCGAACCTGCTCCGCCGCCACCTACCTTCTACCTTTACAACTCGTTCAACTTGGGCCTCTCGAGTGAGAACTACCAAGCGTGGGGAGTCCGATTGTCTGACTGGGGCAACTGCGATACAATGAGTAAGAGTAACCACTTCTTGGGATTCTATACCAGTTGGAGCCAACTCAGCGATTATCCTTGGCCTATGCAAGAGCTGGTTCCCGAGCCCCTCTTCGATTCAGACGTCAGCCTGTGTGGTTTAAAGCCGCGCTACAAGCGTAGGGAGTTAGGCGATTATGAAGTGTTGGAACAAAGCTCGGGTAGGCGGGTCGGGACTTGTATAAAAAGCCCCGAGCTGTCTCATATCTGTAAGCATGAATTCGACCGATCTACAGCTACAGTTATATACCAGTGTACGGGTGCTTGTTAGTAGTAGTATATTAGGATAGAATATTTGAGTTATATATAACGTAATCTATAAGTAACCCTGCTATTACTACCTCTTCCTAGGCTTCTGTGCAGCCCGATAACCCCAGGATCGGCCTCCTGCTGTATTAGCCATTACCCTTCCAACTACTGAAGCGGATGCTGAATGGCCAACTTCCCAAACGTACCCTGGGCATCGACGTTCCGAAGCTCGTCCAAGGCGTCCTCCGCCTTGCCAGACCACGTCCTGATAGCAGGCAGCAAGAAGCCCTTTCCATAGTTCTCGACTGCCCAGTGCAGCCCGGCAGTAATCTTGGCCGACTTGGCCTGGTCTGCGGGGAAAGTCATCGGGCGCGGCAGACCCGGGATAGCAAGCACGACATCCCGAGCTCGCGTGGCGAGAGGGAACGAGGAGCGCGGATCTTGGGATGTGACGGAAGATAAGCGGGCGTTACTGTTCATGTTATTATTGCCGTCCTTGGCCGACGCTGGGCAGCAGCTGACCATCTGTTCAAAGGACGATGGCCCACCATCGCTGGCCCCAAAACTCCCGGCGGCGTCCAGAGCGTACCGCACAGGCCCTTGTTGCTGCGCTTCGACGGCAGCCAAGATCTTGGCTATGACATCCGGGTCGCGGTAGTCAAAGCAGAGAGTGGCCCCGAGGCTCTTCAGAAGCTCGTGCCGTGCGGGTGAGGCCGTCACGAAGATGGGCTTGACGCCGCAGGCCCGTGCGAACTGGATCGTGCAGCATCCCACGGCCGTCGAGCCGCCCCATATGAGAAGAGGGCCACCCTTGCTGTTGCCTTCTGACTGATTCGGGCTCTGGGATGGAAGCGGGAAGCTAAAGATGTTGAACATGACGTCTGCGGCCGTGCTGGCGACGACAGAAAGACATGCTGCGTCGGGCATGGGCATAAGAGCTGTGGGCACACGGAAGAGCCAGTCCACAGGGCAGGCCAGGAACTTCTGGTGCGCGCCATACCGTGCGGGGCGGCCCACGCCGGTCGGCGTCATCCCGGCTACGGCGTTCCCTGGGCTCAGGCCAGAGCCGGACGGACCGGACACGACGCGGCCGCTAAAGTCGTACCCGAGAACAGCGGGGACTACGCCGAGCTGTGTTCCGTGACGGATGTCAGCAGGGTTGACGCCCGAGAACTCGACCTCGATGAGGACCTCATCGGCCTGGGGCTTCGGGATGTTAAAGTCGCGTCTGACTGTCATTTGACAGTCTCTGTCCATATATAGCGCCGTGTTTATAGACTCGGCCATTTTGGTAATGTAGCTACGTGTTGACAAACTCGACGTAGAACGTGAAGAAAGCTAATCATGCATCGACAGATCCACAGGAGGATGAGTGGAAGGATTCCGCCGAGCTTTATCATCGAGTTGAAGCCCGGAGGCTCGGCAATTGTGAGACC
Source organism: Microdochium trichocladiopsis (assembly GCF_020744255.1). Lineage (NCBI taxonomy): Eukaryota > Fungi > Ascomycota > Sordariomycetes > Xylariales > Microdochiaceae > Microdochium > Microdochium trichocladiopsis. The sequence goes on from NW_025763549.1 coordinate 3,391,339, forward strand.
GGCCTTCCCCTTGGCCGCCCAACAGCCCAGTCGTGGGGGACCGCGTCACCAGTCGGCCCCACGGTGGTTATTTGAGCCGACGCGAGTCGCACAGACCACTTGCCAGGCCCGCGCGCGACGTCGGCCGTGACGGACTCGGTATATATGTGTGCATGGAAGGAATCTCTCTCATCTTGCCCGGCGTCTTCGGGACGCAGTCAACTATATCATGTGTGTCCCCTTTTGTTTGGCGTGGGCCTGCCGCGCTTGGCGCTGCTGTCGCCCCACAATACTCAATGGGGCCTTGCGGTTGTTAGCTTTGTTATGGGATCTATAGACGTGGTACCGCATCGTGTATCGTGGTAGTCGATATCTAACCCGTGGCGAAGGAAAGAGTCCCCTAAGTAAGGGGTCCCGCACATCGAGAGCTCGTCATCAACGGTGCCTTTCCCTCTAAGACCACGTAGCCGTTTCTATGGTTCACGCGTACGATTTAGACTTTACCGTTCCGCCAGGGATCTCGGGCCCGCACGTCGGCTCCACGGCGCCTTCCAATTGCCGGCACCCGAGGCACTGCATTCTTAACGAAGTTTACTGTTAATGTCTCTGAAACCCCGCAGGCCATGGCCGTGCGAGACGGCTAACACCCTCTTATAAAAGTAGCACTCGTCTCCCTCCCCCTTTCAGGTCCCAAATCGCTAGATCTGAAGTCTTTGTCCCGTACCTCACTGTCTCGTGTTAAAATGGACAAAATCCCCACTATCAAGCGCCGGCTTGTTGCGCCACGCACAGGGACAAACCCTCATACCCACGAGGTCCTGCCCGCTGGCCACAAGAAGACACCGCAGAGCAGACCGCTTCCCTGCGCCATATCGTACGACTATAATCACTCCTTCGCCGTCCGCGATGGCGTTGTCCTCCGCGCAGACATCTACCGCCCTGCGGACACGACAGACCCTGTCCCGGCCATCATTATGTGGAGCCCGTACGGAAAGTCCACCTCGGGCGACTTCAGTCTCAACTTTGCGCCGTTGAGAGTCGGAGTGCCTGAGTCAGCGGTGTCAGGCTATGAGTCTTTCGAAGGGTGAGTGCGAGTACAAGTGGGGGCACCCTCCCCCCTTGTAACAATTCGATCCATGGGGAACCTCATTCAGAACTTAACAACCAAACAGTCTTGATCCTGCTGAATGGGTGCCCCGCGGCTACGCCGTCGTCAATGTAGACAGCCGCGGCGCGGGCCAGTCTGACGGCGACATATACTGGTGGGGCTCCGCGGACGCCCGGGACGGGCACGACGTCATCGAGGCCGTCGCCGCGCTGCCCTGGTGCTCCTCGCGCGTGGCAATGGCGGGTAACTCGTGGCTCGCCATCGCCCAGTGGTTCATCGCAGGCCAGCAGCCGCCGCATCTTACCTGCATAGCGCCGCTCGAGGGCCAAAGCGATGTCTATCGTGAGTCAATATGTCGTGGGGGCGTGCCAGCTCTCGCATTCCCGGGGCTGGTCGCGCAGTTGCTACCAGGTACGTGTTAAGCAAATATTTAGTGGCGTTTTGGGTCTCAGAATGGAAGAATGATGTAGTGGGGCTAAAGTAGACCTGTCCTCCAGGCAAACAACAGCAAGAAGACCTCATTGCCATGTTCAAACGCTACCCCAAGATGAACGCATACTGGAAGGACAAGCGGGCCGACATATCTAAGATCACCGTCCCGGCATATATAGGTGGGAGCTATTCAACCAATTTGCACACTCTAGGAGCCTTCCGTGGGTTCGAAGAGATCCCCCATGATAAGAAGTGGTATGCAGTGTATCTTCTTCTGTCTGGAAATTGTTCTTGCTACAGCTTTCATGAACATCTGACAAACCGTAACAAAAAGGCTGGTAGTGCACGATACACAAGAATGGCACGACCTATACAGCAAGTATCGAAGCGACGACCTTGCAAGGTTCTTCGACTTCTTCATGAAGGGCATTCCCAACGGGTGGGACAAGACGCCCCGCGTGCGCCAGTCCTTCCTGGGCTTCAACCATCCCAACGAGGTTCGAAGCGCGGATAACCTCCCCTGGCTTGAGCCCGGTGCCACGAAGGTGCTCAAGCTGTATCTCAGCGCGGACGGGACAATGGACACCACGCCGCTGCCCCAGAACAACAGCCATGACAACGAAAACAACAACAACAAATGTGCGACGACGGTAGAGTACCAGTCCGACGTGCGCGCCATGCAAGCGGACAATGACCCCGGCGAGCTGAGCTTCCGGTACACCTTCCCGTCCAGAACCTTAGTCGCGGGCCCGAGCAAAGCCACTTTATCTATGTCTCCCGATCCTCATTACGACCGCGATGACCTTGACGTGTGGGTGCAGCTGCGCAAGACCGACGCTCAGGGCAAGGTCCTGCGGAGCCTCAACATCCCCCTTGACGAGCTGGGGTTATCCTCGGTCGACGAGGTGCCCAACACGAGCACGCTGAAGTACCTGGGTCCCGCGGGCGTGCTTCGCGCCTCGGCACGGAAGACCAGCCCCGACCTCAGCGGGTCGCACTGGCAGCCGCTGTCGGCGGAGGACGCGGACGTGGCTAAAGTCGCGCCGGGGGAGGTCGTCAAGCTCGAAATTTCCATGTGGCCGACGGGTATGATCTTTGAGGCTGGCGAGAGCCTTGCGCTCAAGGTCTCAGGGCATGACATGCGGCTTGTTGATGTGGAGGAGCTACAGGGGAAGCAGACGACGGAGAACGTTGGGAAGCATTTTGTACATTTCGGGCCCGGGATGGAGAACTTTGTTGAGGTATATATAATCGTAGAGTAGAGGAGTATATTAACCCTATACCTAGAAAACTTAGTACCCTCCTAGAGTACTAAGTTTTTTTATAAGGAGGGTAACGTAATCCACGGGTGAGTGAGCCACACGGGTCAGTGAGCCACTTTTCAAGTACTCGTACGACAATGTATAAGACAATTCAACCACAACGCCTTAAATCAATTGAAACTATTCAGAATCCTCTTCTTCAGAGGCAGATACAACTTTCTGACACGTACGAGCATTATGGCCGGGCTCGCCGCAGACGCCACATCGCCGCGCGCGCGTTTCGGGCCTCCTCGTACGACCACTATTCTGACTCGTTTCTGCCCTTAACTGCTCCGTCGCATCGATTTGAGCCTTCAAATCCTTTGCCTGGTCAATCGTAAGGGACCCTCCTTTCTGTAGCTGCTTTCTTTTCGTACGACGACGGCGGCTGAGGCGGTCGTTCGCATCTCGAAGTTCGGCGATATCATGGCGCATAAGGTCCTGCTCGTGTGCCATCATCGCCATCCCTTTATGAAGCTGCTTAAGGCTTACGATTATAGACGACGGTGAGCTATTCTGGTGTCGTACGATGCGATTTTGGAGATACTCCTTCTGCGATTCGGCCTCAATCGGGTTATTCGGCGTCTTTGAGACCCAGGGGGGTGGTAGTCCAGCAGAACCTGGTGGTGTCGGCGTACGAAGCTTTATATCTAGCTGCGAAATCACATAGTCCGGGTCGTACGGTACTAGGCCTGTCGCTCGAAAGCCTGCCTGGATGTTTGACTTGGTTATCGCAGCGTCGTACGCCTTATAAAAGGCTGGGAGGAAGTCCTCCTTTGAAACGTGGGTTACGTGCGCCCGCATAAGACCTTCGATTTCTTTACCGTACGCCCGTTTTAGAGGTCCAAAGCACCCAACGTCGAGAGGCTGGAGCTTATGCGACGAATGAGCAGGCATACAGAGGGTAACAATATTCTGTTCCTTGCAGTAGAGCTCGAAATCGACGGAATGGTGGCTCTCGTGGCCGTCGAGGATAAGGAGGCGGTGGGTGCCCTTCGTACGACTCTTTGTATGGAAATCGAAGTGTTTTACCCACTCTAGGCCTCTCTCGTTCGTCGTCCAACCGTTCTCTGAAAGCGCGATTACCCAGTTGGCCGGTAGAGGGCTATTCGCGGTCCAGGAGTCGAGGTGGACCTTCCCTGCGAAGATAATATACGGCGGGATCGAATAGCCGTACGACGCGATACCCTGGATTACTGTAACCCATTCCTGATTCCCTTGTTGTACGGCTCTTGGCCTCCCGCGTCGATCGGAGGTTGTAACGACAGTTTCGGCGGAGATTTTACCCATTGCGAAGCCCGTTTCGTCGAAGTTGTAGATATCGTCATCGTGGATCCCGTATTTCGCGATTATATTTCGTACGAGCTCAAACCACGCGCGATACGCGTCTGGATCTTCGCAGAGGACTCTCTGGTAGTCGATTCTTCGATTAAAACGCGTACGGAGCTCAGATCGTCGTCGTACGAAGGTTGAGGCCCAGTTCGTTCCGACACGCGGCGCGTCGCGTACGGCAAGGAGTCGATCCGCCATTTCTCGAACACCACTAAGTCGCGGTGGAAATGATCGCGAATCTAGGTCAATTACGTATCGTATAATACTCTCCTCTTCGTACGAGGTCAATTTCTGGCAGGGTGGTCGGGTATCGTGTTTCGCAGCTCGGCCGTCTCGTCGTCGTTGGAGGGTTGCGCGGGATACATTATAGAGTAATGCAGCCTTTCGTACGCTCAATTTTGGGTCAGATTTAAGCGCAGCTAGCGCTAGAACCAAATCGCATTCATTTGTGTGACGACCCGACCAACAGGGGAACTGCTTGGGGCTGAGGTAACAAACAAGCCCAGCACAAACAAGGCCGCAGGATCAGGCCAGGGACAAGGGCGGACCAGCGAAGGCTGGCGGGGAACACATTATGTAAGCACCCACCTTACGTCAGCAGCCGACGATGAACGGTCGCACGGCGACCACCATCCGTCGGTCTTGCGACAACAAACTGTCGGCATGCGACCCAACGGTGTCGCAGGACGACGGGTACGATGAAGGACAAAGAGATATATAGAGCCAGAAGGATCTCCTAGATAGACAGTCATTACCTTTGTACTTCAGCGATCAATCTAAGTATCAGTTTCACCCACACTTGAACTAGTCACTCAATTGCCGAGACTGGTATCTCTTCCAAGAGACACGAACGACAACCCAGAGAGAGAACGACAGCAGAGTGTTAGTTGATCTTGCGCAGGCTTTACCTATCTGCAGAACAGCAACCCCAGCGCCCTGCCAGACGGTTGACCCCGGAGGCAGGATCGTGACAATTTGATTGTCGTACCATGATTGTTGGTGGAGAAATAAGGAAATGAAGGTTATCTATTCAAAATGGGGGAAAAGTGGCTCACTGACCCGTGTGGCTCACTCACCCGTGGATTACGTTAACCTTAGGATTACCGGGAATCTATTCGCCCTTACTCTTGCTAGGGCCTTTCTCGATTAAGTTAAGTATAGTAGGCTCGATAATCTCGCTCTCATTAGGAATCGGGTTATTATTATCGCACGGATAATTAACCGGGACCGGCTTCGCGTCAATCCCAATATTCTTAACGATCTTATAGAAAAGCTTTATAGCCTACTAGGGATCCTCGTAATTATTCCGTAGTAGAAAGCTCAAGAGAGGTAGCGTACTCTCCGAATATATCTTACCTCGGACGAAGTAAGGAGAGATACCCCCAGTAGTAGTAGTCGTAGTAGTAACGGAGCCTATTATTAATAGGAAAATAATAAATATAGATAGTAATAAGAGTCGACGCACTAAGAAGGGAGTGATACTTATGTAGAGATAGTACTATTCACTGGGGAAGAAGCATACTCATCTTCGCAAACATCTCGTCGACCTGGACATATTTAGTGGAATATATGGTAGGCATAGCCTGTTACAGCTCATTGTCTCAGACGGTCCGAAAGTCTAGACGATTGCGCGCTTAGCAGTCGCTACAAGGCAAAGATCCATTCTCACGCTATATAGTAGCGCAAGTTAGACCTGGCGAGTCTTTTGGCGCCCATCCAGTCCGCAGGGCTTATCAAATGTCATATAGCAAGACGAGACTATTACAAGTTCGCAGGAGCCGAGCATCCCCGGTTATGCCGGATCTAGAAATAGTCGTGGCGTGAGTTTGGCACCCGGGCCGCTCCCGTGCCGGGGCTGAGGCTAGAAACGGTAAAGGGTCCTCCCAGTTGTGTCTCGGAGCACGCATGGCTTGGGCGTGGCGCAGCTGAAAACGTGGAGATGGCTGCTAGTTTTTCAGCTCGGCTACGGATAAGCTCGACGCAGGAAGTTTGATTGTGGATTATCGTTCATATAATGTGCACAGGAATGCCACTATTCCAAAGTTGTGCGGGGTAGCTCGCGCTTATGCAGGGAGGTCCAGAAACGTCTGGATGACCCAGGGAAATGCATTTTCAAAACGGGGTAGTTCTCAGGATTGTTTCAATTTGAAATAACCATCAACCTTACTCCCACCGTGTGTGGAGGAGTGAGTAGAAGATCGTTCGAGCATCAACCAGTCAACGCCTTCACGGCTTTTTTCCAGTTGCGAATCTTCCGTGCTGCTGTACAAAGCAATTTGCAGTATTTAGCCCCCTTATAAACCCACTGGTGATGCTGGACAACACCTCTCCCAGCAGTCTGCCACCGTCCTCAGCGGAGAGAGACATTGGGATTTGATCTCCAGCCCGCGCTCTGCAACGCCGAGGAACCTGTCCCACCCTATCACGTCGTCGTTTAGTTTTGTCGGCTAGGTCGGTCGCTTCTCCGCGGCCAGTTTCCGATCCTTATACTCGGGCGCAATAGGTAGACATGACGTGGTGGGTGCCAACCGAGAGTCCCTCGCTGCAGACGAGATAGGTACGGCGGTATTGACGGTAGAGAGGCGTCTACAACCGGTTGAATAGGAGAGGATGGTGGAAGCAATCAGGATGGTGGCAAGAGAAGACGTCTACCTGGGCGGGGCCACAGTAGTCCAGTGAAGCGATCAGGCTCTAGCAGGTAACACGCCTGCGCGGCAGTCACAGATTATGGCGGTGGTCCAACGGTCAAGGATTGGGAGCAAGCTTGGATAAATTCTGCAAGGGAGATTAGTGACGGTGTCGCCTCCAATCAGAGCAGACAAGGCACTCGACGTTCCTGTGCTACATTTATCACGTGTTACATCATCCAGATACTTGTAGAGCCACTCCGCTATCGCCCAATACTCACCTACTGCCGACCTAATAACGTATTCCACACAAGTGAGTGTCCACCCAAGCGAGTGGTCCGCGTTACCGAAAGTCAGCTTTATGCCTTCTTCAGTGAGCCATTGTTCAGTTGCCCGCTACGCACTGCTGGCAAACCGCCTTGATCTCAGGCTGCACATCTTGCAGATTGTGCCTGGGTCATAACGCTTATAGCGTTAAAGTTAGTGCAAGATGAGACCCTAGGAGATAGCATCAGGTCTCAATAGGAGCTTCCCGGGACTATCGCCCCATGTCCTAGGGCAAAATCTGGGGACGCCTAGAGCCGGATGCGGAGAGTTGCCGAGTGTAGGCAGTTCGGGATGCCTCCGATAATGTTCGGGAGGGTCGGGGATGAGAGTTCACGGTCCGCCCACGCCGCGGAGGACCATCGGAAAGAACGGGCTTCGCTCTTCTTCAGCACGCTGGCATTCCGCCATGCAAGGATTACTGAGGACGCCTTACCCTCCCCCCCTTGATCAACGACAATGGATCACCTCATCGTGCAGGGGGCTTTGGCTACAGTTCGGGCTCTCGCTCCATACGCTGTATACGCCTCCGCAAAGGTCAACGGCCCTCTAGAATATCTTTCCCGCCAGTGCGCCCCTTCGGCCTTTGAGTCCTCGGCAGCTACAGCTCTCTACACGGTCCAATCATTGTCCCAAGCCGCCATGGTCCCCTTTTGCAGAGCGCTGGCACTCAGTGTCGCGTTCACTTCCGCCCTCGCGCGGGAGCGTGTCGATACCCATATCCATGCTCTCCCTCCTCCGTACATCGAGGCCCTCGAGGCAGCGGGTGGTGATCCGTCCGGCTTCCCAACCCCTCAGTGGACACTCGAAGCCACTCTACGGTCCATGGACCTGGCAAACACCCAAGTCGGTAAGTGGCAAAGAAGATGGACCAGGTGGTCAAGACATGTGCTGAGACGTATCCCTTTCCAATAGCCATCCTGTCCCTCTCGACGCCGGGCATTCCCATCGCCGGCACGGGTGAGGCTGCCAGAAGCCTGACCCGGACCATGAACGAGTACTTTGGCAACGCGACGTCCCTGCCCAAGCACACCGCGCGGCTTGGGTTCTTCGGCGTGCTCCCGGACTGGCGGGACGTCAACGGCACCCTCGCTGAGCTGGACTACCTGTACTCGGAGCAGAAGCTGTGCAACGGCGTCACCGCCTACACCACCTACGGCGACAGGCTGCTCGGCGACCCTCTCTTCGCCCCCGTCTGGGACAGGCTCCAGCGGTACAAGGCGCTCGTCTTCGTCCATCCGGGTACCCTGACCGTCGCGCCAAAGTTCATTGCCTCCAGCCTGGCCCAGCCCATCGTGGACTACCCGCTCGCAACCACCCGCACCGCCGTCGACCTCGTCATGACCCAGACGATGCGCCGCTGCCCGGACGTCGACGTGATCCTCTCCCACGCCGGCGGCGCCGTCCCGTTTCTCGCGGGAAGGGCCATCGGCGGGCTCGCGCTGCCGGAGATTGCCGACGCCGTCGGATACAACGCACTGGGGGCCGCCAAGGACTTTGCTCGGTTCTACTACGACATCGCTCTGAGCACGAGCGCCGCCCAGCTCCATGGGCTCCTGGACTTTGCGGACGCCTCCCATATCCTGTTCGGCTCCGACTTCCCGTACGTTCCGCAGGCGGCCATCAGCACGCTGCTGGCTCAGTATGCTACGTTCGTGACCACGGACGCCAGAGGGCCCTTGGTTAGCCCCGCGAGGCTTCGGGAGAACTCTCTGAAGCTGTTAAACAGACACGCTTTGGGAAAGGCTTTCTAGGGGATGCAGTGTATCCTGGCTTGCCGTTCTTGGTGTCTGGATAGATGTGGCGTTTTACTTTTCTTCTGCTTCTGCTATTTCTTCCTCTTCTCCTTCTCCTTCTCCCTCTCCTCCTCCGTCAACCAGTTCGCGAATGGACCACGGGGTCGACAAGGGTCTCTAGATAGGAATTTTACGCCGCAGATGGCTTAGTATAGAGAGATGAATTAAATGATGCATCTCCGAATTTTATGGGCAAGCATGCTAGAGCGGTGATGCTTCTCGTGGGCTGCGTTGTGTGATGTGCGAGGCGCCGGGATGATTCCGAGCATGTTCGCCATACCGTCGGAATACACCCGACTACACCCATGGCGCAAGTGCCGGGCGAGGTGGACACATCGAATCACTTCTCCTCTCTTAATAGGTATAAGGACAATGATAAATTGGCTGCAAGATAGTCGGCATATGGATCCGCGGACTCGATCAGCCCTATCCAGAGACGCCTGCACCCGTCCCGCCCTGCAACATCATGCTCACGCGTCTCCTAGACACCGTCACGGCCTTCCGCCAGCAACACCTCGCGGCCTTCCACCTGTTCACGGCCGCAGTTGTCTGCGCATCGGTCGCCTGGGCGGTTCTCGAGTTCTTCAAGCCGATAGGCAAGCGAAGGGCGAAGAATGGTACGAAACCGAGGCTGCCTCCGGGTCCCCCCGGAGCACCCCTCTTTGGCTATTTGCTCGATCTGAAGAAGGCGGATGGCCCTTCGCTGAGATCAAAGGTACAGGCATGGTGACTGGATCAGTACACATGACGGACTCACCATGGAGCGTGCGCTGACGACGACGACGTGCCCTGAACAGCTCCGAAACCTGGCAGCGTACGGCGAGATGACAACGCTGCACCTCGGGTCGAAGACATGGGTGCTTCTCAACTCGCACCGCGTCACCGAGGAGCTGATCGCCAAGAGGGGTAGCCAGACGAACACGCGGTCCCCCATGCCGGTATCGAGCGGCCTCGTCAGCCGGGACCGGCGCTCGCTGCTGCTCCCGGCGGACGAGTGGGCGGAGCGGCGGCGGGTGATGCACGGGCTCCTGAACGGCACGGCGCTGAGGCAGTACGGCGCCTGGCAGGAGCAGGAGAGCGCGCAGATGATGGCCGAGTACGTCCTGCGGCCCGACAGGTGGTACAAGCACCACTATCGCTACGCCAACTCGGTCGTGGTCCGGATCGCGCTGGGCGAGCGGCCGCACAAGTCCACGAGGGAGCTGGAGGAGATGCAGAACGCCGTGACCTTCTTCGTCGGCAGCATCGGACGCAGCATCGTCGACTGGTTCCCGGACCTGGCGCGTCTGCCGCGCCGCCTCCAGGTCTGGCGACCGTACTGGGCGGCGCTCGGCCGCTGGAACCACGACCTCTACAGCAAGTGGTACCACCCCGTCAGGGACAGGGTGCGCGACGGCACGGCGCCGCCCTCCTTTGTGCGGGACCATCTCATGCACCCGGACACGCGGTTCAGGGGCGACGACGACGACCTCATGTACGTGGCCATGCAGCTGATCGAGGCCGGCAGCGACACCACGCGCGAGGCCCTCAACATCATGGCCATGGCGGCGCTGGAGCGCCCCGAGGCCTTCGCCGCGGCCCGCGCCGAGGTCGACCGCCTCTGTGGCGCCGGCCGCGACGCCAGGCTGCCCGTCCTTGCCGACATGGCATCGCTGCCCTACGTCTGCGCCATGGCCAAGGAGATCCTCCGCTGGCACCCCATCTTCCTGCTCACGCCTGACCACGTCGCCTCCCAGGACATCGAGTTCGAAGGCTACTACTTCCCCGCCGGCACGGGCTTCACCATCAACGGCGTCGCCGTGTGCGACGAGTGCGACGACCCGCGCGTCTTCCGGCCCGAGCGATGGCTGGACGGCCACGAGACCGACATCGCCCACGGCCTGTGGCAGTTTGGTGGCGGCCGCCGCATCTGCGTCGGTTACCGCCTAGCGCAGCGCAGCCTGTTCATCAACATCGCCCGCCTAGCGCAGTGCGTCGACTACAGACCGGTGAGCTGCTTGGCCTTGGAACCCCCCCCCCTTTACCCCCAAAGCCCTTGGGCTAACAACAATTGGACACAACCCGGTTTGCTGACCCGAGTTTCTGCAGAACGGCCCCTATAACCCCGAGTACCTCAACCTGGAAGCCCTGGACGAGCCATTCCCCGTCAAGGCGACGATCCGCGGCGAGGAATACAAGGCCCTGATTCTTAAGGAAGCAGAAGCGGCTGGCGTTCTCGAAGAGGCCGGCTCAGCGAGCGAGTAGGGGAATCTCAATCATATTCTGAACTAGGGTCAAATGAAGAAATCCCTGATACATGGTACGATAACCTAAATGAAGAAGTAAAAAAAGAACTTCTTCTACATAGAAAAAATCAACCAGAACGCCTTAAATCAATTCAAACTAGATGAAATCCTCTTCAGAGGTAGACTCAACTATCTAACACGTACGAGCATTATAGCCGGGCTCGCCGCAAACGCCACAGCGTCGCGCGCGCGTCTCTATCCTCCTCGCGCGACCACTATTTTTAACTTATTTCTGCACGTAACTACTCCGTCACGTCGATCTAAGACTTTAAATCCTTTGCCTAGCTAATCGTTAGTGACCTCCTTTCTGTCGCAGGTGGCCCGCTTGACCGGGATCTACGTTATATCAGAAATACAAAAATATTATTACTCCAAGGGTTGCTGGGAGCGGGCCATGGAGGCATGGGATGGAAGAGACGCAAAGTTAAAATATACTCCTCGGTACAGTTGATAACGGATGGAAATTAGAACTAGATATAGCAATCTGCACATAACCCCCCCTTTCCTTCAAGACTCCTCTTGTAGCTGAGAGGAAGCCCACGCCCGCATGCGACGCGTTGCATCTCCGACCACCGCATGGGCCCCTTCCAGCAGAATGGCGTCGTGGACCTCACGGGCGCCAACGTCCACCTTGACGTCCAGGCCCGGGTTCCGTAGCCGAACCGCCTCGGCAAACGACAGTATGTCGTCCCTGAACACTTCCTGGTAGCCGCAAGTCACGTAGAGGGATCCGGTGAGGCGCTGGATGGCCCCCAGCCAGCCAAGATTGCCGTCGAGCGGCAATGCTGGGTGTGCGCCAGACTCGCGCGCGCCAACACTGCCGAGAACGTGCGCGGTCGAGCCGGCGACAATGGGCGCGGACAGCATGTCCACGGCGCCGTTGTCTCGGTAGGATACCGTGTCGTGGTGGCCGCTGACCCAGGGCGAGACGAGAAAAATCCCGGCGAACCGCGCCGCCGCCGGGTCTCCGAGAGGCGGCGTTCCCGGCTGGCGGCGGTGGGCCAGATGATGCAGCAGCTGGACGGTCAGGTTCCCTCCCGCCGAGTCGCCGCCGACGATGACATCTCGGGGCGCGATCCCCCGTCCCAGGAGGTAGTCGAGGGCGGCGACCGCCTGCCGCTGCTGCGTCGGGTACTTGGCCCCCGGAGACAGGCTGTACTGTAGGATGGCGACGGCGACCTCGTGGGGCCGGGGTCCCTTCTCGGATCCTTCCGGCTCTTGCTGGGAAACGTAGCCGTTCCAGCACCAGTCGAGGTGACCCGGGTGAAGTGGCACGACGTATCCGCCCCCGTGGAAGAACAACACAAACTTTGTAGCGCGGGACGGGTCCCCAAGCCAGAGGATGGAAGCCGCAGGCTCGACATGTAGCGGCACAGTCTGGGCTTTCAGCTGCAACTTCTGGAAGCCTTCCTGGGGCTCCTTCGTCCTGATCCAGGCCGCGTACGTCTCGACAGTCGAAGGCACCACGGCCTGAATGTGTCTGGGACTCAGGGCGCCCAGGGCAAACCGGAACAGTGTGCTTGTCATCCATTGCTTGAACGGGATCTTGCGCCTCAACGCTATCGGGAGCACAGTCACGGCGCGGAACAGGAAGAAGAGCGGCGCTATGGTCTCGTCAGCCAGTGGCCTCCTGCTGGAACGCACGCACGGTCACGGACCTAGAAGGAGCCTCGTCGCGAGGTCTATCTTTTCGAGCAACAATAGCGGGGTGGTAGGGGCGGACATGGCTCTAGGCTAGGAGACTTGGTGGACACGGTGTAAGGATGTTGGTGGCGAGGGAGAGATGCCTAGGCTACGCACGGCGGCTCATGACGGGGATGGCAGAGAAATGGGCACCATGGAAGAAGAACCCGGCCGATATATCCAAACAATCGTGCAGCCTGGAATGTCGGATTCGTTCCGAAGACTTATCCCCCTTTTCCGAACCCAACTTGTCTGGAGGCGTCCCCGGCAAAGAGATTGCGCTTGCATCCAGTGAGAGTTGACTACACATAATAGGGTGAACGTCTACATCCAGTGACGGTTACACTCTTACCCCCTCTGACTCTGTTATACAGACTACCCCGTCTACATGCAAAAGTCCAAGCAACAATAGACCCGGCCCATTCGCACCAAAATGGCTTTCCAATCTCGCGAGGGACTAACCGTAGACCTGATTGCCAGAATCCTTCGCCAGACAGCTCTCAACCCATGGCTCGCGATTCCGATATCCATCTTGGCGGCCTGGCGTCTTCCACCTTCACGCGGCATTTCTCTCCAGTTCCTGTCACACGTCTGCGCCGTGCTCGGCACGACCCTCAGCCTCAACGACTGGCTCAACAAGTGGTCCGCGAACAACTGGGCAGGCGACGGCCGCCGAAGCTGGGACTGGGCGAGAGAGATCGTCGTCATCACCGGGGGCAGCGGCGGCATCGGCGCGAGCATCGCCCGGCAACTCCTGGCCCGGAACCCACGGACGAAAATCGTCATCGTCGACTATGCGCCCCTGGCCTGGGCCCCCGAGCCGGGAACCCCCGTCTCGTACTTCAGGTGCGATCTCAGCAGCGCCGACGCCATCAAGACGCTCGCGGCCCGCATCCGGTCCGAGGTCGGGCATCCCACGGTCCTCGTAAACAACGCCGGCCTCTGTCGCGGCGCCACCGTCATGGACGGGAGCTACGCCGACGTTGAGCTGACCATACGCACCAACCTGGTCGCGCCGTTTCTCCTGGCCAAGGAATTCCTCCCGCACATGGTCAGCATGAACCACGGCCACGTCGTTAACGTTGGCTCCCTCAGCAGCCTGTTCCCGCCGGCCGGGATCGCCGACTACGCAGCCACGAAGGCGGGCATCACGGCTCTGCACGAGGTGCGCTGGGGCTTTCTTTCTTTCTTTCTTTTTTTTTTTTTAAATAGGTATACATGTGCGGGTGTATGTGTGTGTGTGTGTGAGGGAGAGAGGAGTGAGGCAGACGTCCAAACAAAGCTAACAGAGAAGACCTTGCAACTCGAGCTCAAGCAGGTCCACCACGCCTCCCGCGTCCGTCTAACGTTGGGCATCCTCGGGTTCATCAAAACCCCCCTGTTCAAAGGCGAAACCCGGCAGTCCCCCTTCCTGTTCCCGCTCCTCCACGTCGACACCGTCGGCGAGGCATTCGTGGACGCCCTGTACAGCGGGCTCGGCACGACCATCTACCTGCCGGGCATCATGCGCTACGTCGCCATGCTGGTAAGCCTGCCGGGTGGGATTGCGCAGCACACGTCACTAACCTGCCGACTCGTCCAGCGAGCGGGCCCGGAATGGCTCAGCCGAGGTGTGAGAGAGGGAACCGCGTCGTTGGGGGTGGACTACAAGGGTAGGCAGCAGGTGAACGAGGAGACTGGGGGCTTGGCGTAGTCATTGCGTAGCATATCTAGTTTTGCTATCTTCCTGAAATAGTGACATCCAGGTTGTTGCATTGTGTCGCCGAGGTAACGGGTCGTGCCGTACTGCCCCCCTTTTTTTGGTTTCCATATATCGGAGGTGACGTTAGCCTTTCGCGGAGGGGGGCAATTGCCAAGAGTATGAAGTATCTTGGGCGTTTCTAGGGATGGAAAGTTTCCGATGCCCCGAGGGCTGCTTCTGACGGCTCGATCAGGGTGGAAGCCCAAGTTGCTACATGCCGAGGGTCGGGATCGTTCCGAGACGGGTGCCGCCCGCGCCTGAGGGGCGCGGCGATCAGTCCTCGCCGATGCAGTGGGCGTGCCGGACTATCTGGACCAACCTGAGATGGCATGTCTGATGAGTGGTTTATATCCTAGACAAGAGAGAGAGAGACAACGGCCTTGGTAGTCTCAGGCCATCTTGACTACTGGAGAGAGCCATTTGAGAAAGAAATCACTTTGGTGTTTTCAAGCCCCAGGCACACACACACACATACACACCATGGACTCGAAAGCGGAGGCCGAGGTCAGCTACAGCCAATTTGCGTGTGTCGGGACCGGCTTCTCGGCCATCGCCCTGGGGGCAACGCTCAGGAGGTGGTACGACATCGAGGACATCGTGTTCTTCGAGCAGCATGGCCAGCTGGGGGGCACCTGGTTCATCAACCAGTATCCAGGTCTGCACTCCATACGTCTGGGCTCTTCGGCCTTTCTCGGGCCACGAACACGATACTGACCTCGCTCGCCCTTGCCGCAGGATGTGCCTGCGACGTGCCCAGCGCGCTGTACAGCTTTTCCTTCGAGCCCAACCCGGCATGGAGCCGTGTGCTGCCGTCGAGCGGCGAGCTCTGGGCCTACCTCGACGGCGTGGCGCTCAACTACGACCTGAAACGGAGGATGAGCTTCGGCATGCGCGTCGACAAGTGCGAGTGGCTCGAGCCGGCGGGACGCTGGCGCATGACGATCTGCCATCTCAAGACGGGCACGATCCTGACGCACGAGTGCCAGTTCCTCTTCTGCGCGACGGGCCAGCTGGTGCAGCCGCGGGAGCTCGACGTGCCCGGGCGCGAGAGGTTCAGGGGGGACATGTTCCACACGGCGCGGTGGCGCGCGGACGTCTCCCTGCGCGACAAGAAGGTCGTGCTGTTCGGCAACGGCTGCACGGCCGCGCAGGTGGTGCCGGCAATCGTGGGCTCGACCAGGAGCCTGACGCAGTTTGTGCGCGCGAAGCACTGGATCCTGCCGCCCATCGACCGCGAAGTGCCCGGCTGGGCGCACGCCCTGCTGCGCCGGCTGCCGGGGCTGATGGGCCTGCAGCGGCTCCTCGTCTTCCTGGGCGCCGAGCACACGCTGCGCGGATTCCCGCTGACCGACGCGGCGGCGCGGTTCCGCCACGCCCAGCGCGTCAAGGCAGAGCGGTACATGCGCGCCGCCGCGCCGCAGAGGTACCACGACCTGCTGATCCCGGACTTCGAGGTCGGGTGTAAGCGCAGGATCTTCGACGCAGGATACCTCGCCAGCCTGCACGACGAGAGGCTCACGCTGACGGACGAGCGGCCGCTGGAGATGGTGCCCGAGGGCGTCCGCACGGCGAGCGGCGTCGTCGAGGCCGACGTCGTCGTGCTGGCCAACGGGTTCGTCACCAACGAGTTCCTCATCGGCATGGACGTGCGCGGCGTCGGCGGCGAGACGCTGCAGCAGCACTGGCGGCAGGCCTTCGGCGGACCCGAGGCGTACAACTGCTCCGTGCTGAGCGGCTTCCCCAACATGTTCATCCTGCTGGGGCCCAACGCCGCCACTGGCCACACGTCTGCCGTCATGGCCGCCGAGAACTCGGTCAACTACGCCCTGAGGGTCATCAGGCCCGTGCTCGAGGGCAGCGCCAGCGTCGCGTGCCTGCGCGGGGAGGCCGAGAAGCGGTATAGCGACCGCATGCAGGCGGCGCTGCGCAGCACTGTCTGGAACTCGGGCTGCCAGAGCTGGTACGTTAGGAAGGCCGACGACGACGACGGCCAGACCTGGAATGCCATGAGCTATCCGTGGTCCCAGGCCCATTTCTGGTACCGTAGCGTCTTTCCTGTCTGGTCGGACTGGGAATATCGGGTGCGTTGCTTGTCTCTCCCCCCCTCCCCCCCCCTCTCCCCGGGGGGACCGCAGACATAGTTGCTCACATGTCTGTCAGGGCCGCGTCGGCAAGAACACATTGACCAAGAGATCTTCTTGGTCTGGAAACATCCTGGGTAGCGTTGCTGCGCTTGTGGCTGTGGCTGGCATCGCGTGGTTGTTCTCAGGGCGTGGGCGCGGTGGCCGGGGCTTCACGACGACATCGGGCATGTCTGCCCCCCTTGCCCGCGCCTTGGCTCTGCTGGACGACCTGCGGACCGCCCTGCCGGGGTGGACTGATTGAGACCATGGCATAGATAGACACAACGGAGAGAGCGGGATGCCGAGGCTCATGTGTTGAACAAGGGGGAAAGCCTTGGGTGGATCGTGCGGGGTGCGTCGAGGTCGGGGGGATGCGAATGCCGTCCCCGTCGGGATGATCCCGACGGCCCCATACGTACCCTCTCCATGCTGTACTGTAGACTAGCTTCCCCAGATTACGGCCGGCGGCCAGCCAGCCTCAATAACGACTGCCACTTCTGTGGATCATTCTCGCATGCTGCCCGGCCGCCGCCCTCGTCCAACCTTCAACACCCATCAAGCTCGCCACTGCCGCGATGCCGCCCTCAACAGGCCGCCGCCGCAAGATCTCCCTGGCCTGCGAGCCATGCCGGGTGCGTAAGTCGCGCTGCGACGGCGGGAAGCCCATCTGCGCAACATGCCAGCACCGCCGCCTGCCCCTGAGCCGCTGTGTGTACACGATTGAGCAGAACGCCCGCATGGCGAGCAACGACGAGTTCTCCCTCCCTCCCCCCAAACGCGCTGACCCTAACCATGACCAGCTAATCACCGTCCAGATACATCTCTGCCCTCCATGAGCGAATCCGCCAGCTGGAGGGTGCGGTGCGGGCCCAGGCCGAGTCGTCGCAGAGCAGTCCCCAGGCATCAGGGGTCCCTGGTGACCTGGGCAGCCGAACCGGAACTCCCGTCCGCACCACCACGGAACCACCCCCTGAGGTCGCTGGCGCCCCTTCCCTTCGCCTACCTTCCCCTCCAGCCACGGACACAGCAACACGCCACGTCTATTGCCGCGATGAAGCGCCGAAGAACCAGCATGCTAGGTCCGTCGACTCACGAATCACGGCCATGGGCACAGTCGCCTCCGAAGACAGTCTTGACGGCGATATCACCCCGAGGGATGAGTTCTACGGCAACTCGTCTGCCGCCTCCTTCATTAAGGAGACCTGCAACGGCGTCATGACCCTCAACGAGGTCCTCAACCCCCCTCGCTCGCCCCCCACCCGGCCCCGCGTCGGTTGTGCTCCCAGCCCTCGCTACTGGCACAACTCGGCGTCCTTCACCCTGCCCCCCCGGGCCCTTGCCGATCACCTCGTCGCGCGCTACTTTGACCGTGTCTTCTACCTGTACCCCTTCATCCACCGGCCCAGCTTCGACAAGGCATACCGGTCCCTATGGGAGCCCGCCGGTCTGGGCCACCCACCGGAAAGGCCCTTCGCCGACCCGGACCCGGACCATTCGCCCTTCCTGGGACTGGGAAGCTCCCCCAACGCCGGCGCCGACTCCATCGTCTTCCACTGCGCCCTCAACGCCATGTTCGCCTTGGGGTGCCACTTCTCCGACTGGATCGGCAATGACCGAGACATCACCGCCCTAGTGTTCCTGAACCGCAGCAAGTCGCTCATGACGCTCGACTTTCTCGAGTCAGACCCTCTGGGCGTCGTGCAGGCGCTGCTCATCATGACTTTGTTCCTTCAGAGCACCCCATTCGCCGGCCGGTGCTGGAACAGTGTCGGCATTGCGTGTAGGCTCGCCCAGGGCGCCGGCCTTCACAGCGAATCCGGCGGCAGCGGACGCCCACCGCTCGAGAAGGAGATGCGGAGGCGGGTTTGGCACGGCTGCGTGGTGCTTGACATGCGAGTAGTTCTCCGTCCCCCAAATTCCCTTTCTCACTTTTCAATTGAAAACCGCCTGCTAACGTCGCGCGGAGCGTAGGCTTGTCAGCATGACATTCGGCCGCCCAACCATGACCACGCATGCCTCCAATGTTCCGCTGCCCTCGCTCACCGACGAGGGCGACGATGCTAGGGCCGCCGCCGGTCCGGAGGCCCCGTCTCGCATAGGATACTTCACGCAGAGCATCCGCCTTTCCATGATCCTGGAGAAGATTCTCGACAGGGTCTATCAGCCATGGAGGGGCAAGTCCAGGAGGGACGAGGCCCACCACAGCAGCAACTTTGACGCCATCATTGAACTTGACTCGGACCTCGCGTCGTTCGAAGCCTCGGTGCCGGGTTTCCTCGCCTGGACGGGCGAGGGCGTCATACCGGCTTCCGGCTTCGAGCTGCTCGGACTCATGCAGCGGAACGTGCTCAAGGGCCGGTGAGTGTCCCCTTCTGCGCTTGCTCTTGTGCCGCGCGTTGGGACGTTCGTGGACCAGCTGACGGATGGGAAGATTCTTTTACGTCCGACTGATGCTGCATCGACCCCTGCTTTCCGGCTTGTGGACTTCCCATCGCCAACAAACAAGCGGCGCTGCAGCGGGGGGGTCGGGCTCCGATTCCAGCTGCTCGGCCAACGCCCTTCGGTCCTCCTTGACTGTCCAATGCGGCAGTTCCTGCGTCCGCTGCGCCATGGACCTGCTGGACCTGACGTACAGCACCTTTGAGGCGCAGCATGGCACGGCGTGGTGGTGGAGCGCGCTCTGTGAGTCATATCCATGATTGGGCAGCTGTCTGTCCCCATCGAGAATGCCTGCGACGAGCCGACACGCTGACGGGGCATATGCGAAAGACGCGTCGACTGCCGGGCTGGTGCTGGTGATGGCTCTCTCCTGTCCACTGCTGCACACGTCCCTCGATATCCATTCCCTCGAGACGTCCTGGGGAGTCTGCCGCGCAATTCTAGCCCAGCTCGCGAACCTGAACGCGAGTGTGCAGAAGTCACTCGACTTGCTGGACAGGTTCTACAGCCTGACCTGCGCTGACACGAGCAAGTCTTTCTGCCTCAACTTACACAATACATGATTTGTGGGCTGACATCGACCTCCAGGTGCTGAGGAATCCTCAGCTGCGCTCATCAATGCCGCCCAAAATGGGGATACATTGCCCGACTTGATGGCGCATTTTTACCCCGAAGACATGGTGAGCGACCTTGGTTACCTGGGTCTAGATCTCAATATGATGGGAGGTGAACATCTGTCGTGGAGCACATCAACTCGAAGTTGACTCGCCCATGTGCGTCTTTCATCTGTGGTCGATGCGTCAACCATGCCTGGCCGTCCTATCACCAGTTGTGTTGCGGATGGATGGATTCGATGCACGTGCAAGAGAGCGGTCGCGTCCAGACGAGGCCAACGTGGGGATGAGATGAGTGATGCCCCAGGCATGACGGCCCTGCTGGAGCGACCAAGGCTGGCCTTTCAAGGTTAGGCGGAGAGGAGAGATGATTCGACTCCCTGACCGAGCCATGGTGTAGGGGTCTGGCAGCCTTCCCGTGCGACCATCCGACAGATCTGACAGCCTGAAGGAGATATTCTCCGATCAAGGCGGAGGCTAGTAGGGGAAGACATCTGTGGAGCGAGGGTAGCCGTCCGTTCATTCTGTGCGCAATGTATAATGCTAGAGATGAATTGGTCTTGGGCCCTTAGCTGGAGCCGGCCGCTTTAGGAGGAACTCGGGACCCAGAGGTACCTTCTTATAGTATTTGGGTACCTCTCCCGAGCGGTCGCTGAATTGAAGTGAATTTCTGGATAACAAATTGAGTAAGGCTCTTTATATGGAAGATAATGCCCCGTGTTTAAACGCAGTGAAAACTAAGGGGTTTGTTTCCCTTAACTATCATTCCCCGCGGAACTTGCCTAGCATAGGTAAGTTCCCGGTAGAGTATCACGATCCTGCCTCCGGGGTCAACCGTCTAGTAGGGTGCTGGGGTTGCTGTTCTGTAAGATAGGTAAAGCCTATGTAATAACACTTATACTCCGCTATCGTTCTCTCTTAGGGTTATCGTATATCTTAGAAGAGATACTAGTCTCGGTAATTAAGTAACTAGTTCAAGTATAGTTATGGTAAAACTAATACTTAGATTAATCGCTGAAGTACAAAGGTAATAACTATCTATAAGGAGATCCTCCGTCCTATATATCTTTGTCCTTTATCGACTTGGTTCTCAACGCTGCGATGCTAGTGCGTCGCACGCCGATAACTTGCGATCGCAACGCGACCGTTTGGCGTCGCATATTATCGGCTGCTGGTATAAGGTGGGGCGATTACCTAATCCTCCGTCCTCTAACCTTCGCTGATCTGCCCTTGTCCCTGGCTTGATTATGCGGCCTTGTTTGTGCTGTGCCTGTTTGTTACCTCAGCCCCAAACAGTTCCCCTATTGGTCGGGCCGTTACAGGTTTGGGGTGGTCGCGAAGTACCCTGGTCGCGAGACGGGGGGCAGACTTATCGTCCAGGATCCGTCAGGTAGCAGAACCGCTACTATTATTCCAGCCTCTTGTTCACGCATAACCGTATCAAAAAAAAACAAAAAAAAACAGCGCCATTCAAGCCAATATCGCCAGGCGTCCCGAGCTATATCTACACATCCGCAACATCGACTACGCGGTAGCTATAGAGTACCCCGATAATAAGGTAACGGAGCAAGAGAAAGAATAAGATCAGTAGCGCTTTCTCTGCCACCCAGCAATTCATAGAACAGCATTACTCGCAAGCATTCGCGGATTTTACACAAGCACTCATCGCAGACGGTTTAGCAAAGATCGAAGTCTACGGTAGCAGGTACAGGCTCACGAAGCTTACATTACTCCTCATCATCGCCAAGAACCTGCAGAGACTGACCATCATCCTACACGAAAGGAGGAAGATAGCAGCTACTCGATACTTTCAACACTCTTTAAGCACTACAGTCTATCATACAACGACTCAGGGCGCATCGAGACCATAACAACCACGAGACCACTAGCGAATCTTCGCACCCTACAGCTAGAATACATCGAACCACACTACTCAAACCGACTGTTCATGTACTTCGACTACACTCGGCCACTGATCTTCCTACCCCAGCTAGAGACAGTAGGTCTAAAGGGGATATGGTAGGCGCGCCGTGTGAAGAACGATAACGTTAACGTACCCGCCGGCATCGAACCTCGAGGCGCCAGGGGCAGCACGGGAGACGCGTTTCTCAGGCTACCCGCCCACGGCACTCGTCTGCAGCGACGCCACCTACATCTCGACGGCTACATCAACCCCGGCGACGGCGTCGAGGACTTCCTACGCCAGTTTCCCAACCTCGAGACGCTGGACCTACGCGGCGTGCACCCCAGCACCAGCACTGCGGCAGTCGCAGACTTCAGCCGCCTCGGCCACGCGCTTCGCAAGAACGGCGCCAACGTACGCCGGCTGGCCATCGATCCGCGGTACTGGGATTTCCATGGATTGGGCCTAGACCCGAGCGGCTCCCGCGTAGGCGGCCAGCTCGGCTCCCTCCGAGCTAGAGGAGCTGCGGGTACCGATGTCGCGGCTAGTGGAAGCGCGCGTACACACGTGGTTTGCTACCCCGGAGGTACGGCGAGAACTCGAGATGTGGTTGCCTCGCAAGATACGCCTATTCCAGACACACCTTCTTGAAACTACGATAGAGGGCTATGCGCATTTTAGTGCTCTCTTTAAGTTAATAAGCGAAATCGCGAATAACCACGGTGTTACACTAAGATACCAACATCTAGAAGCGGTCCTGTTAAAGGAGCTCAAAGGCGCGGATTATAGTCCAGACACTTGAGGGAGCCCGGCAGGCTGGTCAATGTCGCATCCTAGCGGAGTAGGAAGTGCACATCGTTTATTCGCAAGGTTGTCGGCTAAAGGAACCGCACGATCGGTAGCGGCGTAAGCATTACACCAGATTCGTAAGAATTAAGCAATCCCTTTAGGGAGCACCCAGGTATCATCGGACTACACCTCCAAAGATCTTTCGATCAAGATTCTCAATGCGCAAAAAGCGACGTAGTCTATACTGCCAGCAATAACAGCCCGATGAGATCAACACTGCAAGGCAAAAGAACAGCTCGTCCTGCTTCACCAACCAGACGAATCAGAACTACTACCGGGCGATCTACCGTAGCACGTTGTTCTCTGTGAGAGTGCCCGAACGAGCTGATCCCATGTCGTCTGCTGCCACGACAAAGCGCACTCTGCGCTCTCCTGCTGGCCAGGATCAACGGCCTCTGCAATGCCTCTCGGAATCAAAGGCATTCCCGAAAATGAAGGCCGCATGATTGTAACGTCTTTCCTGTATCCATTCCGTCATCTCCCTGTATTCTTGCCTACCCCCTGTGACGATCCTCTGTAGCGGATTGCAAATCTGTTGGCCGCCACAAGGTTGGAACGGGAGGCGTGGGCCGCACTCGCAATGGTGCTCGCGGGAGAACATGACCGGGTCCTTCCCGTATATGTCGGTCAGTCTTCGAAGACAGTACATAGGAACGACCAAGTAGTCGCGACGCGGAGGCGGTGGTGACCAGGTGCCGCACACCGTACCCTGAGGTAGAAGCGGCGGCGGATCGATGTTGTTGCAGAAGAGTGTGACCACGCGATACGGCGCGTTTGGGTGCTGCGTTTCATGGTCCTCCCAGTCGCTCTTTAGCATCCGTAGCCAGTCCCCGCAATAATTGACTTGAACATCGACCGTAACGATTGAATAGTTCCGAGGCTGGCTTGCCAGGTTGGCGAAGTCTACACCTGCCAGCCGATTCGGATGTAGTCTAGGCGCAGGTTTCAGGTCTTCGTCGTCTTGCAGCCGGTCGAGAGTTTTGGCAAAGTACATGAAGACCTCCTTCAAGTTGATGCGAGCTAGCGGTGCAGGAGTCTGTATCCAGAATTCATCCTCCAAGGCCCGAAGCAGGCAGCCGGGAGCAATGAGGACGGCTTCATATTGACCGAAGGTTGGGTAGCGGATATTTCCACATGTCTCGGGGTCATTCCTCCTTGCCCACGCTTGGACCAAATACATCACAACAGAAATCCGGGGCAGCATCCAGGCGACTTTGGTTTGAGTTTCGTAGAGAATGGTGGAATTCTCAAGCGTCTGTTCGATGATTTTTTCGTCGGTAGATTCGACTTCGAGCGACCGCGGCCGCTCCTTCGCGGTTCGGATCCGGATGCCCGTTGATGCACCAACAGATATGAGAAACCCTCCAGCCAATGAGAAATTGATCACCCTTGTCCACACGATACGATTTCGTAGGGGACTTTCTCTGATGTTGTTAATATGGACGCGGTTGATACTGTCCGCTCTGGAGTCCTTGGTGCCGATGCGAACGCTAGCGTTCTCAAACAGTCCTAGGAAGTGACGCTTCGTGTTAATCACCTTGATGAACTCCTCCTGAGACAGGTTCGTCTCGATCCGGACACGTCCCGGTCCTTTCTCCTTGACTTCTGCCATGTAAAGTCGCTCCCTTCCACTGCTTAAGAGGTGCCATTGCAGGGCGGAAGCTGCTTCGGAAAGGCCGGAACCCGATGGGGATCAAGGCGTTTTTCCACCCCTTGAGGACAATCCCGTCCTTGTAACCAACGGGGTAGCCGACGTTGGCGAAAGTAGTCATCCAGGTGAACGGCAATTCCAGACCAAGGATCCCATGGGGACGTGTGGGGACAGGGAATCCGACGGCAACATTCAAGCCGGTGAATGTGAAGAGTTGGTGCCAACGTGTGTCTAAGGAATCGCCGGGGAACTCGCTCGAAACATCCTTGGGGGCGATGCGGAGACGTGGACAAAAGTCTTCGGGATTCAGAGAGGGTTCGTCGTGCTGGAAGTATTCAATCCTAGCCCTGGTGAACGATAGACCTTCTTCAGGAGGTTCCTTGAAAGCCGCCACGATCCATGCCAATTGTGATGCCACCTCTACAACTAAAGCGTGGTAGTCTGCCATCCTGCCCTCGATCCATCGAGTTCGGAGAGTCATGGCCCAATTGGATACGCTGGCGGCGGATATACCGTTTATCTGGCTTTGAAGTTCGACGCATACCGGCTCGCCATCCACATTGTCACTTATGAGCAGTGGACGAGCTGATTTCACTGTTAGAAAACCCACTGTCTCAGAGATTTAGCGCACTCACGTGGACGTGTCTCTGGCGGTGCTGAGTCCAATAAGAGCTCAGCTAGCCAGCGCAAGGTATCCTTCCCCCTTTGGCCCAACGCCAGCTGACGTAGACGACCATCCAATTTGCAAAGACATTCTGGGAAGAGGCCGCTGTTACGGTCAGGAGAGATTGGAACTGACCGTTGAGAGCGCCACGGAAACCATCCAGACCAGGAAGGAGGCAGATATCCCAGGCATGGCTCGCGGTCTCAAGTCCTGTCGTGAGCTTTTGCAGTCCCCGCTTAGCGTGACCGACTTCCTCTCCTAAAAGTAATTCGGCGTTCACAGAAGGGGCAGCACGTATGGAATTGGAGATAGTGTGTATAAGCTTGACGATAGCCAGAAGTGTTCTTTCGAGCTTAGAAAAGTCGTCTTTGGCAGTGAATATCGCATCAATTTTTGTTTTGAGGTTATCGAGCTCGCCCTCAACCTTGGAGACGGCAGGGTAGTTTGCCTTAACCAGGGAGAAGTCTGATATGCCCCGGTAGATGCATTAAATGAAATCTTCAACCATGACCGAACCCCGGCCATCGTATATGGCAAGCTTGTCTGCGATAACCTTAGCGGAAAGGTCTGGAGTGATGTCACCTGTGAATCGAGGGAGGGCCGAGATATCCACATTTGGAAGGTCTGTGAGGGTAGGCTTAGCTGAGAGGTGAGATACAATCGTCACAAGATGCGTGTACATGGATGCCACTTTTTTTCCCTGATGCGATGGTTAATGCAGCTGCCTCTCAGTTGAGAAGTATGGTACCACTCAACTGTATCACTTTCAATCCAGATACCAATCTTATCGGCATGATCCATACCGTCGGTGGTACCAAAGTGCCAGTATTTTCCTCTTGCATTTGCGACTTGCTCTGGAAGTCTGGGAAAGTCACAAGCGTCGACAATGAGACTTCTATCTCGATTCGCGGGGATGTCTCCATTTCGATTAAGAGGACCTTTCATAGAGGCTGTATTGACAATCCCATCGTTGACCTTCCAGTCCTCTGATTCGTCTCTTAGGATTTGCCGTTGACCATTGCTTAGTTGCTGGGAACTGATGGCGTACGCTGTTGGGAACATGAGCGGAAGGACGCTCGCTATCGGGAGATAATCCCCAGGTGGCGGAACCCTGACATTGTAACCGACTTCCTGTATGAAACGGTTTAGGACCTTGTCGACCAGCCACCTCGTGGCTTCGCGTATATCGACTAGATTTGAGACGATGTGCCATCCGCCAACGTTCGTGGCGACACCAATAATCCCTTGAGCAATTTGTGTAGCCAGGCCGAAGCTGAGATTGTGAATTTCCGAATAGAAATCACCGAGGAATGGGATAAAATTGAGGGCACCTTGAATCATCTTGTCGATGTTGCCGATGATTGGCAGCTCCTCGAGAAACCGAGTGATAGTCAAGGGGAACTCCTGTATAGCCTCTAATGTCCAAGATGGCCAATCTGGTGGAAATGGTTCCACACAGCTAAACGACAGACTGAAGTAGTATACGTCGTTTGATGTTGGAATCGTCTTCTCGTTCAGTTCGTTTACTCCCATCACGCTGTTATCGTAGAGGGCGTTGTGATTTGATTCAATCCACCGGCGCACTGGTCCGGGATTTGCTTGCCAAATCGAAGATTCCAGTCGCTCTCGCATTTCTGAGAAAGTTTCATTTCGGTTTCTTCTAGTGCCTCTCTTGATGCCCCAGTGGTCAAGCTGGAGGTCGTACGTTCTGCGGTGCTGGTCCTCAAAGGACAGTACTGCGAACAATCGACCTAGTAATCGAGTCTGTTCGGGAAGATCTAAATGCTATGCGCAGTGTTAGAGCGGTGGCACATGCGTGATTGCAACTATAACATACCCTGGAGAGGTTCCATAGAGCGTCTACTACCGTTGTACCTCTATGCGGAGTCCCAACTGTTGGAACGGAAATAGCCCACTTGCTGCGTCGTGGTGTGTCGAAGTATTCTGGGTGCGGCAAAGTCTGCTTCGAATTTTCGGTGCAATGCTCCATGAGATGGAGCAAGTATCGGACTGTAGTTCCACCCTGGGAATGGCAAATAAAATGAGCGGGACTATTCTCATCCCATTTCCAATTCCGCCACTCCTGAGGCTCCTATGTGTAGAGAATTGCGGCCCTTCGGCGTGGGCTACCCGCTCATATCGGTGCCGGATGGGGAACACGTCCCCGTAGTCGACATCGATGACCTCAGGCTTTCCTTCGATTTCGTTCGTCTCCAGATTGTACTGCGTAAACCTGTAGGGTGTTAGTGACAGTTTAGTAGAGGGCACTGACGTAAATACCTGGAAGAGCGAAGCTGTGCGTATAATTCGCATGCCCGCTCCCAGTTAGATGATAACGGCCCAACTGGTGCCAAAATTACTGTGTGGCCGGCTTTCGCGAGGATTTGCGGAATATTCTCAATTCCGCCCCAGTAATTGACAGCGCCGAATAGGGGCGACCCCCAACCTGAGAATCCCGGGACTTGGACTGTCAGACGGAAGACTTATCCAGGAAGGAATATCATACCAAATACTATCGGAACGTCTTTACTTGGACCGTCCGCTAGATCCATTGTTACCCTCCCTGCTAGGCTCTCCAGCTTCCCCAGTCCATCCATGCTGTGTCAGAACCCACTTGCGACAGTTTTGTTTCAAATGTAGGCCAAGGGAACAGTCGTTCGCTTGAAAGCCGTCGCTGCGCCGAGGATAAGAAGGTCTAGTTACCCGACGGAAATCGGGGAGTTTCTTAACATCTCAGCAGGATGGGATGGCGTTGAGGGACGATTCTAGGGACATTTATAGAATCCCAATATGACTCAGGTCGGAAGTCGAGAGAAATCATGGGGCGGCATTCACATGTAA
Organism: Microdochium trichocladiopsis; assembly: GCF_020744255.1. Lineage (NCBI taxonomy): Eukaryota > Fungi > Ascomycota > Sordariomycetes > Xylariales > Microdochiaceae > Microdochium > Microdochium trichocladiopsis. The sequence goes on from NW_025763549.1 coordinate 3,419,031, forward strand.
ATTAGAGGAACACTAGTTGTAGCCGAGTAAAAGCCTCTGCCCCAAGGTTTCGTATAAAGCTACTTTCCATCGGCTGAGCATAATGCTGAGTTTTGTCGTCGTACATGGGGGGTCATTCACATGCAAATTAGAGGAACACTAGGTGTAGCCGAGTACAAGACTCTGCCCCAAGGTTTCGTTTTGTCGCCGTACGTGGGGAGTCGGGATGCCTAGCGGGAGCAGTGACGCGGAATTCACCCCGCCCACGTGAAGGGAATCGGGCGTGTTCGTCACATGGTTGAGGGTAAAGTGTGCGAAGACGAGCAGTGCCGGCAGGAAATTGGCGCGCAAAGCAGTCACCAGTTTACATTACAGGCTGGTAACTGGCTGGAGACCTAACGTTAATACCTGCTGTCCCCGGGTTGTTTTTGTCGCTCTGGCCTTTTTTCTCATAGCTTGTCATCCCATTCCGTCCTTGCCATTCTGTTGGACAAGATCGAGATGTTTTTCTTGTAGCAAATGGAGAGGAGGGAAACCCAGTAGCGAAACCCGATTTCTGGGCTCGAGTAAAGGGGACTTTGCACCACGTACCCAGTCTGGTTTTCATACCTTTGTTAGCGCAAAAGAAAACGAGCTACGGACATTTCGCGAGAATATCGGCTGTCTTATACCCCATTCTCTGAGACGATTCGCGACGTTAAGATCTTCCGTCGGCTGGGCAACATGCGTGCCCGAGATCACTAGCTAATGCGCCGTACATCCGACCCTTAGTGGCATCAGAAGCAAGTATCCGGGCAGGGCCCTCAGCTGCCGCTGGCCGAGGAAGCCAGCAACTCATCTTGTTATCAGTGGTGATACGGGATCGAGTTTCTCTGTCACATCTCTAAATCCTGCCGAACGGCCGTCGATGCGGGACTCAGACTATTGTTGAAGCAGCTGAGCGAAGTGGGTGGAGTAGTCAGAACCTTGGATCACTAAACCGCCGAAATCACTGGCAACATTTACGCTAAGCAAGCTATAGATGCGATAAACATCAGTGCTAACAATTAATGCATATTGGCTAGGCCCCGACGGTCAAATTTGTTGTGGCAAGATGTCGAGGAACAGGTTACCTGGCGTGAGCCGTAATGTGCAAAGCGGGAAGTGGATAGAGTCGAATGAGAAAGCTGGGGGGTCTTGGTTCTTTAGACTGGATGCGGCTTTCCTAAATATCTGTAACTGAAATCATCATATTAATCGTGCCGGCTTCTCAGTTTTCGTTGGAAGGATTTACGTATTACATATACATTCCTATGAGCCACCTTAATTGCTAGCATGCGCTAGTTAATATGCGGCTTAGCCCTAACCTAGATATGACCTCAGTATGAAACATATTATTGCACTGGGTAATTAAGTCCTAATGGGAGCGAATGAAAATGCTTACTTAAACAGCTACTTGCTTTCGGAGATTCGATAATCTGTAAGTTTCGGGCATCCGGTGGCCTGTCTTAGCTAACAAAGGCTGATCCATACAAAAGCAAGATATGCCAAGACTTGGGGGATCTACATTCCGCTAATGGGGCCAAGGAGAAGACGGTCAGCAGCGCGCACGAGAGTTCGAGAGCTGAGTGAGGAGCTTATTGTGGTCGCACCTTCCAAACCTTGGAGATAGTTCTCCAGGACAATGGCTTTACGTGGTGCGCTGCATTCACCATCGGCCAATAGGCGACACTTATCAGACTCAGTGTTGGGTCATATTCACATCTTCTGCAACCTTCTCGGAATGCTCGAGTCCTAGCCGCGGACCGTGATTGTTAGTTCTCGGACGGGCGTATATCTCGGGGCTACATCCCCGCCGTGGCTGTAACAAGTATCCATTGACCATAAGCCGATGCGAGTCGACGGAAGAGGACGAGAGTTATATCTCCAGCCGCAAGTCCTTCACCGGGCTTATGAGAGGGCTGGCTGAGAAATTGGGAGGGAGGCCGGGGGACGGCTGCTGGTTCGCCGAGACGGAGCGCCGACGGCTGAGATATCAGACATGACTACAGGATTGTGCTTGGCAGTGTGCCTCCTAGGACTAGACTTCAGCAACGACGAGAATTCAGCAAAGAGAAGTCATGCCATGCCTCGCGACGTGAGTGCCAATGAGGACGAGTAAAGAAAGGACTGAGTTTGATCTGACAATGTCAGTCTGTGTATAAGAAGGACGGCTTCGTCGCTTTGCCTCCCGACTAGATTCCCAGATCAGAGCTCGCGGGTTCTCGTCATCCCAGGATTGTAATCAGTGCACTTTCCGCGGCTGTATCCCAAGCACTCCCACATAGTCATCCTTTAGCTCATTCGATCCTCAATCACAATGTCGAGCTCCATCACCATCAACGGCAACGTGGTCCAGCTCGCAGACCTGACCCCGTCTGCCGACGCCGCCAACACAAACTACCTCCTCATCAAGGGCGCGACCGACCTCGGGCAGCAGGAGAAGCGTCAGCTGGCGGAGAAGGGTGTCAAGGTGTACGAGTACCTCGGCGAGAACGTGTACCTGTGCTACTACGAGCCCTCCGAGCTTGAGCCCATCCAGCAGCTCGACTTTGTCGACGCAGCGGTCGTCTACGCCCGGCGCGTCAAGACCTCTGCCCTGCTCAAGCAGGCGCTCGGTGATGGTGCGGGCCAGGCGCCGTCTAGCGACGGGGCGAGAGTCGCCGCCACCGCTCCCACGTTTGACATTGAAGTCGTGCTGCACAAGGGCGAAGGCCAGGTTGACGGAGTCGTCGACCAGATCGCCCAGACGGCGGGCGTCGACCCCGCGGACGTCTCGGTCGACCACAACAAGCTCCGGCTGACGTGCGATGCCGACGGTATCGGCCGAATTGAGAAGCTCGATGCGGTCCGGGCCATCGAGAAGCACGTTCCGAAAAAGCTCTACAACAACCTTGCCCGTGGCGACCTCGAGATCGACGAGGCAGTGGCGAACGAGCATGTCCCCAAGTCCCAGTACGAGGGCAACGGCCAGGTCGTCGCCGTGTCCGACACGGGCTTTGACACAGGCTCAAAGACTGATACACACCCGGCTTTTACCGGCAGGGTTCGCGCCTTGCTACCCGTCGGTCGAAAGAGTACAGGCCAGACCAACGACTTCCAGGGCCACGGCACGCACGTTGCGGGCTCAGTCCTGGGAGACGGGAGCTCGGACACAATGGGCGGCAAGATCCGCGGCGCCGCGCCCAAGGCCGAGCTGGTCATGCAGTCGCTCCTGACGACCTCGGGTGGTCTGCAGGTGCCCCCGAACCTGTGGGACCTCTTCGTCGGCCCGCATCGCGACAACAAGGCCCGCATTGCGACTAACTCGTGGGGTCCCGACTGGCAACTTGCTGGGAGCCGTCAGGTCGGATACGACTCGGAGGCTGACGCCCTGGACAAGTTTGTCTGGCATAACCAAGACCGTGAGTGTTTTACCCCTGAGAGCCCCTTTTTCGCCGCTGACAGCTCATGCCTATTCCTCAGACGTCATCCTCTTCGCCGCCGGCAACGACGGATCTGAACCCTCCGCCACGAACGCCCAGATCGGCAGCTCTTCCGCAGCCAAAAACTGCATCGCCGTCGGCGCGACCCAGTCGAGCCGCACGATCAGCGACGGCCTCAAGTACGATCCCGCTGGCACCCCGGGGAACCCGAGCGCCGTGGCGTTGTTCAGCTCGCGCGGCCCGACCCTCGAGAAGCGGCAGAAGCCCGACGTCGTGGCCCCGGGAGTCGCAATCCTCAGCACCGCGTCCCGCGACCCCGCCGCCCGGAAGCAGGCGGCGAGACAGAGCTTTGGGCCGTCCAAGGACGTCGAGTGGATGTTCGACACGGGAACAAGCATGGCCACGCCCCTCGCCGCGGGTTGCTGCGCGCTGCTGCGCGAGGCGCTGGATGTCAAGGCAGGTGTTGCCAAGCCGAGTGCTGCTCTTGTGAAGGCGCTCCTTATCAACGGTGCTGTTGATCTGGGCCTGCCGCGGGCCGAGCAGGGGTTCGGGCGGATTGATGTTGCCCGGTCTCTGGCCATTGTGGAGAAGCACGACGCTGCTGCGACTAATGGCAGTAGCACCAATGGTGGTGTTGGGGCAGGTAGCAGTGGTGGCAGCGGCTTCGGCTTCGCCGACGTTGGCTTCGGGTCCGGTCGCAGCCTCGGGGAGAAGCAGACGTGGACGAAAGAGGTGACGATCCCAAGTGGCGGCACCGCCGGGGAGTTCAAGGTCACGCTGGCGTATTCAGACCGCGCTGGTGAGGCACTGCAGAACAAGCTGAGCCTGAGTGTGCGCTTCAGCGGGGGCAGTAACGGCGCTGCGGACGTTGAGAAGCTAGGAGCCGAAGGCAACCAGGGTCTGACGGAGAACAATGTCGAGCAGGTCGTTCTCAAGCAGGGCCAGGGTGGTCGATACAGCAAGGCCACGATCACGGTGAAGGCCGACAGGATCACGCGGCTCGATGATGTCCAGGCTTTTGCGGTGGCCTGGGGGATGTACTGATTGGGATGTTGTTAGTTCACGTTTGCCGTACCCTCAGTATTATCGCATCAAGTTCCTTCATACTAAGAATAACGTAATCCACGGGTAAGCGGGTCACACGGGTGAACGGGTCACCTTCCAGTAACTCGTACGACAATATATAAGACAATTTAACCACAACGCCTTAAATCAATTCAAACTATTCAGAATCCTCTTCTTCAGAGGCAGATACAACTTTCTGACACGTACGAGCATTATGACCGGGCTCGCCGCAGACGCCACATCGTCGCGCGCGCGTTTCGGGCCTCCTCGTACGACCACTATTCTGACTCGTTTCCGCTATTAACTGCTGCGTCGCATCGATTTGAGCCTTCAAATCCTTTGCCTGATCAATCGTGAGGGACCCTCCTTTCTGTAGCTGCTTTCTTTTCGTACGACGACGGCGGCTGAGGCGGTCATTTGCATCTCGAAGTTCGGCGAGCTCTTGGCGCATAAGGTCCTGCTCGTGTACCATCATTATAACTCCTTTTCTCAGCTGCCGTAGGCTCTCAACAATGGACGACTGAGCTATTCTGGTGTCGTACGATGCGATTTTCAATATACTTCGTCTGCGATTCGGTCTCAATTAGGTTGTTCGGCGTCTTTGAAACCCATGGGGGTGGTAGTCCAGCAGAGGAACCTGGTGGTGTCGGCGTATGAAACTTCATATCTAGCTGCGAAATCACATAATTCGGGTCGTACGGTACTAGGCCTGTCGCTCTGAAGCCTGCCTGGATGTTTGATTTGGTCATTGCAGCGTCGTACGCCTTATAAAAGGCTGGGAGGAAGTCCTCCTTTGAAACGTGGGTTACGTGCGCCCGCATTAGACCTTCGATTTCTTTACCGTACGCCCGTTTCAGAGGTCCAAAACACCCAACATCGAGAGGCTGGAGCTTATGCGACGAATGAGCAGGCATACAGAGGGTAACAATATTCTGTTCCTTGCAGTAGAGCTCGAAATCGACGGAATGGTGGCTCTCGTGGCCGTCGAGGATAAGGAGGCGGTGGGTACCCTTCGTACGACTCTTTGTATGGAAATCAAAGTGTTTTACCCATTCTAGGCCTCTCTCGTTCGTCGTCCAACCGTTTTCTGAAAGCGCGATTACCCAGTCGGCCGGTAGAGGGCTATTCGCGGTCCAGGAGTCGAGGTGGACCTTCCCGGCGAAGATAATGTATGGCGGGATTGAATAGCCGTACGACGCGATACCCTGGATTACTGTAACCCATTCCTGATTGCCTTGTTGTACGGCTCTTGGCCTCCCGCGTCGATCGGAGGTCGTAACGACAGTTTCGGCGGAGATCTTGCCCATCGCGAAGCCCGTTTCGTCGAAGTTATAGATATCGTCATCGTGGATCCCGTATTTCGCGATTATGTTTCGTACGAGCTCAAACCACGCGCGATACGCGTCCGGATCCTCGCAAAGGACCCTCTGGTAATCGATTCTTCGATTAAAACGCGTACGGAGCTCAGGTCGTCGTCGTACGAAGGTTGAGGCCCAGTTCGTTCCAACGCGTGGCGCGTCGCGTACGCGGAGGAGTCGATCCGCCATTTCTCGAACACCACTTAACCGCGGTGGAAACGAACGCGAATCTAGGTCGAGTACGTATCGTACGATACTCTCCTCTTCGTATGAGCTTAATTTCTGGCAGGGTGGTCGGGTGTCGTGTTTCGCAGCTCGGCCGTGGTATCGTTGCTGGAGTGTCGTACGAGATACATTATAGATCTGCGCAGCCTTTCGTACGCTTAATTTTGGGTCGGATTGGAGCGCATTTAACGCTAGAACCAAATCACTTTCAATTGATTGTCGTCCCATGATTGGAGGTGGAGAAAAAGGAGAAGGAAGTGAACCTCAATTAAATTGCAGTAAAGTGACCCGTTCACCCGTGTGACCCGCTCACCCGTGGATTACGTTACTGCTTCTTCTGCCCAGAGGGCTCTGTTTGGACTGAGGTTCGAACGGAGATCTCGATCGATGAGAACAAGTCTTCCCGCGTCACGAGGTGAGAGCGCTGAAATCGTGAGCAAGCTAAAGACTAGCGGGCGACCCCTACTGTAATATTCTATCCCAAACTTGACTCAACTTCCGCCGTCCTGTGCGCCCCACATTTCTAGATTATGCTCAACTTCCGTCCAGATCCCTCTCATTTCATCGTAGGAAATGATATGTCCCACGAAACGTCCGTGCACCGACGAAGGACTACGTATTCAAGCCCCTTTTCCTCCCAAGTTCCACATCCCGGATTTACCCCAGATACTGCCTTACCCCCAAGACCCACGTTTCCTCTACTCTGACCCGCCTCTATATACTACTGTATTACATCGTGAGATATTCGAAGTGAATTGTTATTATAATGTATGAGTAATAGTCCCCCGGTTTACTACCGGACTTAGTAATACCTCCCGCTAGCGATTAGGTCTTTACGTACTTACTCCTCTACGTCGACCGAGCTGTAAACATCTTTATCTACTACTACCCCGAATGCTGCTAAGCTATCTTAGTATAGGAAGCTTAAGTAACCGTATACCTCTGGAAGAAGCATAGCGTCCCGATTGCTTATAGGTTTGGCCTTATAGAGTATATTTATTATAACTATCCTGAAGGCTTCTCAAACCCCGCGGACGTACTAACGCTACTTTGCGGATCTGATCCACACCCGTACTGTGTCAGGGCAGTGCGGGATAGACTGATCAGGGGCATATTTGTACAGTACTACTTAAGGCTTGAAGCCATCGCGACGTTTTTCATAGCACGGAGCCAGACATTCATCACTCAGCTTCACCAATCCGACTTGATTTTTTCCACCCCATTGAATTCCTACGCTTCTGCACCCGTTCTTGTACGCAATTGACTGACAATGCCATGATCAGAGATTCCCTCACAAGTGTCGCATCAACAGGGCGTTGTTGATGTGGCTGGCTCCCCCGTCGAAAATCTGCTTTGGCCCCTTATCTGGGAATGCCCTCACTCTGGCCCAGGGCCAGAGTGAACCTCGCCGGAAACACCGCCGAAACTGGCAAGCGGTGAACTCCCTTCGGTCGTGGTGGTTGTTTTGTCCCCGATCAGGAGAACCCTCATCCGCCCCAGGACAGTACCTCCAGATATATGATAGCTTTAGCTATCGTAAGTGCGATTTTTGCATAACTAGCTACTATAAGCTTACGAAACACCTTTCCCACCATTATATGGGCGGGTAGATAGCGACCCAGCCGAGAATAGGCCTTCTATACGACGAGGTCTACCTATAGTCCTGGGCCGGCGGGCCGAACCGTCAATACTAGACGGTAAAGGGGCCAGATGGGAGTACGATACGCCACAAAGCTACCTACTACACGCTAATAAAGCATATCGATTCGACCGGCCTAGCACTTGGCGCCGCGAAGAAGGCCCTGGACGACAAGCGAACAGCCTTTACGCAGAGCAAGCCATAGCTTGACCGAACCGGGTGGCAGCAGACCTTCGAAGGCGCTCACTGCGCTCTGCTAGTCTCCCTGACACAAATGCCCTTGAACCCACCTAGGAGCCTCCTCCATCTTGCTATAGGGATTCATCCGGGGAGTTCTCCCTTCATTAGCACCAGGCGAGACGAGATCAAGATCTCTGGACTCGTCGCAATGGCAGACCGCATGATGGCTAGATGCGAGCGGACGGCTAGTGCTACTTCTCGAACGATCCTCTGCTGGTTCCGAAGTACAAGGCCAGACACCCCCTATATCAAGCCATTCACACTCGTATCCATGAAGTCCAGCCGGAGCCGGTACTACCGGCTTCTTCAGCGCTTCGTGGCCTTTGTCTTTCGTGCCTTTCGGCTTCCAACTCACCAGCGCTTGGAGGCATCGGCCATACGTTTCGACGCGAGACAGCAGGAAAAGCTTAAGGCTATCTGGGATCATAGAGCCTGGGGGGAAGACGCGCTCGTCCGATGGGTGCTCGCGGGAAAGCCGAGCGGCGCGAACAGCAGTCAATCTCGAGCCGGCACCCAACCGCAAGATGGCGGCACAGGAGGCGACGGCCTCTATCTCGGAGCTCAGACAGTGCCAACCAGAAAGAGAACGTTTACGGCATACCAACGGGAGGACGTCGACATGCAGCACGGCCAAGAAGATGTAGACGACACTGACAAGAGCGACATGGACACCGAGGACGATTATCGCTCGGAAGACGACCCAAGCGACGGCGAATACGACGAGATGCTAGACGCCGCTGAGGGTCGCCATAAGGGTGTGAAGCTCAGCCAGCCGCAGGACAGTTCACATCCTCTCGAAGGTCCACGTAGTCCAGCGCTAGCGGAGCTCCTTGAGCTTCTGTTCGAGCTGTGCATCATGTTCTGCATGCAGAGCTTCAGCGATGGAGACCCCAGCTCGGCTCTACTTATCTATTTCAGCGGCATTCTTGGTATCAGTCCCGACTGCAGGGGCTTTAGGACAGCGAAGCTATATACGCCTCACCTATCCGCACTCATCTATATACAACGCCTGCTTTTTCTCGAGTACTCCCTGCCGCTTGAGGCGTATAACCACATCGGGATTCCTCGACGGCCGCGGTTCCACCAGCACGAACGGCTCGACACCGTGAGGCAGAAATATATGCTTGCCTCGTCGATAACCCCTCTCCCAGAAATGCTAAGTCTGCGGGACTACGGCAGAGTCATCGCAAGAACTGATCCTCCGGCATACTTCGTACGCTGGAGCGATGATCTACAGACTATCTCATACGGGGACTCCTTTAGCGTTGCAATGAACAAATTCCGACGGCTCGCAGAGTACTTCATCACCCAGTCCGAGGAGACCTGCCGTGATCTCATACTTGGATTAAGAAGGGTAGAGAAGGACATTAAAGGAAAGCGCGCGTCTCGGGCCTCAGTATTGGTCACGTCGGAGTTAAGGTATATCCAGAGGGTAAAGGGCGGGAGATTTATGTTTTCAATGGTGGTGCGGCTGTGGTTTTCATGGACTGTTGATGGTCATTACGAATGTGGAATGAAACATGTCAAAATGAGCCAACAATGCTTGCCCCCAAACTATGATGTTTACTTGCTACCCTGACCTTATCTACCTCGACACCTACAAAAGTGATCCAGTCGTCCTGGAGCGAGGCACCAACGTATTCGGCCGCGTTGCTGTGATCCCGAACAAACACGAGCAAAAAAAAAAAAAAACAGGTGATGGCTCTATGGCAAAGGTACGTGTCCATCCTCCGCACATGTAAGGACCCATAGGTCGACATGTCGGTTTGCCCAGGTTAAAGTGCTCAGTTGCACAGGGCCCCTATCGGCGCTCAAACTCCGTTATGTCTCGCTAGAACCCTTGGCTAAAAGGTCAGGAGCCATTATTTGCGTCGAACACGTCGCCTTGGCTCTGCGGGTCTTAGAAGACTCGCCTCCGCCTTGTCACTGTTGTTGATTGTATATTGCTGCCAAGGCTGTCGTATGTGGGTGCCGAGCCCAGGATGGTTTAAAATGACGTTCAGTGTAAGTGAGGATTGCCTTGGCACCCATAAGATGAAAGCCAAGCCAGCAGTAGGAGCAGCAGCAGGAGCAAGTGATAGTCCACTGCCGATCTCTAGATTAGAACAGAGCAGTGTCCCACACGTGACGTCGGCTCACGCTAGGACAGCAATGAGTTGGAATTGCGCTGCACCATACGCCGTGAACCTCGGGGCTTTGATGGTTGCCTAGAATAGCAAGCGCAGCTGTACAGATCGTATCCGGAATTCATGTACTGGAGCTAGATAGAATTCACCTGATAATTATCACTAGGACTGATACTATGCGATTTAATGTGACGTGATTCGCAACTCTAAAAGAATAAATCAAAACAAATGTAGGTAATATCACTATAAAAGAGTTGAAGCACCAATCAATAATGAAAGTAGACGACACGTAGGAACATACCTAGAAAAACGTCGTTATCAAAAACAGCAGGATCACCCCAGTAGGCAACTAATTTGTCTGATTCTAAAGGAGTGTCCAAGCTTCCAGGCACGCGACCACGGTCTTGTTGTCCAACTCCTTTGCCGACGCAAGCAGGCGAGCCTTCAATCTTCCAGGCTGCGGCAGCTTCGCATCTGAGAGCATGCTCCTCGCTCTGACACCCTCATACCTCCGCAGCGTCTCCGCCAGCTCCTCCTGACCTCCATCATCACTACCTTCTGCAATCCTCACCAGTGCCAACGCTCTATGCCACAGCGCCAGCCCCGCAAGGTTTACATCCTCCGCCTCCAGCGCACCGAGATCCAGCAGCCTAATCGCGAGCAGCATGCGGCCCGTATACTTGGCAATCTTGGCCCGGTCCTGCGTCTCGTGCATAATGTACTTGTAGCAGTCATGCGCGAGTTCGATGAGGATCGAGGCGCGTAGGTCGCTACCGTAGAACCCCTTCACCTCGGGCGGTAAGAAAAAAGCGTGCGACGGGTCCGGGTTGAGCGCGAGCAGCCACTTGTCGACGAGCGAGGGTGGTACGGTATCGCTGAAGTGGTCGATTGCGACCATCTCCCGGAGGGTGGTGTCTCTGTGCTGATTGTAGAGGGCGATACGCAGCTCCAGGGACGTACGGGAGGTTAATGTCCTGGAGGCCTGGTCTGATTGCGCATCGGGATTGGACGTCAATGCCATGATTCCAACTTCTGTGGTAGTACCTGGGAAAGTTGTGTTGCTGGCCGGGCCTGGGGAAGTGATAAGTGTGGACAGGGCTTCCTTTGACAGGGGCGTAGGGGAGGCTGTGCAATCCAGACACTTGCAAGCAACCCATAGTTGTCAGCCACCCACTTGGACGGGTAGGCCGTGTCAGCCTTGGGGTTTTGTCGAATCGGGATCGGATCAACCCTAGTTGATTCAGTCGATAGGAGCCCACTATATAGGAAGCAAAAACCACGTCTGAAAATAAGAGCCTTGGCATCTAACGAAAAAGCAAGAGTGCGGATAGGTGATTGGCTCGGCTCCTTCCCTTAAGTCGTTTCTTTGCGGAACGGGCGTGTTCGAGTACGTAGAGGACTGGTACCAGGAGTTTTTCGCTAATCCTGGAGACCTATAACTTGAATTCTTGCAAATCGGCCCAGGGTCCCTGGGGCGGTAATGCTTCCGGACGTGACAGTAGCCAATGGATCAGGGCCGGCCATGTACGAGAAAGCAAGTCAGCATGCGCGTTGACTTTTGTTCAAGTATTATCTTAAGGACCCCGCGCTTTCCCCGTGCTCAACCGAATGTGTCCTTCTTCCAACAAATGGACATGTTAACTTACCCAACCTACCTATTCTTCTACTGCCAATTATGCTCGCCCGCGTCCAGCAAGTACTTACAATGTCTTGTGTCACCGTGGCAGCCTTAGCAGCTTCCTGCGATTCCGGAAATCCCAAGTCCTACGTCGGTCTCGAATCAAGATGCTTCCCAGCACGACAGTGACGGCTTGAGCCCAATTCTTAGTATTCGCTGACATATCCTACGGCTCTGCAATCGTAGTGTACTTACTCGAACAAGCTGGCCTCCGTGTTCTCCAATCTGGAACCGAGGAATACGCGGAGCGGGACGCATCCTACTTCTCCTTGTCTGCGCATTAGGGTCCTTACTGCATCGTATAGCGAGTAACGGCAACTGAGGTCGCAACGGCTGTTACCACGCTAAGGGACAAGACCACGTGTAACTAGGCCGTTCGTGCCGGTGGCCATATGACCTGGGCCAATGCTTCCAATAGTAAGTCGCCACTTGAGTACTCTTAGCGCTTTCAATCTTTCACCCCAGTTATTCGCTACCTCGACTCAACAATCATTGGTCCTTTCTTACTCTTCTATGCTGATCATCACCCTACGTAAAGTCTACGATGGCGTAACGATTAACCTCGTACTAATGGTCGATATCGAGTACTCCTCCTTAACTACATATGTTAGCATCGGTGCCGGCGCGCTCTGGCGCGATGTCTACGTAGCACTCGAGCCCTACGGTGTTACCGCACTGGGCGGCCGCACCTCAACAGTGGGAGTCGTAGGTTTCGTCCTTAGCGGCGGTAATAACTTCCTCAGCTCCAAGGTCGGCCTGGGGTACGATAATGTTGTTAACTTTAAAGTCGTCCTCGCTAACGGACGTATTATTAACGCGAATAGAGATAAGTATGCGGACCTATATAAGGCCCTTAAGGGCGGCTCTAGCAACTTCGGTATTATTACCCGTATCGATATATAGACCGTACCTATGCCTAAGGAAGGTCTCTAGGGCGGCTAGGTAGTTTATCCCCTCTCTAACACAGATGCCTATATTAACGTATACGTACGCTAGGTAGCTAACATCCCGTCCTACCCGGCTAGATTAGCGGTAACTTTTTAGGTATATATACCTGCCTTAGGTATAGTCGGCTCGGCTATACTATAGGATTGTAAGGACAGTGCACCATAAGGTAAGTCAGGTAGCAGTCGGATGTCTGGTAGGGGGTCGCATTACTGCAAAACTAATTCTTAGAGGTCTAAGTTCTCCATTGCGAAGTGCACGCGTTTCGGCCACGATATGGTGTCGTGTCGATAACCCCAGTGCAGCCCCCAGTGTCCCACTGTCTGCAGCCCCGTACCTCGGTACTTGCAGCACAGTTGTGCACATTGTGCATCTCCACCTTATCGACACCAAATCGGTACCGGATCAGCCTCGTGCCGTATCGGCAGCGCATACGGGCCTTACAAGGATACTTCTAGAGCGGAATGGGCCAGCCCGGCCTACGACGATTTTCGCACTATTAGCCCATAGGTGTAGGATATACTACGCCGAGATAGCTATCTTAACTTTATAGTTAAGCTGGAGGAGCTGATAGGGTATCGCTATGTGACGACCCGACCAACAGGTCGCAAGATCGGGCCAGGGACAAGGGCAGGTCATGCACGCGGGTCCAAGAAACATTACCTAAGCCACCATGATGAGTCATCCAGGACAGGACCACGCCAAGACCATGGAACTGTGCCAAGAACTGTGGGACTGCGCAGTCCCAGTAGGAACTGCGCAGTGCGCCGGTAGAACTGACAGTTCCAAGGCACGGCAACACAGTTCACGATGAAGGACAAAGGATATATAGAGCCAGAAGGATTTCCTTGTAGACAGTCATTACCTTTGTACTTCAGCGATCAATCTAAGTATCACCCTCACCCTTCACTTGACCTAGTTACTCAATTGATCCGAGTGTGATATCTCGCAAGAGACACGAACGACAACCCCCTCGAGAACACGAGAAGCACGGAGTCAGTATTGCATGAGGTCGCTACCTACCTTATCCAGAACATAAACCCCACCGCGCCGATCAGACGGTTGACCCCGGAGATCGGATCGTGACACGCTAGATCTGGATCACCCTAACCGGGCGTAATAACGCGCGATTCATCCGTACCGCGGTCAGCGCGTAAGCCGAGTTCATTATAACGTAGAAGGCCGTATACGACGCGACGTAGCTGGATTTCCTAAACTATATTACGTTCTAGGCTATGCCGCGCTTGTTATTCTAGCATTCGGTCGAGAAAGACGGAAACGTCCTAGGTATGGACTGCGAGATAGAGGAAAAAGGAGACGCTATATTGTTCTAGATATAACATATAGTTAGGATAGCAGAGGAAGAGGTCGAGGCTAGGACACCGCTCCTTGAAATGCGGCGCGTACTAAAGGAGTAGAATATATCGTAGGGGCTAGATATCGAGTAGGAATATCTAGGCTACGTGGACGGCGGGCAGGATCCGTTAAGTATATACGGGACCGAGAGTATTACCTTTATAAAGAGGGCTATAGTAGAGTATAACCTGTAGGGTATCCTTTAAACTAGGATGCCGGGAGGGTTTAAGCTTTCTAAAGTCCTCTAATTGGAATTAGATCGGCGGGATATTAGTAAGTAATCTATCTTAACTACGCTTAGCTAAGCTGCCTATATATCTCGTAAAGCTGGGGCGACCTCTTCTTATTAGGCCCTAGTGTCACGATCCTGCCTCCGGGGTCAACCGTCTGGCAGGGCGCTGGGGTTGCTGTTCTGCAAGATAGGTAAAGCCTGTACAATAACAACTAACACTCTGCTGTCGTTCTCTCTCTGGGTTGTCGTTCGTGTCTCTTGGAAGAGATACCAGTCTCGGCAATTGAGTGACTAGTTCAAGTGTGGGTGAAACTGATACTTAGATTGATCGCTGAAGTACAAAGGTAATGACTGTCCACAAGGAGATCCTCCGTACTCTATATATCCTTTGTCCTTCATCGTGGTCATGACTCTGAGCCCGATGGTCGCGGCCAGGTCATGAATCTGGTCCTGACGGTCATGCAGATATTGGTGACCATCCTTCTTGGCACAGCGTCGGTCATGCAGATATGCATGACCGGTACGTACCTTCCTTATCGTCCCTTATCGTGCTTACATAAGAAACCTGTGACGGTGCTGCCACATGATCCGCCCTTGTCCTTGGCCTGATCCTGTGGCCTAGTTGTTTGGGCTCTTTTGCGTCCGTAACAAGCATCCCCTGTTGGTTGGCCGTCACATTATCCCCCTTCTCCCTTTAAGCGCTGTCCTCAGGCTTAACTCGGTAGGTCCTTCTTTTCTTCCTCATGGCCCACCATGTCGTCTGACCTCGCAACGCCAGCGCCGCCCTTTGATTCTTCAAAATCTGCGCGATCGCGGGCTTCACTGATCCGTCTCATCCGGGAGACTGGTTCTTCTTCTCCGCTCGACGTTATGCCGTGTACGGAGTGTACTCGTCGGAATCGCACATGTCGTATGGCTCCGAAGCGGCCTCGCTGCTTGGAGTGCGTGCGCCATGGTGTGAAGTGCGATGGCCTTTTCGTGGGGTACCAGATTGATCGAAACCTTGATCAGCAGCGCGAACTTCGCGATCAAGAGGAGTCCGCGGAGGACGAGCTGATTCGCCTTCAGTCGGAGATGGCGAAGATGCAAGCGAAGGTGTCGGAGTCGCTTTCTCGCCTGAACCGCTTGCGAAAGCAGCGTCGGTTCCTTGAGCGTCGCACCGAGCAGCTTGCTGACGAGGATTCCGCGAACTTGGAGATCCTCGATGGTGTTGCTGACGACGAGCCGTCCCTGGTTCTGGATGCTCAATCCGTTGGGGCGCAGGTGGTGGACCTTTCTTTCCTGGGTCCCTCGTTGGATCCCGGGGGTATTCATATCCGAGCGCCTTCAGTTCCTGATCCGCTCGTGCCCGATATGGGGGATCCCACTCGGTCTTGAGCCAGAAGTGGGTGAGCTGTTCCCTGCAGAGGGTGAGTCTGTTTTCTGGTTCCCAGCTGTTTTCCTTGTGTGCTTCTGGTTCCCATTCCACGCGGTACTCGGTATGTCCTATGTCTCGATAGTCGAGGATTCTCTTGACTTCGTACGCCGGATACTGGTCGTCTGGTTTTTCTTGGATGGTGGCAGATTTGACCGCCATCTGTCCCTTGTGTTTCTGCCGTGTCCAGTTCCATGGTTGCTCTTGGAAACTTCGTGGCCGGTTGTCCCATTCGCGGAGGAGTTCTTTGCAGTTCGTGAGGTTCTTCCTTGGTTCCCAAGTGTTTTCTGAGTCATCGTATCCTGCCCATTTGATGAGGTACCATCGGGTTCCCTTGCTAATCTTGTCGTCTAGGATTTTCTCGACTTCATGTTCTTGGTCTGGTTCGACCTCAATTTCTGCCTGGAGTGGTATGTCGGCGTGTGCTGGTTCGAGGAGAGAGGTGTGGAATATTGGGTGGATTTTCATTCCCTTAGGTAGTGAGAGTTCGCAGTTAAGCGGTCCCAAAACTTTCTTGACGAGGAATGGTCCAAGTTTTTTGAAATCCAGTTTACTGCTTGGTCGTTTTGTTTTGATGTTTTTGCGTAGCAGATAAACTTTGTCCCCCTCCTTATAGGTCGGTCCCTTCGACCTTTTCTTGTCGTAGAGTTGCTTGTGCTTTCGTTGACGCTGAATGATCAATTCTTTCAGTTCTTTTTGGAGGTGCACAAGCTTCTGAGCCTCGATGAAGGCTTCCGGAACCATCGTATCTCGTAGCGCGGTAGGTTCCTTGGGGTCGAAGCCCTTGTTTGCAAAGAACGGGCTGACTCCTAGGTCTTCGTTCGTCGAGGTGTTGTATGCGTACTGAGCCGTGGGGAGGTGCTCGATCCAGTCGGACTGATCTTCTCTGATGTAGCACCTGAGGTATTGTTCCACGTTTTGGTTCATACGTTCGGTTTGTCCGTCTGTCTGCGGGTGAAATGCCGTAGACATGCTGTGTTGGATGCCGATCTGGCTCATCAAGTCCTTCCAGAAGTGGGAGGTGAAGAGCTTGTCTCTGTCTGTGATGAGTTTCTCGGGTATCCCGAAGTTGCTGATAACTTCCTTCTTGAAGATCCACGCTGTTTGTTTGGCCGTGTATGTTTCAAGGAACGGGATGAACAGCGCATACTTGGTGAGTCGGTCCGTGACTACTAGGATGCTGTCGTATGCGATCATCGTTGCTGGGTCCTGGGAAGGTGGGAGCTTCGTGATGAAGTCCATTGAGATGACCTTCCAGGCTCTATCAGGTGGTGCGATACTCTGGAGTTCCCCGTAGGGCTTCCGTCGTGAGGCCTTGCTTCTTGCGCAGAGGTCGCATTTGAGGATTACCCCTGTGACCACTGCCTTGAGTTTCTCAAAGTCGAACTGCTTCTTGACCCGTTGCTGGGTCTTGAAGATGCCTTGATGTCCATGGAGCGGGTGCTCGTGGATTTCTTTGACCAGTTCCTGTTGCAGCGTTTCGGGTATCCACCTGAGTCCTCGGTATTTAACGACACCTCTGTCGATCCTATCGAGGTTGTAGCGGGAGTCGTTGCTGTGTGCCTTTGCGATCTCCGAGGAGTATCTGAGGGTTTCGTCAACGATCTTCTGTTGTAGCTCGATGTTCCATGTGTCGATGGTGATGGCGGCGACTCGGAGAGTGCCGTCTTCTGCTTGTCGCAGGAGCGGGAAGTTCTCTGTCTTCTGCTCATGCTCCGGGTATCGACTGAGAGCGTCTGCTCTGTTGTTTTCTGTCCCTTTGCAGTACTTGATGACTAGGTCATACTGCTGGAGTTCAGCGTACCATCTCAGCAATCTTCCGTTAAGGTTGATTCCCTTGAGGAAGTATGTTAAGTTCTTGTGATCTGAGTGGACGATGATTTGATGAGGCGATCCTCGAATGTAGTCGCTCCATTCCTTGCAAGCCAGGACTATCGCCATGAGTTCCTTCTCGAATGTGGTGTAGTTCTGTTCTGGTCCTGTGAACGTCTTGGACATGAACGCGACGGGGTGGATTCGTCCGTTCTCGTCTCGTTGTCCCAGCTGAGCGCCCATTGCGTAGTCGGATGCGTCCGTCTCTAGCTCGAATGGCGCTTCTGGATCTGGGATGCGGAGGATCGGGTGGCTTAGGATGATGTCGATGAGTCCTTGGAAAGCCTTTTGCTGTTTTTCGCCCCATACGAAGGGTTCGTTCTTCTTCGTAAGGTCGTTCAAGGGCTTCGCGACTTCTCCATATCCTTTGACGAATACTCGATAGTAGTTCGTGAACCCTAGGAAACTCCGCATTCCTGTGACGGTGGTCGGTACTGGCCAATTGCGCAGTGCGTCCGTCTTGCTTTTCTGCATGTGCACTTGGTTGGGTGTGATCGTGTAGCCAACAAAGTCGATCTTTTGTTTGTGGAACTCGCTTTTCTCGGGGTTGATGAGTAGGTTGTGTTCTCGGAACTTGTCCAGCACCTTGCGTACGTGTTCGTAGTGTTCCTCCCGAGTTTTCGAATAGATCAGGATATCGTCGAGGTAGACTACGACGAAGTCGCCGATGAATTCCTTGAGAATTTGGTCCATCATGGTTTGGAAACTCGCGGGTGCGTTGGTAAGTCCGAAGGGCATGACGAGATATTCGAAGTGTCCTTCCGGTGTGCGGAACGCTGTCTTCCATTCGTCTCCAACCTTGATCCGGATGAAGTTGTAGGCGTCCGGCATGTCGAGTGCCGTGAACCAATTTGCGCCGTACAATTGATCCCTGAGGACCGATATCAATGGTAATGGATATCTGTTTTTATGCGTGATCTCGTTGAGCTGTCGGTAGTCAACGCAGAGTCGTTTCTTTCCGTTTTTCTTGGGTACAAAGAGAATTGGGTAGCCGGCGGACGAAGTGGATTCTCGGATCCATCCTTTCTTGAACATTCGTGCGAGGTACTCCTTGAGTGTTATTCGTTCGTCCGGGCTGAGTTTGTAGATGGCCTTGAACTGTGGCTCCGTGCCAGGTTTCAAGGGTATTTCGTGGTCCCATTTGGAGTGCGGGGGGAGTCCGCGGTCGTTGTCTTTGTCGAACAGGTCTGCGTAGTCGTGGTATTCTGTCGGTACTTCGCTGAGCATGCTGTTGAGTTCTTCGATATGGGCTGAGGCGATCTGCATAATCATGCCTTTGATCCCGTCATCCCATGATAGTTGTCGTGCACCCCAGTCTATCCGTGGGTTGCTTTTGGCCAGCCATCCGCTGCCAAGTATGAGGTCGTCTCCTCCGATCTCAGAGATATCGAAACTGATGTCTTCGCTGTGGTTCGAGAATTGGACCCGAAGTGGTTGGGTTTCTCGCTTGATCCATCCGTCGTCGTACCCCAGTGGTCCCCCTTCGAAGTTGCGAATCCTGTATGGTTCTTCCTTGGCTCTCCACGGGATTCTGAGCTTATTGACTAGGCTCGGGCTGATGTAGGTCCCTTGGCTGCCGCTGTCGATGAGTGCTTTGCAGGTTACTCCTTCGATGAGTACCGGGACGACGGTTGGTCGCCCGTACGTGGGTGCGGAAATGGTAGAGGAGGCGATTCTTAGTTCCGGCGCGCCCGAGCCTCCTGCGGGGGCCGCGGTCCTTTTCCCGCGTCACGTATGACGGTGGGTAGGACATAGTTGAATCCTTTGTCGAGTAGTCCTTCCTTCCATACTACCTCGATGTCCGCCCAGAGTTCCTTGCGGTCCTCGGCGGGCACGTAGTCGTGACCCTCCGTTGCTTCTCGAACCATCCTGCTGACTCCGTCGTAATCCTGAATGGTCAGGGCTGGGACGATAGCGTTTTCCGCGAAGAAAGCCATCTCCTCGTTGAGGGTCATGCATTGCTTGTCAAGGTGGCGCCTCAGAGCTTCGTTATCTCCTGACGCGTATTCCTTGAGTCGCTGGATGCTTTCGACGATGTCGGGCACGGTGAGCTTGTTCATGTCCTCTTGGGTTTTTTGTAAAGCTTCCTTCTGCTGGTATCGGACGATCTTTCGGTAGGAATGGACCTGACACACTGGGTTCCAGCAGTCGATGGCCCTGATTTCTCCGAAAACGCAGCTGAGAGGTGTCTTCGGGTTGGACTCTAGCTCGTAGATGTGGTTCCCCATTCTCCTGACGGCCCAGTCGTTCATGGCTCCGGCGAGTAATGGGTTTGGGATAGGTAGTCCCGCTGTTCTTTCGGGGAACAGTTGATGCCTGGCCTTCGGCCCGATGTGGTCGAGGCACTGATCATGATAGCAGTGAATCCACAGTATTT
Source organism: Microdochium trichocladiopsis (assembly GCF_020744255.1). Classification (NCBI taxonomy): domain Eukaryota; kingdom Fungi; phylum Ascomycota; class Sordariomycetes; order Xylariales; family Microdochiaceae; genus Microdochium; species Microdochium trichocladiopsis. Next base: position 3,438,980 of record NW_025763549.1, read on the forward strand.
GAGGGTGATTGATGTCCCGTAGTCCATCCATCGGTGGTCTCTTGGGTTGCGCTCCGGCGCGTATTGTAGCTGCTTTGTGAGTCGTTGTCGGAACTTCGTCCTAGGTTCCTTGGTGGCTCTGAAGCAGAGGAGAGGGATCTGTGATTCCTCGGCCCGATATTCCTCGTCCTCGGAGTCGTGGACCTCTCCTTCTTCGTCACTGCTTATTAAGGCCGGGGTGTCGCATTGGTTATCCCCGCCATCTTCTGGGGTGAAGTGTATGTGGTCCTTATCGTGTTGTGACCAATACTTTCTTGCGTCCTGTGCTTCTGCTTTCGAGGCGTATTCGTGTTCCTCGTCGGCCTGTTCCTGCTGGGTGCCTTCATAGTCGTCACTATCTTCTGGCCAATCGTCCAGCGTTTCGTCGTCCGTCGGCGAGTTGGTGTCGTCGATCGTCGAGTATGCTAGGCGGTACGTTCGGGTACCTGCCCCTGGTGCACTGTTACTCGGGGTGCTCGAGTCCCTTTCCTCAGTGGCTTCTTCCAGCTCGCGGTATTCGTACGTCGCAAGTGGGTGGACGGGTGTTCCTTGCGCGTCTGGAACTTCAACTCCGTCTGAGGGAAATGCCGTGTCCTCATTGACCGTGGCCATCCCCTCGGCATAGCTAGCCTTGATCTGTCGTGTTGGTACCGGTGTAAATGCCTTCTTTGGCTCTGGGCACTTGGGTGCGAAGTGTCCTTCTTTTCCACAGTTGTAGCAAGCCTTGCTGCGCATGTCTTTCTTGGCCTTGCTAAGATCCATAGGTCCCGAATGGTGACCTGTGGCTGTTGTCGTCGTCGTAGTTCTTTTGAACTGTGGACGCACGGGTTGCCTTGGGTGCGACTGGAAACGGGTGGTATTGGCGCTTCTCGCCGGCCTTCGTTCCGTTTCTCGCTCGTGGAGTCTGCTGTCGATCCTGATCGCCATTTCGCAATATTGTCCAAAGTCTCGGGGTACGTGTTCTCTGGCGGCGATGACGTCCTTGACGCCGCTCTTGAGTCCGTCGTAGTATTTTTCGATCTTGGATTCCTCGGTGAGGCTAAGCTTGGTGATGATGCTTTTGAAATCGGCAGTGTAGGCGGACGCTGAGTGAGTTTGTCTCAGCTCCCTTAGACTCTTCTGTGCCTTCCGTTTCTCATCGGGGTCTTGGAACAGGGTTTCGAGTGCGTTGACATATCCGTCGAAACTGTCGAATATCTCCTGTGTCTCTATGTCGTGTTCTTCCAGATTGGGATTGTTCATGATGCGGGCCATGAAGGGTTCGAACCAGGCTAAGGCTCTGCCGTCAAGGTATGCTGCCGCGTGTAGAATCCTGGATATCTCGTCTGGGAACTCGTTGATGTACTGTCGTTGGTAGGCCTTGACTTGGGTGATGTGTCCTTTGAGTCTTCCGGGGGTGCCATCGAATTTTCCTGGCGCCGGGTACCTGATGCGTCCGCCTATTGGTGCTTGGATGATGTTGGCTGCGGTCTGCATCGTGTGGAGTTGTTCCCGTAGTGTTTGGTTCTCGGCCTGCTCTCTGGCAAGGATGGCTGCGTTGCCATTCACGGTGCCTTGGAGTGATAGTATCATCTGTCTGAGTTCCTCGATTTGATTCTGGTTTTGTCCGACAGTGTCTCGAAGTCTTTGAACTTCCTCATCGTCGTCGTCGCTGTCCGGGGTCTCCATGGCAGTTCCGAGCTCCTGCGCTAGGTTCGGCGCTGGGGCGTAGGGTGGTGCTGGTGATCCGGGGTTCCGTTGCGACGCCATTACTGCGGTGGTTCGGTTTTCGGGTTCTGTTGGCTAACTCGTAGCTCCTTGAGTTCCCGAACAAGTCCTTCGAGGGTGGTTTTGGTGAAGTCTCGTCCTAGGCAGTTGGAGTTGTGCCCGGTGTAAGCAGGTTGGAGGCACGTGGTGCAGATGCTTCGGTTGTAGATTTGGTGGTCTTCGCAGCGTCCCAGGTGTACCACGTTCTTCTGACACTGGTAGGCGATACACGTGATCCGCCGAGGTGTGTTGGTGGTGACTGGTGCTGGTGTTCCTCGTACCGAGGTCTCTGGAGTATCCGAAGGTTGATCGAGGTGTTCTGCGAGTGCGTGTACCTGCTTCGCGAGGTCTTCAAGGGTGTTTCCGATTGCTGTGAGAAGGTGTGGTGGCAAGTTGTTCATTTTTGTGCAACTGTGGTACCTGTTGTTAGTTGTTATTGCTCAGGGTGTACGTACCTGAACAAGAGCGATCAAAATGTCACGATCCTGCCTCCGGGGTCAACCGTCTGGCAGGGCGCTGGGGTTGCTGTTCTGCAAGATAGGTAAAGCCTGTACAATAACAACTAACACTCTGCTGTCGTTCTCTCTCTGGGTTGTCGTTCGTGTCTCTTGGAAGAGATACCAGTCTCGGCAATTGAGTGACTAGTTCAAGTGTGGGTGAAACTGATACTTAGATGTCACGATCCGATCTCCGGGGTCAACCGTCTGATCGGCGCTGTGGGGTTTATGTCCTGAATAAGGTAGGTAGCGACCTTATGCAATACTGACTCCGTGCTTGTCGTGTTCTCGAGGGGTTGTCGTTCGTGTCTCTTGCGAGATATCACACTCGGGTCAATTGAGTGACTAGGTCAAGTGAAGGGTGAGAATGATACTTAGATTGATCGCTGAAGTACAAAGGTAATGACTGTCTACAAGGAGATCCTCCTGGTGCTATATATCCTTTGTCCTTCATCGTGGTTCCCTGGATCACTTGGTTTCCTCGTGATCCTGGATCGTCTTGGATCCTTGGTGATCCTCGGTGATCCTGGATCGTCTTGGATCTGTGGTGATCCCAGCGATCCACTTCCGTCTGGCTGACATAATGGGATGCTTATGTAACCAGGGGTGTGCTGCCCCGCGTGCATGACCTGCCCTTGTCCCTGGCCCGATCTTGCGACCTGTTGGTCGGGTCGTCACATTAGATTGATCGCTGAAGTACAAAGGTAATGACTGTCTATCTAGGAGATCCTTCTGGCTCTATATATCCCTTTGTCCTTCATCGTGCCCGTCGTCCTGCGACACCGTTGGGTCGCATGCCGACAGTTTGTTGTCGCAAGACCGACGGATGATGGTCGCCGTGCGACCGTTCATCGTCGGCTGCTGACGTAAGGTGGGTGCTTACATAATGTGTTCCCCGCCAGCCTTTCGCTGGTCCGCCCTTGTCCCTGGCCTGATCCTGCGGCCTTGTTTGTGCTGGGCTTGTTTGTTACCTCAGCCCCAAGCAGTTCCCCTGTTGGTCGGGTCGTCACAGGCCGCTAGAGACGGCCGGTCGTCCTTCGTCCCATAGCTATCGTCTACATCGTTACCGTTACCGGTCTTACGAAAGAGCGTACGGATTTACGCGAGGTAGTCCTATATGTTACGCTTCTTAACTAGTAGCGAGCGCTCAGGTAGGACCACTATCGGATTTAGCCGCTATTCAATCTATAGGTTCTTTAACGGCGCCGTCGTATGCTATATAGCTAGGCTGCGCTTTAGTAGTGATAAGGTCGCCTCCCGCGGTAGAGTCGCATTGATAGTGGAGCTGCTGCCGATGACGAAGCGTAAGTGGCTCGACGAGACGGCTTTAAGCTCCTATGTAATCTGCCTATAGGTGCGTATGAGCGGCGGACTTTGTTACGTTATACTCTCGAACATAATTAGCTGCTCCTCGGAAGAGGCGGCTTCGTCAACGTCGCCCCAGCGTCCGTTCTAGGTAACCGTGCGCGGGGCGTTAGGTAAGTGGGCAAGCATATAGATGTTGTAGATCTGGAAGCGGATTTCGATAGGCAGGCGCGCGAGGAACGCATACGAGGGCTGGGGAGGGGCATCTTGGTCGTTGCCGGGGCGCATCTTGCGACTGATTTGCTATGCTGGGCTAAGTCGGAGAAACCCTGCTATGGAAGTGCGCGTAGGTAATGAGCCAGAAGTCGTTGAGCATGGATTGTCGCGGCGGCGTCTAAACTTCGACTTAAGCCCGCTACCTTCCTTTTATAGATTGCTCTGTTGGCGCTTTAGTTAACGAGTAGACTAAGAATTAAAGGATTCCTTCACCGGGGACCTGCTAGGTAGCGAGGGTCTATATGGTTCCTCTTCAGTAAGATGATCACTCTACGCCGAGGCGCGATAAGCACTAACGGAGGCTGGCATGAATATTGCTCTGCTATAGCCTACTTTAGTAGCTATCGTCCAGCTGTGGTGAATCATAAGCGGAGGAGTTAATGGTAGAGTACTCCCACTTTGCCTCACTGATAACCCCGCATGCTTCCACGTAGTTTGGCCGTCTTAGTCACACCGAATGACAAGCGACGTCCTTATGTCTCTTAGCGAAGGATATAGGTTAATCTGCTCAATGTCGCTAGATGGTGTGTGTCGCAGAGAGCCCTATCAGATCAAGAAGAAATCGCATCCGTTTAGTCCAGGTCCACTAGCGTATGCGGGCATGGAATCGGAATTCATTCGACTCGTCCTCGAGAATGGCGTGATAGCCTTGCAATCTAGGCCGTAAAAGGGCAAGGGGAGTGGAGTGTAGGTAAGGCTAGAGGGCGACCTGCTTGTCAGACTCTGACCTTAGCGGCGGGATACTACGGAATACCACGAAACCATGTGCGATGAAGAACTTTCAATTGGCCTAGCGTATCTGGAAACACCCAGGCATCCGATATACATAGAAAGCCGCCGATTTCGTTTCAGGGCTCGGACCCTCTTGGACGAAATGCCACCCTCCCCACACAACGAGTCGTACCGTTGGGTAACCCCTGCATGGCCGCCCCCCATGAACCCATGAAGGACTGTTTTTGGAGGCAGCAGTCCCTCCACACACGTTCTGATAAGTGTCACAATCCTGTACGCCACGTTTCAGCCCCTGCAAAATGGGAAACACCTTGGCAAACGATGCACGACCGGGAATGAGACTGTCCAAACCCAGAGTGCCCCGAGTCGCAGTCAACGATAAGTGCGGAACCCCCTCGCTGCAGGCACTTTACTTGAGCGCGTTCTCTTAATCTCGACCGAGCAAAGTGTTGACGCTAGACTCGCAGCCAAAAACATTTAAAGGCACCATAATGGCAACACGGCGCAACCTGGGTCCACTCACAACCACATATGCACCAGGTCCGGACTGCTCCCTACTCATAGCAGAGTGCGACTTATGCAACGGCGCAAAGCAAGCACAGTTTTATGGGCGGGACGCGTAGAGGACAGACAACAGCGACTGCTGGCCGCCGCGTGCGAACAACGCACCGCCAACCTCGATCCCCCTCAACGGATGGGGTTTCTACTCGCCGGGACTGGCGTGCCCGACCGGCTATGCGCCTGCCTGTATGCAAAAACTAGGCGACACTCTCGAGGATGGATTCGACTTTCAATTTCCATTGGCAGCTTAAGAGACGGCTGTCGGTTGTTATCCAAGGTTAGAGGGTCTTCCCACGTACGGGTCCGGGCCGGAGAAAGTTATTCGAGATTTTAGAAGGACTAACAATGGACGCGAACCAGGGGGTATATGTGCGCCTATAATAGCATCGGGGCATAGACCTGCTAGTCCATAGCATCTAACACCGCTATAGTGACCATAGGTATATGTAACCAGAACCTCGCCGACGTTACCTTTAGCCCAAAGATAATCCCTTTCCTCGCTACTATTACAGCTGCTTAACAACAACCCGTTCTCGCCACGGTTACGGCATACACCCTTTAAGCTCCCCTGTTCCAGCTTATATATCGCTCTTCCGACTCGGCTTCATTACTAGCTATTATATCCCCTTTAGAGCAGACGGACTTGCTCGGCGAGCTACCGGCGCTGACAAATGTAGCTGGAGGCGGTGGTAATGGAGCTAATCAGGGATCCGGTAGCTCGAGCAATGCTGGTCTAAGGATATCGCCTGGCGTGGCCGCGGGCATCGCTGTCGGCGGCGCGGCACTGGTGCTGGTAATTATTGTTATGATGATCCTCCTGATCCGGTCAAGGCGGAACGCTGCCGACGCCACGGGACTTAGGATAGAAAAGCCCTCTATAACTGGGCCCAAGATGGTATACGATAGTCGGTTCCACGATCGGGAAATCTCAGATGCCTTCGAAAGAGCGCAACCGCTACTAGGCCCCAAAGGCCCACCTCTGAATGGGTACGGCGCTGGTGCAGACCAGCCAGCGACGAGGGACTGGATGAGCGAGGGGCCTGGGAGATCAGCGTACGGAAATTTTGAGAAGGATGGGGGCTCAGTGAAGCATAGCGAGTATGCGTACGACAAGCCTTACACAAATGAATATCAGGACGGCAGTGGCGTATTACGGAGCTATGCGAGTCTGCCTCCCGAGCCAGGCCGGTCGGTAAGGCCGGCAGGAGGGGATGCGAGACGGCCAGCTACGAAGGATGTGCCACCGCCAGGGTATTTTTGAGTATATTTATTTACATTTCCAGAGCACTACTACATTCTTGTACGGCAAACATCGTGGACGGGAACATATATGCGATACTAAAATTGACGTAATGTATCAGCCAATCCAAGTGAGCCCAAGTGAACCACATTTCGCACGCCGCTCAAGCTGAATGGGTTAATGAAGCGCGCCAGTACACAGATGAGAACCAACACTGATATCTTGCCCGGCCTATCTGCGGTAACTCCAAATTCCACAAATCCGCTCCTTTCCGATTTCTCAAGTGCGCCCAGCAGGGTCCAAGCCTTCTACCGACAGGAGCGTCGTGCGAAGCGCAGGAGCTTGCCAGTCGGCTGACGCGTCCCGTAAGTCACGCGAGTACTGTGGTATGCATTCGCTGCCTCTACCAACGCCAGGTTTACCCCATGCCGATGATTTGCATCCGTGGGGTATCAGCGGAGCCAGTAGACTTCTCAGCCGCAGGCGCCAGACCAAAGTCCTGCTACTCTAATTGAGCGGAACCCGCCACATCCATAGTAGAAAAGCTTATATGTTCTAGAGCCGCGCCTTACACGCAAAGTTGACAGTTGGAAAGCATGCTAGCACACTCTGCCCACGGGTATGTCTCGCGGATAAACCAATCAACCCTTGCGTGCAACCACACATCCCCAAGTCAGACCCGACAACCTGGTGCTCAAGCTCCAACCCAAGCTTTCGGGTTTTGCATACTTTCGGCTGCAGCCCGGCGCAGCCACATGCATTCATGAGGAGAACCAAAAGGCAAGAGTTTGCTGGTTACAAGGCATTTTCAATCATACACGACTGTATGCCCCTGCCTGACTCGGCCGGGCTTCTTATATGTAGGCTGGGTCTTTCGTACTCGAGCGTCGATTGGAGTTATATATATGACAATTCTCACAATGTAGTAGCGCTATCGAAGCACACAAATACTACTATCATATCCCAAAACCACCAGCTCCTGTCGGACGATCCCCCACATCATGAACAGCGCACCAAACGCAATGCCAATACCGCAGGCAGAGGCACCACGGCCAATCCCGCGGCCAGCCGGGCAAGAGCATGTTCTCATCTACCCGCGTGGCTTCCTTGCCGTGCGGGTCATACAGCTGGTAGCTGCCATCGTGGTGCTTGGTACTGCTGGGTATGTGATCGGTGCATTGGCGGCGAGTCCCGCACTAGCCGGCTTTGGCCTGAGCCTCTTCAGTGTACGTTGGATGGTCCCGACAAGCCGAGCTGTAGTCCACCACGTTTTTGCTGTACCGCAGACGATGACCAGGACACGAGAGATGGCTAACATAGTGACGTCGACTCTCCCAGGGCATCGCGACAATCATCTGCGTCGTGTACTACATAGTGGCGGAATATGCCTTGCCCGCCGCCTACAACTACTGGGCTTATCTCGCGCTGGACATCTTCCTTGTTGTGTTCTGGCTCATATCCTTCGCCCTGGTGGCAGTCCCCGTGGCATATTTCGGAACTGCGGCCTATAGTCTTTCCAGCTACGGCCTGACTCTTTATTATTCTGGCTGCATCGCAGCTGGGTTTGGTGCTATCTCCTTGTAAGTCCTCTCCTCTCGCTTGGAAACGTGGACTAGCAGCCAGCACATCCAAGACGGAGCTTTGGAAACTTTGGCGCGTGTGTGTGGGCTAATGTTTGTCCTCGTTCGCCCTGCGTTGCGCAGCGTTCTCGTCTGTGTGTCGCTCGGATTTCACAGCGCCGCGCTCCACCGTCATCGTGCCGCAGGAGGCCACTGCACGGCGGCCCAGACAATGCCTGTAGTAGCCCCCTCCGCGTCCGTCGCTCCCCCAGGCTATCAAGCAGGCAGCGTCTATCCTGCCCCCCCGAACCAAGCCGCAGCTGCTGCTGCTGCTGGACCCTTCCAGGGCAAGCAACAGGGACAGTTCGCCACGACCATACCGATGCAGCAGCAGCAGATGCCCGTGCCGCAGTACCAGCAGATGCCCGCCAATATGTACATGCAGCAGCAACAGCAGCAGATGCCTGGGGCCATGCCGATGCAGTGGCAGCAGCAACCGCAGCAGTCGCCGCCGCCGCAAGAGGTGTACTCGCGTGCAGTCAGTACTCCCGTTCCGCAGGGGAGCCCAGCACCGTATATTACGCATGCGGCGCCCTACTATCAACAGGGCCCATTGCCGCAGGACGCAGTGCAGAAGCAGTAGGCATGAAAAAAAGGGTGCCTTTTCTTTCCACCTCTGGTGAAAAAAAGATCAATTCACTCGCAGCGATGAGCAGGAGGTAAGTGGCTGGGATGGTGAAACTCGGGGTAAATTGATAATATGAGGAATGGAGTGAAGCTTGGGAGGCGCGACATCTCGCGTGTAGTAATGTCTATTGAAAAATCGTGAGATTTCTCACAATGCCTACGTATTCCTTTGTCTCGCTGGACCCCCTTACTGCTGTACTGTCTTGACATCCTCATATACTTCTGCATGGATCTGGGTTGCGAGCTTGTCGGCAGACGATCGCGATGTCACTGTGTTCAACACCGAGTCCATGAACAGTGGCGGGAGGACAGAGGTTGCTTCGGCGGGCATCACGTAGGTCGTGTCGATGCAGAGGTTCGTGGTGGCGAGAGAGGCGCCCTGACCATCATTCCGGCGGGAACTTGACTGCGCCAGTCAAGTTCCCGGTGGGGAGCTGGGGCCATGCAGGGGTGGCACGGGCCGGCGCAGTCAAGTTCCCTGACCATCATTCCCGGCCGGGTTGGCCTCACTTTCGGCGATTCCTGGTGGGACAGGGGGCCGGGGGCACGGGCCATTGAGCCCATTCCGGTACCCCAACTAACCCCAGATTGAGTTCATTCCGGCCAGCGAAAAATGGGCTAACCCACAGCTAACCCAACCCCAAGCCCAACCCCAACTAGCAGGGGTCCGAACCTGTGGGGCCCAGTGGCGCCCTCATATGCGTACATGCACAGGCCGCACGACGACGAGGGAGGCGCGTCAGACTGCCAGAGCAAGCAGGCAGGCAGGAGGCGCGCGCAAAAGAGAGAGGCAGAGAGAGGAGGGCCAAAAAAATGCCACGCCTAGGAGTCGAACCTAGCTCTTCAACTGTGACTAGCTCGAGCGTCCGGGTCGGATGGCTCCACAAGCTCAGGTCAGGGACCCTTATTCCTGCGGCCGACGTGGGAATGGAGAGCTATATAGCAGTGACGTCATGACCGCTAGACCAGCGAGGCTCTCTGGCTGTTTGTTGAATAGTCAGTCGCTTATTTGGATATATAAGGCTCAGGCAGGCAGGCAGGTCGGCAGGCAGGTCGGCAGGCTGGTCGGCAGGCAGGCCGGCAGGCAGGTCAGCAGGTAGTACGGCGGCAGCGGTAGCAGGTCGGCGGAGTAGTGGCAGTTCGTCGGAGCCGGTAGCAGGTCGGCAGGTAGTTAACATAGCGAAAATACCTCCGAAGCGGAGGAAGGGGTGCCGGCAAAAAGAGCTACCCACTTGAGAATCTCTACGAGACGAAGAGATTCTCAAGTAGGCGCAGTAATCCGGCCCGGAGTTGAACCAGGGATTCCGCTTAGCAATTGCTAGCGACGTCTTACCGCTTGACCACCGGGCCTGTTTGTTCTTAAGAGACTGGCTGCTTATTTGGATATATAGGGTCTGGCCGTGGCAGGCTGGCAGAGGTCGGCAGGTAGGTCGGCGGCGGCGGCGGTAGCAGTTCGGCGGCGGTAGTAGTTCGGCAGAGGTATAGTAGTTTAGCGGCGGTAGTAGTTCGGCGGCGGAGGTAGGTCATTCCCGGCCCGGAAGGGTACGGGCTATTAAGTTCATTCCGGTACCCTGAGTTCATTCCGGCCAGCGTAAATGTGCTAACCCCTAGCTAACCCAACCCTAACTAGTAGGGGTCCGAACCTTAACCCCCCCAGCTCAGCTACGCGTGTACGGCTAGGCACTGCTGCGAAAAGGGGGACAAGGTAAGTAATAGGTAATAAAAAGGAGATAAGCGCGTACGCGTAACAGCGCGAGCCCGGGGAGTCTAAAGGGGAGAGGGGACGCGCGTAAGAGGAGATAGAGGGAGGAGGAGAATGAAACGGACGCGCGCGCGCATTTCGATTGAACTATAATACTAGCTTAGGGTCTCTTCCCAAGAATATACGCAAGAGTCGAAGATCAGAAGTAGTACCGAGAAGAGAATCGCATACGACAGGTAGTACTCCACGATGGACCGCAGCAGCCAGGGAGACGACTACGAGAGCGATTACGGCAGCGCCGCGCAGCAGCGGCAGCAGCAGCAGCAGGAGGACGCGAGAGCTACAGCAACGACCGAGCCAGCAGTAACACCAGAGCTCTATCTATATCGGGCAAGCCGCGTACTAGTCTGCACACTATGTAGGGCAGGAATCGCAGCGGCCGTAGGTGGTGTAGTTGCCCACTACCGACAGAGGCACCAGCTTAAGGGCGGCCAGCTACGGGCAGTCAAATCGGCGGCAGCAGTAGCAGCAGCAGCAGTAGAGGGCCGTGGAGGGCTCGTAGAGCCGCACGAAGCAGAGGTACCGGCAGACGGTAGTCCAGCTATCCCGCAGCTCCAGGTCCACTCCGGATTCCGCTGTAGGGTGTGCCGATTCGTAACGAGGAGCCGGGACGAGGTCCAGAAGCACCAGGCGAGGGAAGCAGCCGACGGCGATACTAGCCACTGCGAAGGCTCGCTAGGTACGGGCTACGCGCGCTGGAACGAGGTACAGCTACAGTCGTTCTCGTCAGCGAGGCGCCGTACGCGGTACTGGATTGTAGAAGCGCTAGCGGTAGGGCGGCAGGCGACCCCAGAGGCGGCAGCGGGGCCGGACAGCGGCGGCGGAGGTCAAGTCTGGGAGGCCCACATGGCGGCGTACGAGGCTAAAGCGGCCGCCGAAGAGGCGGAGCGGGGCCGGATTATCGACTACGAGGCCGGCGTCGACTATGAGTCGCCGTGGGTGAGCCAGATGGGCTGGGCGGCGCATCTGGCCGGCAAGGATATGGCGGAACTACGGCGCGCCGCCGAGCCAGGTCTATCGACGAAGGAGCTAGCTAAACTAAGCTGGTCCGTCCGGAAAGAGAGGGAGGCTTCGGAGGCGACGCTCGTACGGCTGGGCCAGAGCTTCAACCGGGTAATCGAGCGGTGTAGCCGGCGGATCGGCCAGGTACCCGTGGAGACGCTCTGCTGGCTAGCAAGCCGCGACCCGAACCGGCCGTCGCCGCGGCCGTTCCGCGTTAAGCAGGAGGCGCATACGATGGAGAAGTACCGGAGCTACTGGCGGCGCTATCTCTGCTACTGCGTCCGGGTCTTCCGGCTCGGCCGTACGGAGGCGAGGAGGAAGCACCAGGTCCAGTTTACCGACCAGCAGTGGGCCGCTCTCGAGGCTATTATAGAGGCTCTCGATAGTACGGAGGAGGAGAGCTCCCGGGTAGGGGGCGGCGGCGAGGAGGAGGAGAATCGCGAGGGCGACGGCGACGACGGATATCTAGACGAGGCCGTCTTCACGTTCTGTGTTCTGTCGCTTACGCAGCGGGTACTAGTACAACCGTACGTAAACCCGCTACTACACTTCACTACCGTACTCGCGATCGACCCCGTCCGAGCACGATTTCGGCCGCCGGCCGAGTTTACAACACTACTAGCGGGTCTAGCGTGGTGTAGCCGCGTACTACTACTAGAGTACTTCTTCGAGCACGTCCCGATCCAGGAAGAGGATAGTACTACGGACTCCGGCGAAGGGGAGGACGAAGGGCGTAGCCAGCTCCAGGCTAGGGATATCGACGCATTTATGGACGGCTATCGGCAGTGGATCGCAGACGGCTCGTACAGCCCGTTCAGTACGCTAACCCGGTTCTTAACGATCGGAAAGGGCTACCGCCAGAAGGAAGGGGGGGCAGCACGGATTATCTGGGAGGACGGGAAGCAGGCGCTCCGGCTACACGGCTTCCGGATCGAGGTCCAGAACTTCCGGCGGATGGCCCAGGGGCTCGTCTCAACAGCCGAATCGGCGCTCGACGGGCTTCTGTACGGCCAGTCGGCGGTACTACTAGGACGGATCGAGCTTAGCAAAATCAACGACAGCGTAATGTACGAAGGGGGTGGGAAATCGTTCATCTCAAACCCGCAGAACAGCTGGCTTCAAGCCGGGCCCCGCGTCGTTGCCGAGCTCGTTTCGGAGAGGCTCTGGTCGTCCCAGCGGCAGCAGTACCACCGGGAGCGGTCGCAGAAGTGGCTAAACCAGATCGGAACGCTAAAGAGCCAGCTACTCGTACTAACGCACGTCTGGGGAGGCCAGCCAGGCCGAGGGCCCGAGATCACGAGCGTGCGGTATCTAGATACGAAGCAGCTAAGCCGGAGCGTCTAGATCTTCGACGGGCAGGTAATGCTCGTAACGGACCGAGATAAGGCCAAGTCGATCCGGGGCTACGGCCGAAAGGTCGCACGCTTTCTCCCGGAACGGGTCGGGCAGCTACTTGTCGTCTATCTCGTCTGGCTAGTCCCGTTCGAGGAGATGCTTCTCGATGCGACGCGGGCTCGAAAACCGTCGGAATCGCTGCGGCACTGGCTATGGAAGGACGGCCGGAAAGGCCGCTGGGGAACGGACGTGCTTACGAAGGAGCTTAGGGCAGCTACGGCGGGCTATCTCGGCGTCGAGCTAGGTACTTCGACGTACCGCCATCTCGCGATCGAGCTAGGCCGTACGATTCAGGGGCTTATCGTACAGCAGAAGGAGCTCGAGGTCGGCGCGGCCGATGACGGATACGGGCCCGAGGATGAGGAATTCGACGAGGCTACTGGCGAGCTACGACCGAGGGACCGGACGGAGGTAATCTGGGATCTGCAGGCGACACACAGCAGTGCCATGGCACGATCGCACTACGCGATCAACATCCAGTTCCCAGGGCAGCTACAGCCGCAGATGATCGCCAACTACCGCGAGATCAGCCGGCTCTGGCACCAGTATCTGAGCTGGGATAGCCAGGGTAAGGGCAAGTCGCCGGACCAGGCGCAGAAGCGGACGAGGAAGCGGAAGCGAGAGTCTACGGAGGCCGAACTCCCAGGTAGGGAGGAGACGATAGAGTCGAGCCCAGAGCCGGCGAAGCAGAGGAAGACGCTCCCAGAAGCCGTCGGGGAGGTCCGGCGCCGGGTCCAGCACGGGCTCGAATCGATTATTGGGGCCGGTGCGCGCTGGAGGACGGCAGAACAGGAGCAGGCCATGGTCCGGATCATACAGATGCGAGGCGGCTCCGTACTCATCGTCGTACTACCGACGGGCGGCGGCAAGAGTCTACTATTTATGGTCCCGGCGGTACGAGGGTTAAACGGCGGCGTTAGTATCGTCGTCGTTCCGTTCGTAGCGCTGATCGACGATCTCGTCGCGCGGGCACGCTCGTTCGGGATCGACTGCGTACGCTGGAGGTCGGCTGAGGAGGAGGGCCGGGAAGCTAACTCGCTCGTGCGCGTGGCTAGTCTAGTCGTAGTCAGCGCCGACCAGGCAAGCACCACGAGTTCTGCAACTACGCAGACACGCTACGGAGCGGAGGCTACTACGGCGGATCTTCATCGACGAGTGCCACACGATTATCATGGACGTCGGCTACCGGAAGAGGCTCGTGGAGCTGAAGGGCTGTACCGGTACGACTGTCCGGTAATCTTGCTTACAGCTACGCTCCCGGTGAAGCTAGAGGGCTGGTTCCGGCAGCAGATGATTGCGGAAGACGCCGAGATTATACGGGCACGGACAACGAAGAAGAACATCCGGTACGCCGTTACTACGGTCCAAGTAGGCGGACTAGGAGAGGCCGGAAGGTGGAACGCGGTGCAGGAGGAGGTCGTACGACTGGTCGAGGAGAGGAAGAGCTCGGGTCGCTTAACGGCGATAGGAAGGGGTAGTGTACTGCGGTCGAAGAAGGATAGCAGAAGCTGGCGGAGCGGATCGGGTGCGGGTATTACCACAGCGGGATGGAGACCCAGGCGCGAGAGGAGGTACTCGAGGCATGGGTGAACGGCAGCAGCGCGTCCCGGTGGATCACGGCAACGACAGGTCTAGGCACTATTCGCAGACGTTTGTATTAAGACGGGCCACTTGCCCACACAAACTGGTGCAGCGGGTCCGTGCATTTGACCACTGTCGAGCTGACTAGGGCCGGGTCGTTGATTGGCCCAAAATAACCCCAGACCCACCGGCACTACCCCAACCCGAATCAACCCCAGGTCAATTCACAGGGTTAGCAGCCCCATGAGATGTCCAGCTGAAGCGACAGCTCAGTTTCGCAGGGAAGACGCGACACGAGAAGCCAAAAAGGAAATGATGGGCTTGATCAGGGGCGCGACGCGACAACATAGTATATAGATGATTAGAACTGTAGATAGTCAGAGCTGTAGATAATCGAGTAATGAACAACTTCAAGAACCAACAACTTCAAGAACGTCAAACATGGCCAAACAACTGTACGAGCGCGACGACGTGGTGACAATTGACGTGGATACGCAGGTACTGCTATGTCGATTATGTCCAGCTGGTGTTAAGCCCGGCGCTGGCATCGAGGCGCACTTCCGTTACCAACACCAGATTCGGGGCAAGCTACTACAGGACATTATTTACAGCTTTAGCGACATCGAACTCCAAGATCCGCAGACGTGCAGACTGCCGGCCGATGGCGGCAAGCCAGTTCAATTGCTTCCCGTCGTGAACGGTTTCAGCTGTGCAGTATGTCGATATATCACGACCACGAGAGACAACATTGTTCGACACCAACGTACTGCAAGTCACAGTAGCGACGAGGCAGGCTGGAGCGCCGTAAAGGTCCAGTCGTGGTGTAAGGGACGGTGGGCGCGTTATTGGATCGTCCGTACTGGGCACGACAGTGACGAGGTTTTGTCCGATCCCGAAGCGACACCATTAATCTCCATGATGGACCAAATGGCTATAGAGGACGACGCAGAGGAGGAGAAGGAGAACGAGGCATGGCTTCGACAGGGCGACTTAAAGGAGGGGATAAACAGTGACTCATCGTGGGTCAAGAGGCTAGGCTGGGTCAGGCACTTCGCTGGGCGAGACTTGATGGACATAAGCGACGCAGCCCAGTGGGTGAGGGCCCGGAAAGAACAGCAGTACGGCAGGAGAGCCGTGGACGAGGCAGGCATGCGCCAGTCACTACTGCTAACACGGCTAGCAGAGAGCTTCGACCGCGAGGTAGACCGGTGCTGCTGGAGACTGGATGTGGTGCCGACAGATACGCTGCAGTGTTTGGCATCGATATCGGCAACTCAACAGAGCGGCGTGCCGTTTGGGCGGAAGGAAAACGAGGCGTCGATGACGAAGTACAAGTCGATCGGGCATCGCTACTTGGGATACTGCTTACGGGCCCACCAGCTCGGACGAGAGGCAGCAGAAGAGCAGCTAGCCATCCGGTTCAACGATAAGCAGTGGGGCTTACTATGCGATATGGTATACGAGACCGAGCACGAAGAGCGCGAAGACGTGGATACGACGCAGGACAGCGGCTTTTTCAGTAGCGAGGGCAGCGAGGACGACGATAAGGAGGAGGAGGAGGAGATGGAGGAAGAAGAGGGCGGAGACAGCACGAGAGAGTGGAGCCGGCTAGACCGGGCCGTGTTTTCATTCATCATGGCTTCGATCAAGCAATACGTCGGAGGTAGAGTGTACGAGAGCCCACTACTAGCGTTTTGCGCCGCGCTAGGGATTATGAAGAAGCCGCAAGGATATATGGAGGCGCACTTATACACGGGCATGCTGGCAGGGCTGCTTTGGTGGGCCAGGCTGTTTTTTTTGGAGGCCGCGTTCGAGGAGTACGGGAGGGACTTGTACGAAGTTGACGCGGCGGGCGCGAAGAAATTCCGGGAGGAGGAGCACCCCAAATGGATGTGTTTAGGGACCAATACGGTAATAAGCACGGTGATCGGTTGGATGGCGTACGGTAAGGGCCACCGCAACTTACGGACGGGGACGGCGACGATGCGGTGGGAGGATGACGGCACGGCACTATATCACTGCGGAGAGCGGATCAGGATCGACGACTTCAGACAGACGGTACGGAGCACAATCAACGACGCAGAGAAGCTACTGGACGAGCTGATGTTCGGGTCGTGGGCGACGATCGGCAAGGGGCTCGAGCTAGGACGGATTCAGGACAGCATGGTACGCGCAGGAGCCGGCCAGTCGTTCGTTACGAACCCGAAGAACAGCTTTTTAGAGCCGGGATGCAAGAAGGTATTCAGGCTTGGAGAGTCGAAGCTATGGGACGCCGCCCGAGCTCGGTTTAAGAAGGGCGCGGTACGGCGATGGCTACGGCAGCTACGACAGTTCAAGGAGCTCGCGATGATGCTGGTGCATATCACCGGAGGGCAGCCCGGGAGAGGGCCGGAAGTTGCGACGCTACGGCACTGCGACTCATGGCAGCTACTCCGGAACATGTTTGTGCAGTCCGGGGAGGTCATGTTCGTATTCGACCGGGATAAGATGAAGGCGATCCGGGATATGGGCCGCAAGGTGGCGCGGTTTATGCCGGACAGGATCGGGCGGATGCTGGTCGCGTACGTCACGTGGCTATTACCGGCAGAGAAGGCTTTACGGAAGAGGTGTGGGCTACCGGTACCGCAGCGGCAGCTATGCGAGTTTATGTGGCGGGACGGAGACTCGAAGGTTTGGGATACGAACAAGCTCAGCACGGTCATGGCACGGATTACGCTAGCGGGTACCGGGGTAACGCTCAGCGTAGGTCGGTATCGGCCGGTAGCTATCGAGATGGGCCGGCTTATACGCTCGCTGGCGATCAAGCAGCAGGAGGTAGACATGGGCGAGGAAGAGGACGAGGACAACGTTGAGATCAACCCACTGACCGGAGAGCCAGTCGACTGTGGCGGTAGTCGGAACGTAATTTGGGACTTACAGGCTACACACGGGACACGGATCGCGCGGGCGATGTATGGGCTACATACGGCACACCCGGGAAAGCTACAGCCGGAGATGGTTCGGTCGTTCCGGGCGATCAGCAAATTATGGCACGAGTTTTTGGAGAATGGCAGCAGCGGCAACACAGAGGAGGAGGGGAGCAGCGTGAAAGCGGAGGATGAGAGGAGCAGCATTTGCTGTAGCTGTGGCAAGGGAAAAGCAGAGACGCCGAATAAGAGAGTCAACACGGCGGACGAGAAGGGTCAGGCAGGCAGCGATACGAAGCGGCGGCGGACGAAACCGGATCCGGAGGAGGAGATGGCGATTGGGCTAAAGAGGCTGTTGGGCCCGGAAGCGAAGTGGAGGAGCGAGAAGCAGGCCGAGAGCATGCGGGCGATTATGCGGCTGAGAGGCAGCGATGCGGCGATCAGCGTACTACCGACGGGGGCCGGGAAGAGCATATTATTCATGCTGCCGGCGAGGATGCAAGAGACGGGTACCAGTATCGTCGTAGTGCCGTTCGTGGCGCTCATCGACGACTTGGTAGAGCGGGCAATGCTGATGGGGGTAGACTGTATCCAGTATCGACCGGCTATCGGCGTCGGACGAGAGCTGGTACCACGGTCGGCGCGGCTCGTGGTAGTGAGCGCGGACGTAGTGGGCAGCGATGACTTTTGCGGCTACGCAGACGGGCTGGTGCAGTCGGGACAGCTGGGGCGGATATTCGTCGACGAGTGCCACACGATCATCATGGACGTCGGATACCGGCCGAAGCTAGAGCAGCTGCGCGGACTGGCAAGATTCCGACGGCCGCTGGTACTGCTGACAGCAACGCTGCCAGTAGGGCTGGAAGACTGGTTCCGGAGCGTGATGGGGGTACAGAGGGCAGGGCTGATACGGGACCGAACGACGAAGCTGAACTGCCGCTATAGTATCGAGCAGGTCGAGCCCGGACGGAATGCAGTACAGGAGGCAACCGAGGGTGTAGTAGCACGGCTGGACAGCAAGATGACAGCGGGCCAGAAGGGGGTGGTGTACTGCCGGTCGAAGGCGCAGAGCGAGGCTATGGCAGTTAGTTTAGGGTGCCGGTTTCACCACGGCGACATGACGGAGGAGGAGATGCGCAAGGCACGAGAGGACTGGGCGACGGGACGGGGACACCGGTGGATTACGGCGACGACAGGACTGGGCACGGGTATCGACATCGGAGGTATCGTGGCGATCGTACACATGGAGCAGCCGTACGGGCTCGTCGACTTTATCCAGCAGACAGGTCGTGGGGCACGGCGAGAGGGCGAGGTGGTGGAGTCGGTTATCATACACGACGGACGACCAGTATGGGTGAACGCGCACCAGGACTTGGCAGCCGAGAAGAACCAGATTGCGATGAAGGCGTTCGTTTCGACGACTGGATGCCGACGAGCGGTGATTGCAGCGTTTATGGACGGGGTCGTGGGCGAGCAGTGCGGAGATATCGCCGGGGCAGAGCGATGTGACCGGTGCCGGATAGCAGACGAGGAAGGCCAGGAGGAGGAACAGGGAGGGGGAGCAGACGCCAAAATGACAGCGGCAGAAGGAGAGGGAGATGCAGATACAGTGGCAGGGAGAGAGGAGGCAGGAAGGGGCAGCTGGGAGCAGTTCAGGGCAGACAGGGGAAAACGGGATATGGTGCTACGACGGTGGCTAGAGGAGGTCGCAGACGAGTGCTCCGTATGCCACATGCACCGACACCAGGCTTTGTTGGACGGCAATCAGGCACCGGAGCAGGCGACGCGCTGCAAGGAGGGCGAGATGTGTAGGAGAATGGGGAAGCTGAACTACAGCGAGGCACGAAGGAAGGTTCGGTTCGGGCAGCATTCGTGCTGCTACAAGTGTAAGCTCCCGTTAGACTGGTGCGAGGAGGCAAAGGAGACGGACGGGAGTTGTGCATACATGGACAAGATACTCCCGCTGCTACTGATCGGGACGCAGAGCTGGCGGCTACGCAGAATAGCACAGAGCCAGTTCGAGGTGGATGTGAAGGACGAGGATGCATATTTAGCGTGGCTCGGGAAGGATCGACGATTTCACGGGATGCGCGGGACGAATGCTTTGGCATTATGGGAGGCGGTAATATGGGAGATATACCGAGGGGGAGAGTACTGGTTCAGCTAGTCAAAGCAGAGGGTAATTATCAAGCAGGGTATTTCAAGCGGGTCGAATCAAGCACGAAGGTTGAGACGTCGCTTCACGGGTGATATAAGGGCAGTTCCAGAACTATATATATGTTCGGGTGAGTTTTCAAGTCGAAGACTCAGGCCAGAAAAGCAGGCGTATTTGGGTGCCACAATATCATGGGTGAAGGTTGAGATGTCGCTTCACATGTGATATAAGGTCCAGGCCAAGACCCCATACGGCTGGAATTCCAGGTGATTGTACGGGTCGTGCAGTCAGTGTCAGGAAGCCGGCAGGTCCAGGTGGTGTTGTATTATATGCGAAGGTCGAAACGTCGCTTCGGGGCTGATAAAAGGTACTGGCCAAAGCTATATTTATTTTCAGTGTAAGTCGTCGTGTTAAAGACTCAGGGCCAGAAAGCCGGCATGTTCATGTACTACTATATCACGTGGGAAGGTTAAAACGTCGCTTCGTAGCTGATGTAGGGTCCAGGCCATAACCATATACGGCCGGATTTTCAAGGTAATTATTCCAATAGTATACAGGTAGTGAAAAAAAGAGGGAGGCCGTAATCAGTTCCCGTTAGGGCAGAGATCCGTGCGTAGTACAAGTAGGTAAAGAAGAGGGTTGAGAACCGTAGTCGCGCGAAGCGCGTCCCGTAGGCAAAGATCCGTGCGTAGCACAGGTAGCGGAAAGAAGAGGTAGGGCGATGTGAATTCAAGGGGGGCGGTTCGGGGTTAGAGGAGAATGGGAATGTGCGAGAAGGGTTGACGGAGAGGGGTTTCAAGGCGCGAAGAATACAAGAGAAGCAGGTATAGAAGTCAGGTAAGATCAGGGTCAGGGTTAGAGGTTTAGGGTTAAAGAAGAAGAGGGAACAATTTTAGGGTTAGGGTTATATGTTTGGGGTTAGAGGAAGAGAGGAAGATTTATTTCAAGGTTAGGGTTATATATTTCAGGTTAATGAGAGAAAAAGGATTGTCGACGTTAGGCGGAATAATAATTTGAGTTTAATATAGAAAAACATGAAATAAACAGTAAGAGAAACAACAGAGATATAATTAGCAGAACGTAAGGCGGTACAGTCCGTTCGCGTAAGGACGGAAATCCGTACGTAGTACACAAGTTAGTAAAGAAAGAGGTAGGCCGTGATCAGTTCCCGTTAGGGCAGAATCCGTATGTAGGACAAGTAGAGAAAGAATAGACAAGAGAGGTCATAGTTAAACGTAGTCGCGCGAAGCGCGTCCGTAGGCAGAGATCCGTGCGTAGCACAAGTAGTTTAGAAGAAGAAAGAGAAGGCTTTAGAAACCCGGCAGGTAGGGTTAGGGTTAGGGTTAGGGTTAGGGTTAGGGTTAGGGTTAGGGTTAGGGTTAGGGTTAGGGTTAGGGTTAGGGTTAGGGTTAGGGTTAGGGTTAGGGTTAGGGTTAGGGTTATCTCTCTCTTTTTTTTTTTTT